>NC_092126.1:170862172-171178496 GCF_043159975.1 Macaca nemestrina
GTATATATTTAGGATAGTTAACTCTTTTTTTGATTTGAAACCTTTATCATTGTGTAATGCTCCTCTTTGTCCTTTTTTTTTTTTTTTTTTTTTTTTTTGCTGTTGTTGGTTTAAATTCTATTTTGTCTGATATAAGAATAGTGACCCCTGCTCTTTTTTGTTTTCCATTTGTGTGATAGATCTTTTTCCAATCCTTTTAGCCTGTGTGTTTTGTTACATGTGAGATGGTTCTCTGGAAGCCAGCAGATGGTTATGTCTCGTTCTTTTATCCAACTTGCCACTCTGTGCCTTTCAAGGGGCACATTTAGGTTATTTAATTCCAGATTAATATTGATATATGAAGTTTTGACCCTGTTGTGATGCTGTTAGCTAGTTGCTTTGTAGTCTTGATTGTGTAGTTTCTTTATAGGGCTATACACTTAAGTGTGTCTTTGTAGTAACAGGTATTGTTCTTAAATTTCCATGTTTAGAACTCCCTTAGGGATCTCTGGTAAGGTTGGCCTTGTGGCAGTGAATTCTCTTAGTGTTTGCTTGCTTAGGAAAGATTATATTTCTCTTTGCTTATGAAGCTTAATTGGAGAGTATGAAATTCTTAGTTGGAATTTCTTTTCTCTAAGGATACTGAAAATAGACCCCAATCTCTTCTGGCTTATAAACTTTCTGCTGAGATGTCTGCTTTTAATCTGATGGGGTTCCTTTGTAAGTGAGCTGGCCCTTTTCTCCAGCTGCTTTTAAGATTTTTTTATTTCACATCGACCTTGGAAAGTCTAATGACTATGTGTCTTGGGGATGGTCATCTTGCATAGCATCTTGCAGTTGTCTGAATTTCTCAAATTTGCATGTTGGCCTCTTTAGTGAGATTGGGTAAATTTTTGTTGACTATATCCTCAAATACGTTTTCTAAGTTGTTTACTCTCTCTTCCTGTCTAGGGCAAAGTTTAGGTTACCAGGAGGCCCACAACTCCTTGGGGACCTGCTGGTCCTCTAAGCTTGGCAGAGTCACAGCAGGTTGTGGGGTATGTCTGTGGGTGTTCTGGCAATGCAGTGGGTAAAGAGATGAGTATCCCTGGGCAAGACTCTTGCTGCAAGTGTGCACTGGTGTATTGGGGGAACCCGCCCCCAGTATTTCAACGTAGGTTATTTCTATTTTCCATAAGTGTCGGCCAGCTGAGAAATAAAGAGAGACAGTACAAAGAGAGGAATTTTACAGCTGGGCCACCAGGGGTGACATCACGTGTTGGTAGGACTGTGATGCCCACCTGGGCCTCAAAACCAGCAAGTTTTTATTAAGGGTTTCAAAAGGGGAGGGGGTGTAAAAACAGGGAGTAAGTACAAAGATCACATGCTTCAAAGGGCAAAAAGCAGAACTACTAATAAGGGTCTAACAAAGATCTCATGCTTCTGAGGAAACAGGACAAAAGGCAAAAGCAGAACTACTGATAAGGGTCTATGTTCTGCGGTGCATGTATTGTCTTGATAAACATCTTAAACAACAGAAAACAAGGTCTGAGAGCAGAGAACCAGTCTGACCACAAATTTAGCAGGGCAGAGTTTTTCCCCACCCTAGTAAGACTGAGGGTACTGCAGGAGACCAGGGCATATCTCAGTCCTTATCTCAACCACATAAGACAGACATTCCCAGAGCGGCCATTTATAGACCTCCCTTCAGGAATGCATTCCTTTTCCAGGGTATTAATATTAATATTCCTTGCTAGGAAAAGAATTTAGTGATATCTCTCCTAGTTGCACATCCATTTATAGACTCTCTGCAGGAAGGAAAATATGGCTCTTTTTGCCCGACCCTGCAGGTAGTCAGACCTTGTGGTTGTCTTCCTTTGTTCCCTAAAAATCGCTGTGATTCTGTTGCTTTTCAAGGTGCACCGATTTCATATTGTTCAAATACACATGTTTTACAATCAATTTGTACAGTTAACACAATTATCACAGTGGTCCTGAGGTGATGTACATCCTCAGCTTTTTTTTTTTTTTTTTTTTTAACAGAGTCTTGCTCTGTCGCCCAGGCTGGAGTGCAGTGGCCGGATCTCAGCTCACTGCAAGCTCCACCTCCCGGGTTTACGCCATTCTCCCGCCTCAGCCTCCGAGTAGCTGGGACTACAGGCGCCGCCACCTTGCCCGGCTAGTTTTTTGTATTTTTTAGTAGAGACGGGGTTTCACTGTGTTAGCCAGGATGGTCTCGATTTCCTGACCTCGTGATCGGCCCGTCTCGGCCTCCCAAAGTGCTGGGATTACAGGCTTGAGCCACCGCACCCAGCCACATCCTCAGCTTATGAGGATAACAGGATTAAGAGATTAACGTAAAGACAGGCATAAGAAATTATAAAAGTATTATTTGGGAACTGATAAATGTCCATGAAATCTTCACAATTTACGTTCCTCTTCCACAGCTCCAGCCAGTCCCTCCATTTGGGGTCCCTGACTTCCCGCAGCACTGGTGTGGTGCCTGTAGCCTGGATTCTTTGCCCAGAACATGGTTGTGAAGACCACCCAGCTTGTGCTCTCCTGACCAGTTTTCCCTGTGGTGTCAGTCCCAGGAGCAGGCCCAACCAGCTAGTTTTGTCCCAAGCCTTTTGTGTACAGATCACTGAGGTGTTCCAGATGTTGTGGGCTGTGGAGATCCCTTGGGCAGAAGCTGCAGATGGCCAATAGGCTAAACCCTTATTCGATCAGTCTCACAGATAAAGGGACGCCCAACTACCATGCCAAAACACAAACCTACTCCTCACTCTTCTCAGTGTTCTGTGAGTGGGGGCTCCTCCCTAGCTTGAACTTAGGCCGCAGATCTCATCTTGATACCTCTGGGTGGTGTGCTTGAACCCTGGACTTTGGGATCGAGTGCATGGTTTTATCCTCTGACACCTCAATATTGAGCACCAGGTGTGCTGGGGAGGCCAAACTGCTCCCAGGCCACTGCAAAACACTCAGGTGGGGAAATGGAGGCTGTGCTGTGTGCACCCTATTTCAGGAGTGGCCAGGCATGGGCCTTGGGTGGGGTTGGTGGACAAGGGTAGATTAGATACACCCTAGTCCTGTGGGAAAGGCAGCCCTTCCTTCTGCCAGCCTGGCAGTCAGCAAGGACTAGAATCACTCATAAAAAGATGGCAAACCTTGGTGATGGCCGTATATGGTTGTGTTTTGCTGCACCTGCCCCACATGAGAAATCTTCTAGGTGCCACACAGGTTTGAGCTGTGCCTCTGCCTATTCTTTGGGCATTAAGTAACCATGTATTAGTTCATTCTCACGTTGCTATAAAGAACTACCCAAGAATGGGTAATTTATAAAGAAAAGAGGTTTAATTGACTCACTGTTCCACAGGCAGCATGACTGGGGAGGCCTCAAAAAACTTACGATCATGGCAGAAAGGTGAAGGGAAAGCAAGCATGTCTTCAAATGGCCAGCAGAAGGTGAGGAGGTGCTCCACACTTTTAAACAAGCAGATCTTGTGAGAATTCTATCATGAGACAGCACCAGGTGGAGGGTGCTAAACCATTAGAAACCACCCCATGATCCAGTCACCCCCGATCAGGCCCCCCTCAGGATCACAATTTACAATGAGATTTGGGTGGGAAACCAAACTATATCAAACTATCAATATATTTTTCCTCTTTTCTCTTGCTATCACTAACATACATTCCGTATCTCTGACTGGGATTAAGGGGCAGATCTGTGGTTATGAAATAACTTTGGACTGTGTGATGCTAATAGCTCCTAAGAATCAAAACAACAACCATTACTTTTAAATAATAATAATGATAATAATAATTAATATAAAATATGTATATAATTTATATAATAATCACAGTCACAATCAGCACATTTTTTTTCCAGGAAGAAATGACATTGTTCATGTATTAACACTCAGCAAACAATTTCAAAGTTTTTCCAGCTAGGATTCTAGCAAGAAGTGGGGAGAGTTTATGTGCAGATTTTGGAACATTTTTCCTCTGGCACTCTCATTTTTCCATATACTGAAGTAGTTCTGATATTTTATTTTTATTTAGTGTAGACCACAATTTGGTCAATGTTTCAGCTCACTAAACAAATTAATAGTGATATGGTTTGGGTCTGTGTCCTCACTAAATCTCATGTCTAATTGTAATTCCCAGTGTGGGAGGTGGTGTCTGGTGGGAGGTCATTGGATCATGGAGGTGACATTCTTAGGAACGTGTTAGCCCTATTGCCTCAGTTCTGTTTGCATGATAGTGAGTGAGTTATGAGATCTGGTTGTTTAGAAGTGTGTAGCATCTCCCACCCACACCTCCTTCCTCCTGCTCTGGGCGTGTGAACATGCCTGTTCTGGCTTTGCCTTCTACCATGAGTAAAAGCTCCCTGAGGCCTTCCCAGAAGCAGATGCCACCATGCATCCTGTGCAGCCTGTAGAACCATGAGCCGACTAAACCTCTTTTCTTTATAAATTACCCAGTCTCAGGTATTTCTTGATAGCAGTGCAAGAACTGACCAACACACACAGAGCCTTTTCTAATGCCTGGAGCTACAGCATTGAATCTAGAATCTCTGCCTAACTGGATTCATATCAATAATTTGGCCTCATTCAGCTTTGTCTTTTTCATTATTCCACATCCTTAATATTCATTCCTATACATATTGTCTAGATTTATAACTGTATCCATTGGAAAAGTCATATAGCTCTTTTGGTGCGTGGTGTAACTCCTTGTGGATCACACTATACCTCACTTTTTGCGCCCTGCGGGGACTCAAGTCTGGTTATAAGTCTGGAAGCAAAGAGGAGTGAGGGGGAAGATCCTGAGGAGAATAGAAAGTGTCTTTTAAGGCAACTAGTTGAAGAAAAATCATTATAGTTTCTTCAGGCAAAGCAGGGGGTTAACCACTTCAAACAGGGGTAGGAGGACTGCTTCTATGGGCAAAGACTTAGGAGATTTTAGAGATTTTACGTGTTCAATTTCCTCAGCTTTTGCCTGTATGTTCACATTCCAATTTTCAGGATCCCATTCCTTTCCAATCAATAACCTCACTCTAGCCGAGGATACCCTGACAAGTTAGGAATTCAATTTGTGTTGTCATTTAACCACTTACGGGATAAGTTTTGGTATCTGGAAACTTCAGCCTTGCTGAGAAGATAGGGGGTTTCTTTCATGGCAGACGTAGAAACTTCCAGTTCATTCATATAGTTTGAGATTTTGATATAGTTTGAGAATTTGAAGCCCTGAACTCATCTTTTTCTTTATCCGTTTGCCCAGCAAATTAGGAGAAACCAGTCAATCTCATTATATATAAATGTCCTAAAGTACCAAACACATGATCACTCAGACCTTGCCTTTTATAAGTATTTGACTAGGATTATCCAGTGGTGACATTTTTGCATATCTCTACTGTTACTTCATGCCATGGGCTATCAGTGTGCCCTCTAGCACTAGAAATGCAGTCATTAGTGCTTTTAAATCTAATTAGATTAAATGACCAATTCCAGAAAACCCCGAACCAATTCTGAAAATTCATCCTTAATATTCTGTTTCTTGAGGACCACTTATGGTACCAAATCTGTATCAGTCAGGGTTCCACCAGAGAAACGTAATAAGTAGAAAGTATGTATATGTACGTGTGTGTGTGTATGTGTGTGGGTGTTATTTCAAGGAATTAATTATTGAAATTGTGGAAGCTTGTAAGTTTGAAATTTATAGGGTGGACTGGTAGTCTGGAAACTTTTGAGCAGAAACTAATGCAACTAATGCTGCCGTCTTAAGGAAGACTTTTTTTTCTTACTCTGGAAAACATCACTTTTTCTCTTAAGGCCTTTCAGCTGATTGAGTGAGGCCCATCTTCTTTATTGAGAATAATCTCCTTTACTTAAAATCAACTGATTGTAGTTATTAATCACATACAAAATACCTTCACAACAATGCTTAAATTAGTGTTTGATTGAATGATTGACTACTATACTTTAGCCAACTTGACATATAAAACTAGCTGTCACAGGAGGATACACATTTTTTTCAGGGGAACACAGAATATTTACCAAGGCAGACCATTAAATGAGCCGTAAAACAAATCACAATAAATTTAAATTTACCTAAGTAATTATTTTAAAAAGGCTTTCTGTTATTGAGACCAGCAAATGATCTTGTGGTTTCCTGTCTCCTTGTCATTTTTTACCTTGAGAGGTTTCCCTTACCTTTTTTGCAAATTCAGCCATGCATTTGGAACAGGAATTGTATTCATCCTATACTTCTAAAGCTTTTTTGGAAGTGGGGGAGGTTGTCTATCATTTCTATAATAGTTCTGGAAATGGAACTTTACTCCTGGGCCCTGCATTGAACTCTTCCACTGATTAGAAGTGGGTGTGGCTGGCAAAAGACTGGTAGAGACTGATCTGTTATAATAATATTGGATGAATCATTTATTCATAACTGCAAAAGAAATGTCAAAATCCTGACATACATGCATTTGTTTAGTTATGATCTCACAGTGATTTCTTTTATGTAGAGGTTTTTGTGATTTTTGGTGTGATTATTAATTCATTTAAGGAATTGAAATGTTGTTTTCCGTGATCATAATATATGAAATCAGGGGATTCTAGTCCTCTTTGAGTAAATAAAGTTTATTAATTTTCTCCATATTTCTTCTCTAAATATTTTCTAGCTTCAGATAATAATTCCTATCTGATGACACAACTGGAAATGCAGAGCCAGAGAATACTTCTTAATGAAAGTAAAATGCTCACTTACTTAATAACCAGTTTGATGGGAGGGTTGGATCCCCAGCAGAAACATTTATATGGTCATTTGTCTTGTGTGCAATTGTAACAGATACCTCTCTGCACACTTTTGCTTGAAGACCAAGCAAGGACCTACTTATTCAATTTAATTCAACAACAACAAAAAACAAACAAGTAGATTTCTTAGTAGCACACAAAAATGTGCTTGGTAAAATAGAAGCTAAAAAGAAGAAAACTTACAGCACCTTCAAGTAGTCTACATATTCTGGTCTTGGAATTAGACAAGGACACAGAATTATATGACAAGGTAAATGAGATGAGCACTGTAATACAAAATCAATACAAAATCAGTGTATTACAGATCATAGCTTTTGCACAGGCTATAGAAGTATTTCAGAAGGCATAAATTATTGGAAAAAAGAGGCTAGGGGATCATTGTGGACTAAAGTACAGGGTAGAAAGGCACATAAAATGTTCAGCCAATAGAAACAGTCTGGGGTGGGAGGAGTTTAGTGTGCATGCTGGATTGCAGTGAGAGCAGAGCCGGGAAAGTCAAGTTGTACTCAAATAGCGGAAGGAAGTAGGAAAGGTAGTAATAAAGTCAAAAGAAGAACTGCATGAATTAAGAAGTGGAAAGCTAGCATTTATAAATAATTCCAAGAATTGATTTTTTTTAATGGGATAAAGACTATTCTAAATGGGAAGTAAAGAAAAAAAATACACAAAATATGGGGAGAAAATCAACAATTAACAACAAATAGCAAGAAACCAAAGAAATGTAAGAGAATATTTTGTACAATTTCTCCTATTAAATTAGAAAACTTCCATGAAATATATTTTTTAGTGGAAAACTAAATTAGCAACTGGCTCAAGATGAGATGGAAAACGTGAGCAGATAGAGAACCATAGAAGAAATTGAGAATTACTGCCAAAAAATGTGTGGCCTTAGATTGCTATGTAAAAGAAATAGTTTATATCACTTTAAGCCTTTAAGGAACAGATAATTTTTATGTCATTTAGTTTTTCCATAGACTAGGGAAAGGAGAAGTGTTTTCTAAATTTTACAAGTATAACTCAGATATTAAATCCTGACAAAGTTAGTATACAAAAAAATTTCTAAGCTAATTTCACTTGTAAATGCAGAGGCAAAGATTCCACATATCAGCCTATCAAATCAATAGTGCACTAAAAGAATTAAACCAACAACAAGGTAATATTTTTAGGAATGTAAAATAGTTGATATTAAATAATCTACTAATATACTTTACCTAATTTTAGATTAAAGAGAAAAAGAATTTCACAAACTGTTCAGTATATGTCAAAAGGGTGTTTGATAAATTTGTCGCTGATGACTTATAAAACATCCTAGTGAAATTAGGATCAAAGATACATCCACGGCATGACTGAGACTGAGTCTTAAGCATAGACCCCTGAGTGGTCTGAGGCCTGGTTGCCAGGCCCTTATAAGACCTTCTTGATTTACACATACTTAATGATTTACAATTAAAGCTGGTTATGAGTGTACAAAAAGCATATTTCTCCCTACTCCCATTATACAAAAACAGTCCTATTGATGCAGTGGCGGGCTGTCTGGAGTGGCCATGGCCATCATGCCAGCTGCAGAAGGGAGGTGCGGACGGTGGCAGCAGGACTGGCTGTGAGAGCCGCAGTGGTGGTGGTGGGACCTCTGTGCTCCGTGTCCCCGAGGCAGCTGACCGCACTACCCCCACCCTCGCATAGCCAGGCAGGACCCACTCCCAGGCACTGAGCCTTTACTATGGCCTCAGCCTCACCCCCTGCTTCATCCTGGGAGCCTGCAAGCACCTGGCTGAAGGCACAGTCAGGACTCACATTGCTGGCCCTGGTTGCATTGGGTTCCTTTGTGCACGGTTGACTGGGGCCACCATGCCACCTGCTCTTTGCCCACTGCTGCTGTGGGGAAAACACAGAGAGGAGGTGCAGCCAGGGCTATGCATTCCATGAAGCCAACAGGAGCTGGGAACAAGTGGGAACCCTTCCCCTTCCAAGTTGGCAGAGCAGGAGTTCCCCAGGTGCAACTGTAGCCGCCCAAGCTGTGGCTGCAACCTGGGCACCCCTGTGCTCTTGGGAGCTGGGAACAGGCAGGAGCCCTGCCACCTTGGCCCCCTCCAGACTTTGGGCACCAATAAGCACGGGAGGAAGGCCAAAGGGGGTTGCTGAGGGCAGCTTACTGCTGGCCTGCAGGTGCCCCTCGGCATGAACAGTGTGGGCGCCATGAAGAACCGCAGGAGGTGGAGAGGCTCCAGGGCGGAAAGGTGCAGGTCCCTGGTAAAACCCTGCCTTCGAGCCAGGAAGGCCTGAAGCCTTGGGGCTGGGCTACTGGTCCCACAAACTGAAATTGGAACTTGTGATGCTTTTTCTGAGCCCATCTATGGGCACCCATGGACCAACTGACATGCACTTTCTCCCCTCTGGGGCCCATAAAAGCCCTAGATTTAGAAAGACTTGAAGAGAAGATGGGACAACCAGCTGCAGAGAGGAGCTACCTTCTCTGCTGAAAGCTGAATAGATAATGGGACAACCTGCCTGTAGAGAGGACCTGCCCACTATAGGGTTTCCTCTCGGCTAGGAGCTGAACACTCAATGGGATGACCTGCCTGTAGAGAGGAGCTACCCACTCTAGGGTTTCTTCTCTGCTGGGAACCAAACACTCACCAGGACACACTGGCTGCAGAAAGGAGCTACCCATTCGGGTCTCCTTAGAGCTGTTCTATTGCTCAGTAAAGCTCCTCTTAACCTTGCTCGCCCTCCACTTCTCTGCGTACCTCATTCTTCCTAGTCACAGGACAAGAACTCACTACCTGCCAAATGATAGGGTTAAAAGAGCTGTAACACAAACAGGGCTGAAACATGCCCCTTGCTTGCCACATTGTGGGTGACAAGGAGAGAAGAGAGAAGGAGAGAAAAGCTGTGGCACTTTGGGGAGCCCAGACCTAGGAGCTCCCTGAGCCAGGGCTGTGACACCCTTTTTACGGCTCTGCAGTTCCTGTTGTCTCCAAGCTTCTGGGCACCACCACATTCCCCAGAAGCTGTTTATGGTACGCCTGTCAAGCTGCAGCCTTGCAGGGAGCTGGCACCCATGCCAGCACCTGGAGCGGCCCACTCCTCTGCAGGTAGTGTGCCTGGCTGTGTGCAGTGGCCGGATCCCATGCTCACTCATACATTCCTTTATTGGTCTGTGCCTGGCTCGTCCTTGGCAGATTGGGATCCAGGCCAATAGTGCCAGCCAAGTGCAGCCTGCCAGGCCAAATGGGCAGAATGAGCCCAGTGGGCCACAGCAAAATTTGGGCAAAGGTGCCATTGGCCACAAAGGTTTCCAGCTGGCAAAGTGACATCCCAAAGATCCCGTAACACTATTGTCTCATGATGATCAGGCTTAAATTACCCCTGCCAAAAGGCAACTCCATGTTGTGCCTACTGGTATACAGGGGAAAGCTATAGCTTAGAGGAACTCTTAGCGCGTCTCCTGGTAGAAGTATCTCCCCTCTGAAACTTAAGATCCTAGACTCACAAATCTAAAGTTACTGGGATTTGGTAGCACAAATTCTCTAAATGAGTCAGTAAGAATGATGGTGAAGGGAGGCGGAGGTGGCAGTGAGCCGAGATCATGCCACTAAACTACAGCCTGGACAACAAAGCGAGACTCCGTCTCAAAAAAAAAAAAAAAAAAAAAAAAGAATGATGGGGAGTGAGACTACCCCAGTTCTACTCTTTGTCTCTCAGATCCAGTTTATTCTATGAACTGGGGAACTGGGGACACAGCACCCTCCCAAAGGGTGGTGTCCCATCCTCATAAGATATAATTTCCAAACCTCAGTTGTGCCTTCAAGAGGCTATGCCAGTGCTCCACCAAGCTGGCAATTTCTGAATGCATCCGCATGCCTCTACCCCACACCTTCTTGTCCTCTCCCTTCCAATTTTGACTCTTCCAGGTCTCTGACCAAACAAGCCAAACCATTTGCCACTGCTCATGAGTTTATCTCTTTTATTACTGAATCATTTTTTTACTTGAGTTTTTTCCATCATCGCTGTCTTTCAGGGCCAGAACACAGTGGGGCTACAGTGCTGCAACAGTCTACTTTTGGCTTATATCACAGACTGAGGCAACCCATCCACAAGCTAAGCTTTGGGTGTTGGTCCTAGGGAACTTACAGGGAGGGCTTAGATGTGAGCTGAGGGAGAGATGACAGTGTAACAGTGGTATATGAAGTGGGGGCCTGGACCATTTGTTCACTTAAATGACTGGTGTTCTCTCTTTCTGTTTTATAATGGAATGTTGCTGGACCCACTTTACTTTATGATTTTGTGGGTCTAATAGTATGCAGCTTACAATGGGCTGTTTTAGGAGCCTGATCGTTTCGTATCCCATGATTAGATGCTCAGTCTTCACCAGGGTCCCATAGAATGCCATGAGCTATTTTTAAAAAGGCAACTAGTTATCTGCTTCAGATGACACAGATTTACCCCAGAACCCTAGGCCTGCACTGACTGTCCTACTGGACTTGTCTGAGGCTCCGCAATGCATCTTTATCACAGAATCTTCTTGTATCACAGATCTGCCTGATTTGATGAACTTTTTTTCAGGGCTGATATACTGTAGCATGGACCTGTTACAGATTCCTTTCTTGGCCTGGAGCACATTGGACTACCATCCTATCAGAGGGTCAGAGCAGTAATCGCAAATATATAGCAGGCTGCCTCCAAAACCAAGTATTGTGCTACTCAGTGGTAGGAAGTAAGGTTAAATAATTTGTCCTTTTTTCGGGAGGAGATATATGGTAGGGTCCAGACCACTGGGCTACTAGAAACTTCACTAATGTGTCAGGCCCTGAATCTCTGTAGAATTGACTTCTCACCTCTGGAATGCATGTGATTAACTAAGGTATTCATAATAACTCTCACTTTTTGCTCAGAAGATCTAACTGATATGATGTCATCAATATAGTAGACCAATATGATGGTCCCTGCAGAATGCCCAGCTAGCCTAGATCTTTATAGATTACACTGTACATGAAAGTAGAAATTAAGACAAGACCATATTTATATACTGTGTACTGTCCTGTGGAATACAAACTTAGTTTTGATGTTCCTTCCTGGTGAATATTGAAAATAATGCATTTACCAGATCAATAACCACATATTGCAACTGGAGTATCTCTAGTAAAGATAGCTTATCTGGCAGAGTAGCTGCAGTTGGGGCTGATACTTTGGTAATTTTGCATTGGTCTACTATAATTCACCATCCAGTGTATTGCAGGGATTGAACTGGTAAATTAAGTAGGAGACATAATGGGAACCACTATTTTAGTACACTTTACGTCTCTGAAAGGAGACTCATACTTAGGTCTTCAATATTAATATTTATTTACTATCTTCGCCAAGGTGAGTGGTTTGGGGGATTTCTCTTGGTCTTTCCTATTATAATAGCTCTTACTTTACAGATCAAGGAATCAACAAGACGGTCTGCAAGCTGCTAAGCATGTTCATTCTAGTTAAATATTCAGCAACTGAAAAACCTCCACTGGATAATTCTGTGGACTTTGAAGGTCTACTGTGATATAAACCAGGCCCAGGATTTCTTTTATCCCCTGACTCCGATATGTTTCTACTCTAACAGGAGGCCCTTAATGTTCTTTGTGTTCTTGGGTATCAGGATCAGTTCAGATTAGTATTCAAATAACCCTCAAAAGATATTTGTGTTCCTTTTTCCCCAGTTATGGTTACCTAAACACATGGTCACAGGTTCTTTGGTGAAGGACTAGGGGAATAACTATTGCAACAGTTCTCAAAGTGTGATTTTCAGATGGCTGGGGATAATCAAGACCCTTTCAGGGGGTCCCCTAGGTAAAAATGAGTTACAACAATAATAATAATGACAATACAGTGATGTTATTTGCCTTTCTACTGATATTTTCAGTGAAAGTGCAATTGAACTGTTGTTTAAAATTACTGGTGCCTTAGCATGAATAAAGTGCAGAGTACTGTATTAGTTTGCTAGGGCTGTTGTAACAAAGAACCATAAAATGAGAGGTAACAGAAACATATCGTGTTACAGTTCTAGAAACTAAAACTCCAAGATCAAGGTGTTGGCAGGGCAATTCTCCCTCTGAAGGCACTATGAAAGATCTGTTTCAAGCCCTTTTCCTAGCTTCTGGTACTTCCTGGCTTGTGCAGCATACCTCCAGTTTTTACATGATGCTTTCCCTATATCCATATCTGTCCAATTTGTTCTTTTTATGAGAACACCAATTGTATTGCATTAGGGGCTCACGCCACTCCAGTATGACTTTCTCTTAGCTAGTTATATTTTGTAACGATTTTATTTTCAAATAAGGGCACATCTCTGAGGGTTAGGACTTCAACATATAAATTTTAGGATATATAATTCAACTATAAAAGGCACCAAGCTGCACCAATAGTCATTGTATTCTTCACACACTCACGTACACACACACACATTGCCTAAGAATGTCTTTGATGATTCAGTAAAAAGTATTAATGTATTAAATCTCAAGCCTTATATACAGTATCTTTTAAGTATTCTACATGATCGAATTGGAAATACATTTAATGCATTTTTGTTGCGTACCAAATCATGATGATTATCTTGAGGAAATGCATTTGTATCAAATGTTTGAGTTGCAAGCTGAACTCTTTCCAACCACCTTCTTACATCCAAGGTGGGCAAAATACTCATTAAGAAAAACAATGGCTGGGTGTGATGTCTCACGCCTGTAATCCCAGCACTTTGGGAGGCCGAGGTGGGTGGATCACGAGGTCAGGAGATCGAGACCATCCTGGCTAACAAGGTGAAACCCCGTCTCTACTAAAATACAAAAAATTAGCTGAGCGTGGTGGCGGGCGCCTGTAGTCCCAGCTACTTGGGAGGCTGAGGCAGGAGAATGGCGTGAACCTAGGAGGCGGAGCTTGCAGTGCTTGCAGTGAGCTGAGATAGCGCCACTGCACTCCAGCCTGGGTGACAGAGAGATACTCCATCTCAAAACATAATAAAAATAAATAAATAAATAAATAAATAAATAAATAAATAAATAAATAAGGATTTTATGGGACTTTAAATGAGACCCAGTGGGAGAAATTGGCATGTAGAAATTTTTGTCATTTTCATTTTCTTATTGTGTCCAGTTAGCACTTTACTGTCTTTACTAATATATACAAAGGCTATGCTCTGTTGCCATCCCATCCTATTGACAAGTGTGATGGTAACAGCATGGAAAATACTCATCAGAGACAATTCTTCCTGCATCATAGCCTACAGGAGACAAATGAAACAATGGAAAAAAAAAACTGCAATGACAAGAGTATAACATAGGCCTCCAGTCCTGACTAGAATCTTGCCCTTCAGATTGATTGCTTTGTCCTCACTCATTATGGGTATTACAGGTGAATAATGGTAATACCTGATGGGAATTTCCATCATGGATATCACCCACGATGATGTCCACTGAAAAGGTCTTGGTTGTCCGTAGCCATCTG
Source organism: Macaca nemestrina (assembly GCF_043159975.1). Lineage (NCBI taxonomy): Eukaryota > Metazoa > Chordata > Mammalia > Primates > Cercopithecidae > Macaca > Macaca nemestrina. Next base: position 170,876,419 of record NC_092126.1, read on the forward strand.
AAAACCACGCTTTGAGAATTACTGCAACAGTCATTCCCCTAGGCCATCACTGACGTACCTAATCCTAACCGTGCCAAGTGTTAGGTAAGGAACATCATATATTGTGGTATTGCACACATCATATATTGTGGTATTGCACATCATCAGATTTGGACTGAAACAAATGTCTCTCGAAATTTCATATTCTTTATGTTAAGATTGAAGCACTTTTTCCTTACCTCTCTGCAGTTCCCCCTGAAATGACCCTGTTTCTAAGCAGGCACAGAACTGTGGTGTGCAAGACAGTTGCAGCAAAGCCAGCTGCACAGATCTCCCGGACCCCACAGGGGGATTGTGTCATCGAGCAAGAATACTGGGGCAATGGCACAGTGACTATTGGGAGTTCATGTCACTGGGAGGGCCACAATGTGCCTACCATGTGCTCATGGTAGGCACATTTGAGTAGCAACAAGAGTGACTATAGAGCTACTTCCTGGTTAGTAATTATTCCAGTTTTGTGTTCATTTCTTTCACTCTTTTAGAAGAGTTAGGTTAAAAAGGAAAAAAAATGTACAGAGAAATTTCATTTAAAGATGATGTCTCCAGCATTTGGAGAAAGGAGTATAATTGGACCATCTCTTGTGAGATGCCCACATGGACCCATCTCCTTGGTTGGGGAAGGAGGAATAGGGTGAGGCTTGGTTACCTCATACAAACTAGTTGACTAAACAAAGCGTCTCATGAATGAGAAATCATTATTAATTGCTTATAAGTATAATTTTTAAGATGTTAACAGGTTTTTTCCTCTAATGATGGCATAACTTCTAATTTCTGTTTTACAATTATTTTTGTATAATTTTAGTTATGGTTAACTAATTGTCTTTACGTTGAGTAAGACTTTGTGAGGAAACACTGGCTTCCACTCTGAGTACATGAAATTGATTTCATTTATTCTTCTCTAAATATTTTCTAGCTTCAAACAGTTTATGTATGGATGAAAAACAGATTACACAGAACCACTCAAAAGTACTCGCAGAAGGTAATATGCTTCCTTACTAGTGGCCAGCACTGAGGGATGGAAAGTTGAACTTTCTTAGAAATATTAGCTAATGACCTGACTGGAAGCCAGCCTTATGACTACTTGAAGAACTTGGTGATCTGAGAACTGTGGTATGAGGCATCCTGAATGACCCAACCTCTAGTTGTTCTCCAAACAAGCCATGTTCTTGCTTGTCTCTGAACCTTTGCTAACGTGGAGTGGCGGAAGGAGCATGCCTTTCCATACCTCAGAGCATGGATTTAACTACCTTTCAGATCTATGTTAAAGTATTACTGCTTTCTTCATCTAGTTATGTACTTATTAATTGGCTATGAAATGCAAGGGCTAGAGTACAAAAATTTCTGCAGAAGGTAATATGTTTCCTTAGTAGTGGCCAGCACTGAGGTATGGAAAGTTGAACTTTGGTAGAATCACTAGCTGATGGCCTGGCGGGGGCCAGTCTTGTGACTACTTGAAGAACTGTTGATCTGAGTGCTGTGGTACGAGGGACCCTGAATGTCCCAGTCTCTAGTTCTCCAAACAAGCCATGTTCTTGCTTACCTCTGAACATTTGCTAAGGTGGAGTGGTGGAAGGAGCATGGATTTATTATTATTATTATTATTATTATTATTATTATTATTATTATTTTGAGACGGAATCTCGCTCTGTTGCCCAGGCTGGAGTGCAGTGGCACGATCTCAGCTCACTGCAAGCTCTGCCTCCCGGGTTCACGCCATTCTCCTGCCTCAGCCTCCCGAGTAGCTGGGACTACAGGTGCCCGCCACAACTCCCGGCTAATTTTTTGCATTTTTAGTAGAGACAGGGTTTCACCATTTTAGCTAGGATGGTCTCGATCTCCTGACCTCGTGATCCACCCGCCTCAGCTTCCCAAAGTGCTGGGATTACAGGCGTGAGCCACCGCGCCCGGCAGGAGCATGGATTTAATGACCTTTCAGGTCGCGTTAAAGTCCTGTTTCTTTCTGTATCTGGTTATGTGATCATTATCTGACTGTGAAATACAAGGGTTGAAGTACCACCTAAGAGACAGGTGACACCAAAACAGGAGAGGAGAGATATTAAATGTAGAGTGTAGCAAAAACAAGCTTCATCCGCATAAAGGTTTGCCCCTCTGCAACTGTTTCTGCTTATGCTAGTGACGAGATCTCTGACACTCACCTTTGTTACAGGTGAGTAGTGACAGATACTTTGGCAGAATAAGTACCTCTTAGTAAACCCTGATCAGTTGTGGAAACATTGTGTTGGCTTATGAGATGCATGAGAATCTATGTTGCAAGATGCTTGTAGGATGCAGGGCTTAATTTTTACTTTAAAAGATGGACAGAAAGGAGTCGACTTACACATTTACACCTGATAATTGGATTGAATATACAGAAATAAAATATATGAGCAAAGTTTACCACTGAACTCTCTGGGATTATATGTGTGACTAAACAGGAAGGAAGGAAAATATCCAAAGGTTATGACAAGGTCACGAATTTGCAATAAAACTTTTTCATGATAAATGTCCAAAGGAAAATAAAGCTTTTTAAAAATTATATGCCACACTACTTTTTAAACTAGAAATAATTTTTTTTTTTTTTTTTTTTTTTTTTTTTTTTTTTTTGTTGAGACGGAGTCTCGCTCTGTCGCCCAGGCTGGAGTGCAGTGGCCGGATCTCAGCTCACTGCAAGCTCCGCCTCCCGGGTTCACGCCATTCTCCTGCCTCAGCCTCCCGAGTAGCTGGGACTACAGGCGCCCGCCACCTCGCCCGGCTAGTTTTTTTTGTATTTTTTTTTTTTTTTTTTAGTAGAGACAGGGTTTCGCCGTTTTAGCCAGAATGATCTCGATCTCCTGACCTCGTGATCCGCCCGTCTCGGCCTCCCAAAGTGCTGGGATTACAGGTTTGAGCCACCGCGCCCGGCCTGAAATAAATATTTCTAAACATCTTATCAATAGGCATTTTTTTTTTTACTTACATGGGATGGCTTAACTGGCAAAATTAAAGATTTTTTTAAAGATCTATGGATCTCACTGACTCTGTAATTCTCTAAATAAAACATGTAATTATCTAAATAAAACATGTCCAGCTAGCTCCACCTGAATGCCATATTAGTTACCTTTAATGAAAAACCATAAACTTTCCACACTTATGTTTGTCTGAAATAACAACCTTAGAGACAGGTGTTTAACTTTGATGTTACTAATTTTTCTTGTGCTCACTAAAACGAAGGAGGAGACAATCACATCACTAGTTACTCCATTTTCTTTTCCAAGGCACATGATTTGTATGATAAATACAGTAGTCTCTACCACCTAAAGATTAGATTTAGAGCATTGCCTTTGTTGTTTAAATTACAATTCTGTTTTCTTCTCTGTTTCTAAATATTAAAACTCCTGAATTAATTTCAGAATACTTTATTATATTTCAGAATACAATGTTATGCATACTGTTTTTCTAATAATACATAATACTGGAGAAAGTTTGTTAATCTTTAGATTGGGTTCAATATATTATTCATATTTTGTGAATGTTATTTTCTTACATAAGTCTAATATTTCTGGAATAAGATCAGCAAATTTATGTTTTAATATGACTTCATGTAATATACTGTGCATAAACATAACACATGAAATTCCTTATCAAGGTTTTCTTTATCATTATCCTTTGTGTGTGTGTCCAGTTAACATTCCATGGCCTGTACAGATGGCTAGAAATGCTGTGCTTTGTTGCCCTCCTATTGCGTTCAGAAATTTGATCATAATAACATGGGAAATAATCCTGAGAAGCCAGCCTTCCTGCACAAAATCCTACAGGAAAGAAACAAATGAGACCAAGGAAACCAACTGTACTGATGAGAGAATAACCTGGGTCTCCACACCTGATCAGAATTCGGACCTTCAGATTCGCCCAGTGGCCATCACTCATGACGGGTATTACAGATGCATAATGACAACTCCCGATGGGAATTTCCATCGTGGATATCACCTCCAAGTGCTAGGTAAGGAGCATCATGTATTGTGGTATTTCACATCACCCGATTTGTGACTGAAACAAATATCTCTTTGAATTCCATACACTTTATGTGAAAACTGAAGCATTTTTTCCCCCTTTCCTCTCTGCAGTTACACCTGAAGTGACCCTGTTTCAAAGCAGGAATAGAACTGCAGTATGCAAGGCAGTTGCAGGGAAGCCAGCTGCGCAGATCTCCTGGATCCCAGCGGGGGATTGTGCCCCTACTGAGCATGAGTACTGGGGCAATGGCACAGTGACTGTTAAGAGTACATGCCACTGGGAGGGCCACAATGTGTCTACCGTGACCTGCCATGTCTCCCATTTGACTGGCAACAAGAGTCTATACATAAAGTTGAATTCAGGTAAGCGCCTGTTTCTTGTAGAAGAGTAAACTTGATGCTCAACTTTTTCTTCCATAGAAAATAATGAATAACCAAACAGTAGATAAGAAAATTTGAGCTCCTAGCTTGAAAATATTCTCCAAAACTGAGAAAGGCATTACAACGCTAGAATCTATCTTTTAGTGGAACAGTCATAAAAATACATTTTGTTAACTTAGTGATCTACAGGCTCTTACTTTGAGATTAATTCTTGATATGAAATATCATGAGTTTTATATAGTTTTAACAATCCTTGTTCAGTAGATAGCCCAGAATGACAGTTATTTTCTTCCTGATTTTATTTCTTGTATAGTTATTACTTTGTTACCCTGAGTAAGAGACAAATAATTCTTCCCGTCTCATCATCGAAAGCAATCTATTAATTAATTCATCAAATACTTATTGAATGCTGTTTATAAGTTTGAAGCTGGTGATTCAAAGATGAAAAGATAAGGTCCACATCTTTATACTGTTTTGGGCAGGATAATCTGGTGTTTAGGAGCAAAGCCTTTCACTTCATATGGTTTTTGTTCACCAGCTATATGAACTTGAACAGTATTTAACATCTGTATCTCATGGTTTCTTTATCTGTTAAATGAAGACAATGGGATCCACCTAATAGGATTATTGGGTTAATTAAATAAAATTATATATATGTAAATATGCTGTACATATAATTGTATTAATGTATCTACTACATAATTGACACTAAGCAAATTTTAGCCACTAGATTTCCTTATATTAATAAATGTTGGCTATTATATGTATTGTATTAATAAAAATTAGCTATTGTGATAATTATTACAACTAATATTAAATATCATCATATTAATTATTCTTCATAATATCTTTCATGTTTATTTTCTGTTTTGCATCAGCTTTACTGACATATAATTTATATACCATACATTTCACCCATTTAAAGCATGCAATTCAATGCTTTTGTGACCACTGCTACAATCAATTTTAGAATGTATTTATCACCCCCAAAAGGAAACCATGTATTCATTAGCTGTGTTTTCCATGATCAATCTTCCATCAAGTCTAGGTTCTTACTTCATATGTCTTATCTAGAGATCAGTGCATTTATTTTCAGTATTACTTGATCTTCTCTTCTGTATACCAACATTCAACCCAAATTCTAAGCCTTTTTTCCCCTTTATCTCCTTAGGAGCTTTGCTTCATTCTCCTCTCTCTTTTGTTTAGTTTTTTGTTCCTTAAATTATTTTTCTAAAGCTGCTCATAAAACATGCCTATTTTTCTTCTGTATCCAAAAACTTGGTGTTATGACTTCCTCAAACATTTAACTCTTGGCTTCCACTCGTATCCAAGAATATTTTTAAAAGAGGACCCTACACTCATTGTCTCTTCTTCGTCACCTCACATCTATTCCTTACCTCATTTGTGTCTCCCCGCGCAGAAAATGCTCTGACAAAAAGCATCTCCCAAGTGCCAAATAAAATATAAATGTTTCATTCTTTGTTCACTTAATTAGCTTCTTCATAATATTTATTATAACTATTACTTTTAAATGTCTCATAATATATAATTTCATATATTTACTAATTTTAAATATTTTATTAGATTTTTAATAATATATTTTGTGATTCTGTACCCCATGCATGTGGGCCTCTTTGGGCTCTTCAAAAGTGTTAAGTGCTTTTATTTCTCTGTTCCCTTTTACATGCAATTTCTTTTAATTTTAATTTTTAATTTTTTTATTTTTGAGACAGAATCTCACTCTGTCGCCCAGGCTGGAGTGCAGTGGTGCGAACTCGGCTCACTGCAAGCTCCGCCTTCTGGGTTCATGCCATTCTCCTGCCTCAGCCTCCCTAGTAGCTGGGACTATAGGCACCCACCACCATGCCTGGCTAATTTTTTTGTATTTTTTGGTAGAGAGGGGGTTTCACTGTGTTAGCCAGGATGGCCTCGATCTCCTGATCTCGTGATCCGCCCCCCTTTGCCTCCCAAAGTCCTGGAATTGGCAGGCAAGAGCCACTGTGCCTGGCCTTGAATGCAATTTCTACTTCTCTGTAAGGCACTTCTTTCCCTATACTCTCTTCTTCCATTACATTTGATCAATTCCTGTTGAAGTGTTAAGACTTCGTTTGACATTGATCCACCGGGATAATTTTCTCTGGCCTTGAAGTTCGGTTAGCTGTTCCTCCTCTGTGCTCACAGAACGCTTCATACATGCCTCTGTCAGAGCACCTCCACAGCCCTGTAATTGACTGCTCGGCACTGTTTTCATTCACAATGCTTCTGACACCAAATGTGTGTGTTTTTTTCCCCACACCAACTAATTCTCCAACTCTTTAGACACCATCTAAGTGTCCTACAATTCAATTCAGACACTAACTACCTGGACTTAGCACAGACTCCACAAGTTAAAGGCTTACTCTCATAAGACCTCCCTCACTTCAGACACCAGTCACAAGTCCCAGATTGCCACCTGAACTAATCAACTGGCTATAATTTCAGAGAGTTCCCATGATTCCCTTGTCAGGTTTAATAATTTGCTAGAATGACTCACAGAACCCATGTCAACCTGAAATAATCAAAAGGATCAGAATCCAGTTTAAAAGAGTTTATTTAAGCAGAAGTCTGAGAACAGCCATTCGGGTAACACAGACTCCAAAGGAATGGGGTCAGTGCTTCAAACTTCAAACTTCAAACTTCAAACTTAAGGTCTTGTTTATAGAGGCAGAAAAGAAATTCAGTAGGATTATACCTTTTTTACATACAAGGCTGGTTTATGAGTTATAATGATTTAATTAATTAAAGTTACAGTTTGTTTTCTTTTCTGTACAGTTTGTTTTCATTTCCTTTCCAATTTTAAGAGTATAGTTAACATTTCATGTTAGGCAATGTGAGAGTTATTGTGTGAGAGAAGAAAGAAAGAAGTTAATCAATAATGAAGATCACAGTTTAGAGGGAAGGGGTCTTCCCCTGCACCCTTTAGTCATTTACAGCAGTTTACAAAACAATGTAGGCAAGGAAAAAGGCTAATGTACAATCAGGGAAATTAAAGTTATGGCTGCCTAGGTCGTAGCTGCTTGTTTACGTAACTCAGGTCCCATAATCACATTCCGTTAAGGCTCAAAATATTTTAAAGTTCCAACAGCTTAGATTTTTCAATTACACACTCAGGAATGCACTTTATTTACTATTACTAATTTCTTATAAAGTGGCCAACTCAGGAACAGACAAAAAAATAAATAAATAAAGAGATGCGTAGGGCAGGGTATGGAGGAAGGAGCTTCCGTGATGTCTCTGGGAGTGCCAACCTCCCAGCCCCTCGGTGTGTTCACCAGCTCAGAAAATCTCCCAACCCAGAAGCTCTCCAGACTCTGTCATGTAGAGTTTTTGTGGAGGCTCTATGACATAGGTATGATGGATTAAATTATTGGGCATTGCTTATTAGCTCAATTTCTAGCCCCTCTCCCCTCCCAGAAGGTCAGCGGAAGGGGACAGTGGTGGTATGGGGCTGAAAGTTTCAACCTTCTAACCACGCCTTGGCCTTTCTAATTATCAGCCCCATCCTGAAGCTGTCTTCAGGCTCCCAGCCACCACTCATCTCATTAGCGTACAAAAGATGGATCACTGTGGAACTTCCAAGAAGTTTAGGAAAAATCCTTGGAAGTGTGCTGGGAACTGGGGGACAAAGACCACATACATACATATTTCTTATGATATTACAGCCACTTACTTCTGTGACTCTCAGCACAGCATAAGGTCCTTGAGAGTTGGAACCACTTTTTTAATTTTTGTATTCCTAAAGTCTAGCACAGTAGCTGACACATACAAGTCACTGAAGAATTAGGTTCAAATCATTGCAGATTCATCTCTACATATTCCATTCTACGCTCCAAATATGACTTAGGTGAACTCATCTTTAAAACTTTTCTCAAATTGTTTCTTTATCTTGAAAAGTCCTTCTTTTAACCTATTCAATCCTGCAGACCAGCAAGACCCAGTTCAAGTCCTGCTTCTCCCTGACCTCCGTGTTAGAGTTGATTAAACATTCTTATTCCTTAGATGATTTATAATCTGTAATGTTCATCCAGCACTGTTTTCTCAATTGTACATTTAAACTAAAAACTATCGGAGACAGGTCTCAATTAATTTAGAAGATCATTTTGCCAAGGTTTAGGACAATTTGCACAGATAAAAACAAAACAAAACAAAACAAAATTAAAAAAACACCACAGAGTCTGAGAAACAGTCAGTGATCTATGCCTTTCTCCAAAGATGACTTTGAGGGCTTCAATATTTAAAGGGCAAAAGTGCACTGAAGGGGAAAGAGGAAGGGTATGGTAATTCATAAGCTGCAAGAGAAAAGGAGCAGGTAGGGGAATAGTCAATTATGATAAGGTGAACATAGAGTAGCTACCTGTGGAGAAATTTACGTTTTATATGTAGCTATGTGCTTAGGAATAAAAGGAAAGGCAGTTGCTTGCATGACTCGGCTTTCAGCTTAATTTTTCCCATTTGGCGTAGTGAATTGGGGTCTTGAGCTTTTATTTTTATTTTATATAAGTTGTCTTTTGATTTGTATGAGTCTGACTTCTCCAGTTGGATTATGAGATATTTTGAGAACTGTAACCATACTGTTTTCTTATTTCCTCACAATGCCTAGGATTGTCTGACATTTTTCTAGTTTAGTCTTTGAGCAGGTTATTTAATGGGATAGAATAACATCTTAGAGCCAGGAGTCAGACTTGTATTTAGAGTTCACACATTCTTTAGGTGGCCAATTTCTTCTTTTTTACTTTCCTTTTTTTTTTTTTTTTTTTTTTTTTTTTGAGACAGAGTCTCACTCTGTCACCCAGGCTGGAGTGCAGTGGTGCGATCTCGGCTCACTGCAACCTATGCCTCCCGGGTTCAAGCGATTCTCCTGCCTCAGCCTCCCGAGTAGCTGAGATTATAGGCCCATGCCACCACACCCAGCTAATTTTTGTATTTTAGTAGAGACATGGTTTCACCATGTTGGTCAGGCTGGTTTTTAATTCCTGACCTCAGGTGATCCACCCACCTTGGCCTCCCAACAGGTGTGAGCCACCGCACCCTGCCTAGGTGGTCAATTTCATAGGATAAGAGACTTCAGAATTATGCTTCTGGCTGGGCATGGTGGCTCACGCCAGTAATCCCAGCACTTTGGGAGGCTGAGGTGGGTGGATTACCTGAGGTCAGGAGTTCGAGACCAGCCTGGCCAACATGATGAAACCCCGTGTCTACTGAAAATACAAAAATTAGCCAGGCGTGGTGGTGCATGCCTGTAATCCCAGCTACTCTGGAGGCTGAGGTAGGAGAATCACTTGAACCCAGGAGGCACAGTTTGCAGTGAACCAATTCCCCAATTAGTTTGATTTGTCTTTTCAATAATTCCTAGGGGCATTTCACAGATAAATAAAATGAAAGTAGGAAGACACAAAACACCTTGCTAAAGAGGTTACATCAACTTAGTAAGAAAATCATTTCAATGTGTGGAAAGTGTTATCAGATCAAACCCCAAATATCAAGAGTAATGTTCTTTCAAAGGCTAGTATTTGCATGGGAAGTTGGAATATACTGGGGAAAGCTTGACATATTGCTTTTCTTATAAAATTGGAAAGTATTAGCAATGCATAGTGTGCATTTATTTGTTCAGAAAATATTTGTCAGAAACCTACGAGGTACAAAACACAAACATGGTTCCTAAACTCTGTCATGGAAGAATGATATATTAGTAACATTTGAGTTGTAAGTTAGAAGGTTTCATGATTATGACAGTCTGTGAACTCTTTAGAATATTTTAAAATGTTCTTTAAAATGTTTGACTCTAATTTGTAATTAGAAGAATCCTTGAAATGATTTTTTTTACCCCTGTCTGTATTTACAGGTCTCAGAACCTCAGGATCTCCAGCGTTGGACTTACTGATCATTCTTTATGTGAAACTCTCTCTTTTTGTGGTCATTCTGGTCACCACAGGATTTGTTTTCTTCCAGAGGATAAATTATGTCAGGTAGAAACTGAAGACTGAAAAGCATAAGACACAGTAGAAAAAGAAAAAAAAAATCATTGTAACATTTTGAGTTTACAGTGTACTGGGAAAAGCTTGACACTTTTGTGGTTATGTTGTATTCTCCCTCCAGCTCCTTCTTTAATGTGAAGGCATCATTCACAACTGAGAGCCCAGGCAGCTGTGCCTGCAGCACTGGGCAAGAACTTCATTGTGAAAGTGCTTCATTGTGGTTTTAGTCTAGGAGAGAAGTGGCCTAGCCCACATCTTGGGAATTTGGTGGGGGAAGGTTTCTGGGGCTTCTCAAGTGTTTACTTTCAAATTTCTCTGTAAAGGGTTTGTGTTCCTTCCTGCTTAATGAAATATTTTATGGGTTTTTTCCCTAAAGAATGAAAATCGAAAGAGCTGGATGTCAATTTATATTTGATGAGACATCGCAAAAAAAAAAAAAAAAAAAAAAAAAAAAAAAAGCAGCCATTTGCAACAAGCCTTCGGGTTCAAAGTCTAGCTTAACTTCTTTTGTGACTCGATGTGATAGTTACTAATATGGTTTGGTGCTGTGTCGTCACCCAAATTTCATCTCAAATTGTAATCCCCATGTGTTAAGGGAGGGACTTGGTGTAGGTGATTGGATCATGGGGGTGGTTTGCCTCATGATGTTCTTGTGATAGTGAGGGAGTTCTCCCAAGAGCTGATGGTTTTGTAAGTGGCAATTTCCCCTGCTCACTCTCCAGTCTGCTGCTATGTAAGACATGCCTTGCTTCCCCTTCACCTTCTGCCATGATTGTAAGTTTCTTGAGGCCTCCTAAGCTGTGTGGAACTGAGAGTCAGTTAAAACTCTTTTCTTCATAAATTACCTGGTCTTGGGGAATTCTTTATAGCAATGTGAAGATGGACTAATACAATTACCAAGACCTGTTTCAGACTCAGCATACAGTGTAAGTACACATGCAAAAGCTTCGTGCCTGCCATCATAAATGCCTAGGATACTTTATCTACTTTTGCATTTTCCTTAGTAAATTTCTATGTGCAAATGTGACACAACTGCTTTTCAAGATAAAGAAGAAGATGGCTCAGCAAAAGGCAAATAATGATGCTGGGCAGTTTTTCTACACCCTTTGGGTTCTTTGAATGCTGCTTTCCTCACAGCTTCTTGGCTCCTCTGCATACCCGAGTTGCTAATCAATGCTGCAATGGCAGGAGCCACTGCAAACACTGTCTGTGAGTCAGCTAGTAGCTGACCTTCCATCCATTACTTGCTTGCTAGCAATTAGTGGGGCAGCAGCATTGCATGTTTGGACTGATCATTGAGCAAATGGCTGAGTCATTTTTAGCAGTATTTGCATTTTAGCAGAAATTGTAAGTTGATCTCAACTAAGGAAATATCAGTGTCATTGAAGATGACACTGAAGGTCCCCTTACATTTTAGAGCTCTAATGTCTCAGTTCCCTTTCTTGTTTACACTCTAGGTTGTAGTATTTGGATGGATTAATGATGGTAAGAGTAAGACATTGGTGAAATCCTTATATCTTCTAGGGCCACTGTAAACTAAGATCCTATATTCACTTGATACAGATGGTAATCCTGTAGTAAAAAGTGATTTTTTATTTAAAAGAAGACATTTCTTATTTAAAGTAGCAGGTTGATATGGTTTGGCTGTGTCCCCACCAAAATCTCAACTTGAATTGTATCTCCCAGAATTCTCACATGTTGTGGGAGGGAACCAGATGGAGGTAATTGAATCATGGGGGTTGGTTCCTGTGCTATTCTCGTGATAGTGAATAAGTCTCACAAGGTCTGATGGGTTTATCAGGGGTTTCTGCTTTTCCTTCTTCCTCATTTTATCTTGCTGCCACTATGTAAGAAGTGCCTTTCACCTACCCCCATGATTCTGAGGCCTCCCCAGCCATGTGGAACTGTAAGTCCAATTAAACCTCTTTTTGTTCCAAGTTTTGGGCATGTCTTTATCAACAGCATGAAAACAAACTGGTGATCTGGTCTGTTACTTTTATTTTTAGCAAAGCCCTAAGGGAAAAAATGAATGCATAAATTGGATGCTATTATATGCATATGGTTATTTAATTGCTGAAACAAACAGGCCCTACATCTCAGAGTATTCACACCACAAAAATGTAATTCTTGCTCACATCACACTCTAGTGCAGTTGGTGGGGCTGAGGCAGGGCAGGAAAGAGAAGCGTTGCTTTAAGCTATCATTTTATCCTATGGCTCTGCCCTTCTTGGAATATTACCTAGTTCAGCTGGTGAATAGGAACCAGGGAGAGAGAATGGAGGATGTTATGTGGGAGGTGTTTATGGGCCAGGCCTGGAGCAGTAATCACTTCTGCTCACATTCCATTGGTTAGTCCTTACTAGCATAGCTCTATTAACATCCACAGAGTCTGGAAAATGTAGTCTAGCTGACTTGGAAGAAAAGGAATCAGGTTCACTGCAACATCTAGCCCAGTCTCTGCCCATAATAAAGAATAGAACAAATACTAAGATTAACACTTACCCTTTTTGTAATTGAACATGAGTAAAAAATAACTAAATTAGGAAATTATATATATACATATATATAATATGATGTAAACTCTTGTGTGCCTTTCTTTTTTATTGTAATTCCCTTATGTTTAAGACAGGGCATAGAATGGGAAGCAGTCCATTAATACAATTTTATAACAGACTAAAAAAATACTGTGGCAGGGATTGCTTGTTACCTGGTTGTATTAGTCTGTTCTCATGCTGCTAATAAAGTCATATCCAAGACTGGGTAATTTATAAAGGAAAATGTTTAATTGACTCACAGTTCCACACGGCTGGAGAGGTCTCATAATCATGGTGGAAGGCAAGGAGGAGTAAAGCTACGTCTTACATGGCGACAGGCAAAGAGACAGTATGTACAAGGGAATTCCCATTTATAAAACCATCAGATCTCATGACACTTATTCACCACCATGAGAACAGCATGGGAAAAACCTGCTCCCATGATTCAGTTACCTCTCACCAGGTCCCTCCCATAACACATGGGAATTATGGGAGCTACAGTTGGAATTTATTTCCATTGATTATGGAATTGATTATGGGCGCTACAATATGGAATTGATTTCCATAACACATGGGAATTATGGGAGCTACAATTCAAGATGAGATTTGGGTGGGGACACAGCCAAGCCGTATCACTGGTCCAATGCCCATCCTCCCCTTTCTCCTTGTGGCAGATGAGTATATCCATGACTCTGAATCTTCAGCTCTCCCTCTATCCAAGTAATTTTTCAGTTGACTTTAGAGTTCTTTCCATACAGGGAGTACATATTTATCCACCCTATGCAGTTTGCTTTGGCCAATAAAATGAGGTGGAAGTGTTGGTGTACCTGTTTTGAGCACAGGTCTCAAGAACTTCTGTTCTACTTGTTACTCCATGAGAACATGCTTGGCCCAGTCAGATGGAGGATGAGAACCATGTAGAGCAGAGCTGTGTCCCCTCAGTCCCATCCCTAACTCTCTGTTGAGGCCAACCTAGAAGATGCAATAGTCAGCCATTCCCTAAATATATGAGGAAGCTCAGTCAAGATGAGAAGAGCTGACCTCCACTTGATCCCAGGCGTGTAAGCAATTGTTGCCACAGAGGTTTTATGGTTGTTAGTTATACAGCATTCTTGGTGTCTTAGGTAATTGACACATTGATTAATAGCATAACTCCAATTTAATTTATTGTTGGAATGTACTTAGCTAAAAGGCATTTCTCAGTTTCCTTTGCTGAGTATGCCCACTTGCATAAGTTCTGGAAAATGAGATGTAAATACAAATCTTGTGTGATATTTTCAGAAAATCTCTTTAAAGAGGAAGGAAGGGTCTTCTTTTGCTTCTCCTCCTTGTCTCCTAGACTGCAACATTGGTAAGATGAGTGATGGTCCAGCAGTCAACTTGGGCCATGGATGATGTTGAGGATAGAAGCCACTCAGTAGGATAGAAGAAAAGAAAGATGGAAGAAGGATCCTGGGCTTGATGACCATGAAGTTTCCCTATAAACCCTCAACCACCTATTCATTGACTTCTTTTGTGTGAGAGTGAATAAAATTTTGTTCATGCCAGTGTTATTTTAGGTTTTACTCTACACGTAGCTAAACTTAATCCTAATTGATACAAATACCTAGTTTGTTAATCTGAAGGTTTGTGTCAATCTTGCTACAAATTATTTTCTACTCGTATCCATTTTCATGTCCAATTTTTGTTCTTCCCCTAGTGACAATGAAACAGATATTCCTACTCATGTCCAGTTGTTATGGTCTATTTTCATTCTGCCCATAGAGGTAATGAAAAGAGGTAACTTCAGAAGATAGGAATCATAGGTATGAGTATTATCTCTATGACAGTTCAAGAAAAATTGTTGGTTATATAAATGCAAGGGATGCTCTGGGCTTGTGCTTGAGAACTTGGAGATATGTAAAAATGATCTAATAGCCAATCCCTAGATGTGTGAGAACATGTCTACATTATGGGATTCAGAAGGAAGATAAAGATACTGTTATGGGCTTTTAGAGAGAATGTGAGTAGGAGAAACAGGAGAACTGAAATCTATGAAATTTTCTTTGTATTAAATTTGTATTAATTCTTTTTTCCACTGGATGAACTTTACTGTTTCTAGAAGAGATTTATGGGAATTCATTTTATTTCTTTATCCCATTCTCACTGCCATGATTAGATTGAAACAGTAAAAAGCTACAGCTACTACCCCCATCCTCCCACTCCTATATAAAGATAAAAAAAAAACTCCACATTTTTTTTCTGAACACTCATACGTGTTCATATAGAGCTGATCTTTGAACAAGATGGGGGTTAACATGCTTGCTAACCCTCCATGCAGTAGAAAACTTGCATATAACTTTTGACTCTCCCAAAACGTAACTACTAATAGCCTACTGTTGACCAGCAGCCTTACTGATAACATAAACAGTGATTAACACATATTTTGTATGTTATATGTATAATAAAGAAAGCTAGAGAAAAGAAAATATTAAGAAAATCGTAAGGAAGAGAAAATATACGTACTATTCATTAAGCGGAAGTAAATCATCATAAAGGTCTTCATCCTTGTTGTCTTCACATTGAGTAGACTGAAGAGGAGGAGGAAGTAAAGAAGTTGGTTTTGCTGTCTCGGGGCCACAGAAGTGAAAGAAATACACATATAAGTAGATTTGTGCATTTTCAACTTGCTGTTCAAGGGTCAATGATATACATGCCCAACAAATTAACTGTGGTCCTAAATACGGGGAGACTGGGAGCAACTTTTAGCAGAACACAACTGAGAGCCACTAGATGGTGCTTCAACTTAAGTCTCTTAACATTTTGAAGCAAGCTAAGATCTACTAACCTTAAGCAATGTAATCCTGCATTTAAAAAATTTTTTTTCCATACTTCTTCTCCATTTACAAATTCTTTAGGCCTTCTTGGGTGGTTTTGGAACAATTACAGAAGGAAGACAAAGGAAGGATGATAAAATGGTTTAACTTGAAATTAAGGGGAAAAAATCGTTTTGGTTCCTAAACTTGAATTGTACTACCCTTTTCATTTAATGTTAGTAAAAACATTTTGTTTACCGTACAAGATAAAGAGATATTAATAGATTCACCTCAGGGAATGGGGAAATGTGAGTTTATCTTAGTGGTTAAACCAAGATTAGTACTTGTTTCTTAAACTGGAAAGTTGAGATCACTCAACCATAAAATGCAAATAACTGCTTGCTCATGTTAATGGCAGCAGATGGTTAGAGCTACAAATAAAATTAACTGGCCTTCTTCACTTCCTAGATCCTCCTCCATATCTCCTCCCCCATCATCTTTTAGAGGCATGTATGGTATTCTAAAGTTAAAAGGAAGCTACAGATAAATGAGGTCAACTTCCTCATTTTGAAAAAGAGGAAACTGAGACTCTCAGAGTTAAGTGACCATGGATTGTTACTAAGAAGCCAGCTGGCCTACTTGGCTTGCTGCTGAGAGGAAGGCAGCCACCCTAAGACCACAGTCAGACATGGCACAACTAGGGGAAGAGGGCTGACTATCTCTTTCTTGGTCCCCATCTTACTAATTAGGACTGAGAGCGCTTCACATGCTTTCCCTCCTGTCTGATTGGCCAAGACCACATGACAATTCTTTAGCCAATCCTGGCCAAAGGGACTGAGATTGTGTTTACGTTGATTAGTCCTTTCATGTAGATGGGACTAAGATCAACATCTTTCACCAGATACACATCTAGTGGGAGAGGAGTGAGTGGGACTTGAACAAAACTGGGGCTTTGTTAAGAAGGAGAAATGAAGAATACGTGTGAAGCCTTGA
This sequence comes from Macaca nemestrina, assembly GCF_043159975.1. Classification (NCBI taxonomy): domain Eukaryota; kingdom Metazoa; phylum Chordata; class Mammalia; order Primates; family Cercopithecidae; genus Macaca; species Macaca nemestrina. The sequence goes on from NC_092126.1 coordinate 170,893,167, forward strand.
TGAGGGGGATGATAATAGTCAAATTTAATTTTAGAAGGCACAGAAGAACATTGCAGGTGGATGCGGGCAGGGAAGAAAGGCATGCTGGGAAAAGAGGACAGCATGGATGAAGGCAAAGAGGTGTAACAGGGTGTGTCTCTTTCAGGGCAATGGGGAAATTGTCCATATCGTCTCCTCACACAAACTCTACATTTCATAAAGTCATCCAAGGACAGAAGACTGCTATTAAGAATGCCAAGAGAGTTTTGCAGGACAAGCAAATCTTGATCAATTTATAATGTTTTCTGAACAGAATGTCCAAATATTCTGACTGATTCACCCAACACTGATTTTAAGATTAAATAGGGAGCCAAGAACATTGGTTTATACAAAGTAGAGAACCAAAGAGAGGCTGGGGAGAGGCAGTGAGTTTGACAGACGATGTCTCTACTCTCAGAAGGGTGGGACTTGGTTTCTGAACTAGGTAAAGCTGACAGAGTAGAGACATTTCTCCTTATTCTGGTTTTTCTTGATAAAATACAAAAATTATTCTTGCTCTTAACCCAGCTGAAGAGAGGGTTTGGGGGATAATCTTTATATGTTTATAAATGTCCATGTGAAAAGTGTCGTAGAAACACAAAGTCTTGTTATCCATCCTACCTGTCTCCAAATGCTCCTCATGCGCACATTGGTGCATCAACAAAATGTGAGTGTGTTCTTCCCTAGAATGTCTCTTCTCCCTAAGACATGGGGGCCAACACACAGATACAACATATTTAGCTGTGACTTCTTCAGTCTGAAGTTCCCACATATTGAGAAGAGAGCTCTTTAGAGTATAGTAGTCACCAAGGAGGAAAGAAATAGGCATCTCTGCACAGGAGAAGGAGGAGAATTTGTAAATATGACATGAGGGTGACAAAAAACATTCACAGGCTCACATTCAGAAAAAGTAAAGTTAACAAGATACACTAAAACAGGAGGAATCGTGAAGTTCAACCAAATACTATGACTTTTAAGGGAAAAGAATATGAATATCTTTCCAAATCACTGTCATGATTTGCCTGTTCCTAAGCATGCCATCCTCCTGGGAAACAGGTTGTATGTGATTATGAGACTAATCATTTACTCCTGTTTCTTAACATAATAAAAACACCTGACTACATCAAAACTTTTCGGTTTCTCAAAACTTAATGTTATCTTCCTGAAAACAGACAGCAAGAGACCTGCTGAGGAGGGCAGTCTGTGGCTAAGATGAGAGTTTACTATACTTCTGAAGGACATTTTATCTACCATGCTGCTTCCCGGGGTGCTGTGGGGCCACAGAACCTGGAGAAAGAAGCAGGTCTCCTCTGTCGTGGGCACCGTGTGGTCAGGTCATGCTGTTGGGAAGATTAATCTCAGATGTTACTGCCGAGCCTTGGCATGGACATAAATACTTCTGCGGACCTGACTGAAGCTGTGTAGGAGACAGGAGCCAGATGAGGTCTTTTTTGTGTGTGTCTCACTACAGAGCTTACAGTTTATTTGCAATTCCTGCACTCCCAACTTTAAGGCTTTTTGCCTGAGGACACAATCTGCGACATAACACCTACAAAAAACTCTCCCACAAATTTTCCCATATTCCATGTAATGGAAAATTGCAACACAATTTACAAGACATTGAAAACCAAGGAGCGGCCCAAGATGTCAGCTCCAAGAAGCTACAGTAAATGTCTTGGGACCAGAAAGAATGATTAAACAACTGGCATTCCAGCAAGAAGCATCTGTCTTTTGTCACTCTCCCCAAAGCAACATAAAAATGTACAGAGGAAGGCTGCTATTTCAGCAGGGGCAAAGGAGGTCAGCTGTTTGTAACATTTTCCACCATTCTCTCACAACTAAAACCCAAATCCCATTACTTTCCAGCTGCCTATCAGGAGAGAGTGTTTGCTGATGCGGCCCAAGGATGCCTAATCGCTATCCCCAGTAACCCATGGCAGCCCTTGCATCCTGGAGGATGATTAAATGGCAGATCCTAGGGAGGAGTTGGATGTGAAACTTTAGCCCTATGCCAAACTGGGCTTAGGTTTTTACATTTTTTTTTGTTTTGCCTTTTTTCAGATTTCTATCCAAAACATGCTTTCCTTGGCAGCCTCCCCAGAGGACTGTGAAGTCATAGTGCATAAATTATCCAACTCTTACCTCTGCAGGATGGTAAAACAGATTTAAGAAGACTTGCAAATTGCAGCTGTTCTTGGGCAAGGGCTCTGGCCAGGTAGAAACCAGCAGATCCACCGGCAGTGCACATGCATGCACACAGGCTGTGTGACAATCCATCTTCAGCTGTCATCGAACACTAGAGCGAAGCTATCTGTGTTCACCCAATCACTCCAGATTTGTGCTTAACTTCTCACAGTTAGTTGTTCTTTTCTTTAATGACTGCTTTTCAAAAAGACTAGGAAGTGTGGAATTTATCAATATTTCTTATTAATGGGTAAAAGTTTAAGTAGTTGCATCCTACCTTTTCAATCTGTTCTCTACCACACTCCTTTTATTCCTAATGACACGTCCACTGTCCAGCTTTCTTAGACATTTCTCTCTATCCCTTCCTTACTGGATTTTCTGCCTTGGCTTGCGCTGTTTCTCCTAAGATGAAGGTCTTTACTCTCACCCCTGTCTTATGAAAGGCTGTTTTCTCTTCAAAGCTACTGCATCTGTGAAAACTTTCTAGGTGCCTGGTTCTGACTGAGGCATTGCTCTAACATAGCGATTCTTTTTATGGTATTTTCTGGATGATCAAGGCCCTTGGCTTTACAGGTGTTTGTTTTCATGTGTCTCCACCACTAAGTTGTGAGACGCATGAGGGCAGACACCACATCTCATTTACTTTGACGTCTTTCAAACTGCCTAGCACAATGTCTTATATGTAGGGAATACTTAACAAACATACCCTGAATTTGAATTTAAAAACTCAGCGACTGAGAAATATATGACCACTAAAGGGATACATGGATACATTCAGTGACATGAATAAATAAAGTTCTATATGACAAAGAATTAGATAAAATATTTGTAACGTGTAAGACAATGGATGCCAACAAATCCAAAGAAAAAGACAGAAAATCCCATAAAAACATGGGCAAAGGAAATAAAATGTCATTTTACAAGATAGGAAAAATAAATGTTTAATAAACATATGAAATGATATTCAAACTAAAGAGTAATAAGAGAAGTGCCAATTAAAAATATCTGCGATATCATTTTTTCATATATCACATTGATAAAATTAATAATGTTGATAGTATTAACTATTAAGAGAGGTGTAGGGAACATGCAGTTTCTGATGGGAGTGCAAGTTAACGTACCCATTTCAGAGAGCAGTTTACAAATATGACCTAGTAATTCCACTTTTCAGTGTCTACTCAAAGTACTACTGTTTGTGTGCACAAGGAGGTAAATATTACAACATGACTTGTAATAGACAAAAAAATGGGAAATAAACCTCACTATCCTTTTTTAGGGAAATGTAGTGCTATGCAACAGCTAAAAGCAATGAGTTTGCCTCAGCAGAGTGGCCTTCTCTAACTGAAATACCACTCCTGCCTATCTCCTTTTACCCACTTTCTTTGTCTTCATAGCACCTATCACTTCATGTTATTATATTAGTTATGCACATGCTTATTTGGCTATTATCTTTCTCCCTCTCTAAAATGTAAGACTGATGAGAATAGAGATGTAGCCCGTTTCTCCAGTGCCATATAGGGAGCCCCCAGCAGATATTGCCTGAGGTACTATAGGGACTCAATAAATTGTTATTGAATGAATAATGTTGAACTATGTATAACAACATAGAAAACTCACCAAGGCATATTGATAAGAAGAAAAATAAATTTACAGAATACTTCATATAGGATGATATAATTCATGTAGAATAAGTACAAAATGATTTCTTTTTGTAATATTATTCTAACAATTTCACCGTCTCCTTGTTCTCTCCTGTTTCTAACGTGGTTACTCTAGATGCATTACCTCAGCAGAAAGATGTAAGTGGACAAAAGGTAGAAATATCACCTATATGTCTCTTCCTACCTCTGCTTTTTAAAAGCATCCAAGTTTTGGGGGAACAGAGGGAATTCTGAGTCTTCTCTCCCCTCCTACCCCGAGCCTAAAAAGCAAAACAAAACAAAAATTCCTTGAACTGAGAGGAGTAGGACAAACGGAGCAAGCAATGGGACTGTGGATTCCTTTGAGAGAAGCTCTCTCTCCCAGGCAGTACCCAGAAAGTGAGAGACCCCAAAGGGAGTTTTAGCAGAAAAGAACCTGGGTGGCATTGCAGGAATTCTCTTGCTATAATAGCACTGCAAATAGAAGACTGATTCTTACTCTTCCGACCTTAATGTGGCAAAGGCAGTCTCCAGTTCTAAAGAGCTGAAAAGATGGGAACGAGAGTTTTCTTCCGAAATGCCTGTGGCGCAGATGATTTGGAGGACCAGACACTTTTCTAACCATTACCAAATTTAGATGCAACCATGATGGAAGGGAGAATAGAAGGGATTGATGGACTGGGAGTAATTTTTTCATGAAGCTAGCTTCATAATGCATAATACATCCTCTAAATATTAATAGTTTCTCTTACAAATCAGAGTTGAGGCTAGGCTTTTACACCTGTATGTGTATAGCTTAATATGTACATGGAAAACTGTCTGGAAGGTTGCAAGCATTGACAGTGGGTGGTGGTGAAGAGGGGCTTGCTCTGTAATGTTTGAATTTTGTACCAAGAATGTATTCATGTATTCTGTGTTATTAAGAATAAGTATTGCCAAAAAATAAAAAGTAAAACAATCCAACATACTTTCTTGCCAAAAGGTAGAGCAAGAGTTGTAGGGGTTGCTAAGGTCATGGAGAGGGACTGAGGTTAGAGCTGACAGGCTACTAAGAGTAGATCCAAATGAGGCTGGGATGCAGCTGGCCAAATACTGTTTGCAAAAAGTTGTGATTCTGCACTTTTGTTTCTTTTTCCTGTAGTATTTTTCTGGCCTGCCTACAGATCTGTTTGGGAGCCTAAATATCAAGATTTATGAGAAGTTGTAACTCAAAAATTAATCAAAGGCATATGAGGAGAAAGATGAAACATTAAATTCAAGTTCTGCCATGGCTATTCCTTCTTAATTATTTGGGAAAACAATATAAAAATCTGATATTTATGACCATCTCAGACTTTTATAGCTGGTTTCAATTCTAAGCATGTTAAATTGTGTGCAAGTTAAATTTTATTTTCTAAGTGTCATTGCTCTAGCTAGTATTCACTTAAAATTAATTTTGTTTTTCATAGTTTGATGCCTTCTGTTTCTTGAAGTTCATAAAAGATTTGAAATTGTTTTTAGTAAGTTAATACAAATTTAAATATAAAGCTACTGAAGGAAAAGAACTTAGACTTTGTAAAACATTTCATTTTTAAATCACCAATGCATGAGGATCTCAGACTCCAGGGGTACTGATGCTTATCTCTAATGGTTTCTATTAGAGATGGTGCCTTTTAACCTTTTTGTTCCATATTGTGACTCAGCTTCTTCCTGTCAATTAACTTGTGCTTTTGAAGACAGATTCAATTGGCCAGAATGAGGTCATCCTCTCTCTTAGGTAGTTACTGTTGACAACAGTCGTTTGATGTGTTTGATTCTTCTCTTGTGACTTCAATTGCACCTATCATGATGCAGTATGCACACAGAAGATGCTGATTTAAGCACAAAACACATGCATTAAGGAATATAAAGTAGTTCGTGGAATTTCCGTGGTTGTAGCTTAGTCTACTGTTACTGTGGCCACTGGGCATTGGACGCTGCTCCACCTCTCGTTGTCTACCTGTTTGCATCACTAGCTCTTGCTTGATTCAAGATCCTAGGTTGGCAAGTGCACATCTTGCCTCTTCTGGGTCCAGGATGAAAGAAAACGCTCAGCCTCTCACCAAGACCCAGAAAGTAGAGAATTCATAAACAGTGAAGGGGAGTTCAAAGGCCAAGAGGGTCTTAAAAACTCAGTATTTTCTATCACAAAGATTAAAGTGGAATCTTTTTGCACCTACTGACCCTGAGGGGCTTATAAACCACTGGCTCGCTTAATATTGGGTTTTAAATTTCTACCTAAATGTATTAGTTTTCTATTGCTATATAACAAATTAACTAAAAATTTAGCAGCTTAAAATAAAAGTAAGCATTATGTCACACCATTTCTATGGATCAGGAATTCAGTGACAGCTTAGCTGTATGGTTCTGGCTCGAGAGCTCTCATGACATGGCAGTCAAAATGTCAGGCGGGCTGCAGTCATCTGAAAACTCGATTTGGGCTTCAGGATTCACTTCAAAGATGGCTTATTCACATGCTGACAGTTGATGCCTAGGGTTGGCAGGAGACTTCTGTTCCTCGCAACATAGACCTCTCCATAGGGCTGTTTGAATGCTCTCATGGGGCTCTCATAATGTGGAAGCTGTCAGTGATCCAAGAGAGAGGAAAGTAGAAGCTGCAGTGTTTTTTTTTTAACTGACATTTCAACCAGGTGCAGTGGCTTATGCCTATAATCCCAGCACTTTGGGAGGCCGAGCCAGGAGGACTGCTTGAGCCCAAGAGTTTGAGACCAGCCTGGGCAATATAGTGAGACCTCAACTCTATAAAAATAAAAATAAAAAAAATTATCAGGCCATGATGGTGCATACCTATAGGCCTGGCTACTCAGGAGGCTGAGGTGGGAAGATCGCTGGAGCCCAGGAAGCAGAGGTTGCGGAGGGCCGAGATTGTGCCACTGCACTCCAGCCTGGGTGACAAAGTGAGACTCTATCTAAAAAAAAAAAAAAAGACATTTCTATTTCTGTACAGTATTCTACTGGTAACACAAGTCATTCCTAATCAGTGTAGAAAAGAATTACACTGGGGTATGAACACCAGGAGGAGAGGATCACTGGAAGCTGGCAGACTTAAGCCAAAGCAAAATAGAAAATTTGTGAATTATCTGGTTCATTTCACAAAGGTAGTGGATTCAAATGGATCCACTACCCATGTGACTCTGGGATATACAGACACAAAGGAGGTTATCATAATCCTTGATTTGACTTGATTTGAATCCCAAAAGCTTTGTTGAATCCATTAAATTATAATGATTAAACAAAACCCAGAAATTCAAATGTGTCACAAAAAGAGTCAAGAATTTTTTTCAACTAAAGCCAATTTGGAATTTCTTTATTGAAAGATACTTCCTGATCCTCTTCCAAAAATTGTCAGAATAAAATGAGAAATTAGAAAATTAAGGAGAAGTGCTCTTTTTGAGCATCATTTGGCTGTTTGGAAAGTTTTTAAAGTATTTTAAAGTATTAGATTCTTTTCATCTAGAACTGTATTTCATCATGCAGTTTCAGACAGTGATGCTTAAAAGATAAAGATTGTTTTGCAAGCTTTAGGACAAGTCTTAGTCTTTTTCTTGTTTGACTCTCATGAGTTTAACTCAGTTTCTTCTCATTCTGCTGCTGCTCTCACAAGATCAACTGAGAAATGAGGAGAATTCTGACAGGGTTCTCCTTCTTGGCTCTAAGTAAAATTATTTGTATGTATGTCTGTCTTAGTCTGTTTGGGCTGCTATAACTGCTATAAGAGAATACCATAAACTGTGTGGCTACAAACAACAGAAACTTATTTCTCACAGTTTTGGGGGCTGGGAAGCTCAAGCGCAAGAATCCAGCAGGTTCAGTGTCTGAGGGCGTGCTTCCTGGTTCATGAGAAGCCATCTTCTTGCTGTGTCCTCTCCAGGAGAAGGGGCAATGGGGCTCGAAAGAGACTCTGCTCTCACAACCTAGTCACCTCCCAAAGGCCCTACCTCCTAATACTGTCACAATGAAGGTTAGGATTTCTACACATGAATTTTAGGGGGACACAAATAGCCTACAGCATGTGTCTCTTTGGGTTTAAATAAATAACATCACATTTAAGATGAAAAGAAGAAAAGAAAGAAAATATATCCCAATGACTAAATTCTTCGGGGCAGAGACAATGGTTTACCATCTGAGGTGACAGGCATTCTAGTCCAGGAGAAGCTGGGGAATTTGCTGAGTTCAATGGTATGTCCATCATTTCAGCACTGCAAATGGGCTACAAACTAATGGTGGAGGCAAGACATAGTAGAAGGTCCTGTGAAATCTGATAGTTACAGAGTTATAAGGAGATCCCTTTGAACCAAAAGGAACATTTAGCTGGAACCTGTGTCAGCTGTATGCTGGAGCCAGCTCTTGATAGGTTAAAAGATTTATTATTAAATATTCAGGATATTTATAAGCTGATCATTAAACCATTGGTAGCCGGAAGTAGGACATAGTAAGAATACTTACACCACACTGCAAATCAGGGCTGCCTTTTCACCCATCTCAATAAAGAGGCAACTAATCGACATATCACAAGACCTGTAGGACGTATATGATGGGGATGTCTTAGAAGATGGTCCTACGATCTACAGTTTACAACAACCTAGTGGTGGGAGTAGTGGTGGGGGAAGCCGAATGTCACTGTAGACAAAGCTGACTCGGCCAACTGAAGGCTATGCTCATAGGACAGAGAAAATTGGTCCAGGGAGAAATTCAGGGATTAAAGCCAAGAACACTTTTTTAAAAAGTAGGAAAGATGACTACATACTGGAATTGCATGGTATATAGCCTAAAAGAGCAATTTGGGATTTAAAAAGGAGAATGGAGCCAATACTTATAGAGGCATCTGCTTCATATACCTTAATCATTTCATCAATCTGCCGAGGCAGGTAGGTGTTAATGTTTTCATCTGTTTTACAGTCAAGAACATTGAAGCTCCAATTATTAAGTGGTGGAGTCAGGATCATAACTCAGGATTGTTCCACAACATCATTACCTCTTAGATCTTATTTTTCTAGAAAGTGGAAAAGGGGAAGAAAGAACAAGAGGAAGAAAGAGGAAGAGAGGGAAGAAGAAGAAAGAAGAAAGAAGAAGGAGAAGGAGGAGGAGGAGGGGAAGAAGAAGAAGAAGAAGAAGAAGAAGAAGAAGAAGAAGAAGAAGAAGAAGAAGAAGAAGAAGAAGAAGAAGAAGAAGAAGAAGAAGGAGAAGGAGAAGGAGAAGGAGAAGGAGAAGGAGAAGGAGAAGGAGAAGGAGAAGGAGAAGGAGAAGGAGAAGGAGAAGGAGAAGGAGAAGAATTAGTAATAGTAGTGGAATTGTTCTAGGACCGGGAATCTCCAGAAGGATCAGGAAAGTGTCTGCAAAATTAGTGAAGGAAGACATAAAGTTCACTGGAGGAATATCTGAGAAGGAAACTTCTTCACCCAAAGAGGAAGACAGAGTGACCTAAAAAATGGGTCTTGTAACTAAGTTTCTGCTGCAGAGTCAGGAAAGTGTGTGCACAGATAGGAGAACTGCAGTCTCCGAGGGAACAAAGGAACATTTTTATAAATTAGGCCAAAGCTATCATGTATAGTTGAGAGGTCCATACAGCTATTCTACGTTCCTGCTGAAGGGCCTGAAGAAAACTGGTAGGGATTTTTCACTGGCTTGAGACTGACTGAAGAGAATGTGTGCTCCCCTTCAACTTCACCTTACTCCTATTACCTTTTTTGGGACCTCCAGTTCTTCAAGCTGGTACTCTTTGAGCATGAAGAAGGGGCACTGAGGAATGAGATTATGTACTCCTGGAGGGCAGGAAGTTGGCCTTCTTATCTGGTATGTTTCTTAATAGCATGGCATATTGGATGAACAAAAATTACTTTTAAAATAAATATGTTGAACAGACAACTAAAGTCTCTTCTAAAAATAAAATTGGCTTCAAGTTCTATAGTTCTACCTCTGTGGTCTCATTGCACAAACATATGTTTTAGATCTTAGGCTATTCAAGACATGTGTCCTGACTTATTATTTATAACCAAGAGAAATGAAAAATGCAACCCAAAAGCTTAAAGACTTTGCCTGAGGACTGTAAATAGAGCACATGCAAGCTGTTAGATGGCCAAGTTGAGGACCCAGAAATAAGCACCAATTATTCAATCAGGCGATGTGGTTCATGACCCCATAGGGGACTCTTTCCTTCCTGCTGTGTAACTCAGAGGATCTGAGACTGTGGGCCCAGACTTTGTTAGAACTTGTTCTAACAAACTGTTGTTTGCCTCTTTTTTTAAATTCTGGCTGAAAATCCAGAGGATGTTGAAGCATGAGCAGCTTCCTATCTCTCTCTTTCCAGGAGTTGTTACAACTCTTTTGAAGTTTGTGATGAAGGTTAAACTGTTCTTTTCCTTTGCCCAGGCAAAGAAAAGTACTGTCAGGTGAAATGAGATCGCTGTTGAAACTCAGTATTCACATGTTTCCTAGCTCAGAATGCTGAAAACCAAGGTACGAAAGATTCCAATGAAAGGAAGAGCTTGGCCGGGCGCGGTGGCTCAGGCCTGTAATCCCAGCACTTTGGGAGGCCGAGACGGGCGGATCATGAGGTCAGGAGATCGAGACCATCCTGGCTAACACAGTGAAACCCCGTCTCTACTAAAAAATACAAAAAACTAGCCGGGCGAGGTGGCGGGCGCCTGTAGTCCCAGCTACTCGGGAGGCTGAGGCAGGAGAATGACGTAAACCCGGGAGGCGGAGCTTGCAGTGAGCTGAGATCCGGCCACTGCACTCCAGCCTGGGCGACAGAGCGAGACTCCGTCTCCAAAAAAAAAAAAAAAAGAAAAAAAAAAGAAAGGAAGAGCTTGTATCACCTTCTGTTCCAGATGGGGCCTCACAATAGTTACAACTGCTTGTTCTGGACACATTTGCCCATCCTTGCTTACAGAGGCAGCACCGTCCATGAAATGTTTGAGATATCCAGGAGGTGGGCAGTAGATGAACAGAATATATTCATTATTACAACTGAGAATGCTTTTATTCTCCCTGTCTCTCCCCCAGAGTTGGTATAAACATATAAAAGACTCCTGAGTTTGAACTCGTACGTGCCCAGTCTCAACTTTAACCATTTATTTCCCTTTATTTCGTAATTTAAAAACTGAAAAAAACTGAAGATCTGACAATGGTTCTAGATTTTTCCTCTTTCAGGACAGTGACAGGGAAAAAAAACCCACTATAATTTGTTTATGAAATACTGCCATTATAGAAACCTAACCGACCAAAAAACCAAAGCTCTGTGTTCTAGTACTAGGTTTTAAGTACTTAGCTTTCCCACACCTTAATTTACTCATCTGTAGAAGGAGGAGTTTAGATTAGATAATTCTTACCTAAGTTACTTCCCCTCTAAGATCCTATGTTTCTGTGGCATTTGGGTGTAACTGCAGAACTTTAGAAGAAAAGTCTGGACCCAAAGGTATGGGTTTTAGATCTGACTTTGTACATTTTGTGGTTTTATTTCATCATTTCTAAGAAATGGAGAATAGTATCTATCATTTGGTGACAAGTGTAATGTGAGATTAGATATTTTCTTGTGTAAGTAATTTGCAAGTAAAATGGTCTATACAAATGGAAAAAAGTTCCCTTCCCCCAAATATTAAAGGATATTAAAAAGCTAGATTAATTAAGCAAATGTGGCATCTATGCAGGAAAATGCAAATAGATTCAAAGAATGAAGTCCAGAGAAGACTTATGTATATATTGACAGGTAGTTTATTGAAGAAAAATACACATAAGCAATACACTCGTGAAAAGGTAATAATATTTCTACTAATCTAATAAATACAAATAAAAGCCACAATAAGATAACATTTTCTTCTCATTAAGCAAAAACGGAATATTTGCTATCAAATCTTGGTGAAAGTACAGGGAAATGGGTTCCATGATGCACTGCTGATGAGGATATAAACTGGGACAGGCATGTGGAAAGGTAATTTGTCAGGGTTATAGCTTTTAATGTGTATATCCTAAGATCAGTAATTACTTTTTTCATATGTATACATGTACCTAAGAAGGCGTGAACAAATATATTCATTGCAACAGTATCTATAAGAGCAAAATATTTGAAATGACTCACTTGTAACTCAATAGGAAGGTGGTTAAACAAAAGGTAGCACATTCCAGCCTGACCAACATGAAACCCCATCTCTACTAAAAATACAAAACTTAGCCAGGCTGTGGTGGCATGGTGCATGTAATCCCAGCTATTTGGGAGGCTGAGGCAGGACAATTGCTTGAACTCAGGAGGTGGAGGTTGCAGTGAGCTGAGGTCGTGCCACTGCACTCCAGCCTGGGTGACAGAGGGAGACCCTGTCTTAAAAAAAAAAAAAAAAAGTAACACATTCATGCTACAGAGTACTATACAACAGTTAAAAAGAATGAGGTGGCTATCTGCAATCTGACATGGAATTCCCTCTTAATACACATTATAGAGTAAAAAGCTAGTCAGAGAATAATTTGTATTATTTATGTACAAATACACACTCATGAAAGTATGTGTTTCTATAGCACATACATGTGCTAAGAAATTCAGAGAAAAGAGTTCTGAAAGGATGTACAATGAACTGGTAATAGTAGTCACCTTTAAGAAGGGGAGTAGTGATTTAGGAGACATAAAGTTTATTCACAGAATTTTTTTTTTTTAGTAAGATTGTGTTCATGTGTAATGTAAACATTAAAGAAAGTTTTTGTTTGTTTGCTTTTTAAAGGGAGATAAGACTATAAAGTTGAATATTTCCCATTCAGCCAAACTAAAATCTAAGAATTATTTTCCTCCAAGCCACATTATGTAAATTTCCATGCATACGCCATGTGCTAGAATACCATCCAACTCACTGAGTCTGAACCCTTCAAGAACTCAGGCTATTACAGGCCTTATCTTTTGATTTACCCAACAAGGCAGCCAAGTGGCTATACCATTTGCTTTCTAGAGTATTCAGAAACTATTACTCAGATTCTGAGTAAAGGCAGTTCTGGGATTTAAACTATTATGGAATTATTTTGTTTGATTGAACTTGCAAGCATAAGGTCACAGAAGATGGTGGCATTTCTCCAGAGATAAATAATTATCCTAATCATTACTGTTACTAGTGTTCTGTTGTGGAGTTGTTGTTTGCCTTTACATATAAAGTGCTCCCTGAGAGGAGACTGGAATTCCAAAGCCCAGCTAGAATTCTTCCACCGAAATTTTAAAAGACTATCGATTCCATTCAGAAGTTAGTAATTTGAGAAAACACAAATACATGCTTAACAATGGTAATTACTTTTAGAGACAGAAGGCATGCAGAGTGTGAAGGCTGGGGACACACAAAGATAAACTTTGTTCCCTTCAACAACCCTAGAAAGTAGACAGAGAAAATACTATGATGCCCCATTTTGTACATTAGGAAAATAAGACTCATGTCACATTGCAAGATTGTATCAAAACATCTCATGTATCCCATAATATATACAGTTACTATGTACCTACAAAAATTAAAAAAAAATAAGACTCAGAAAAGGTGAGAAATTTGTTCAGAGCCACCCAGCCAGTAGCAAGTTCAATTTAGTTTTTTCCTTGGCAGCAAGTCTAAAACTTTTTTCTATTCCATTATGTTCCATCTTGAAATTTGGATATAAAATTTGAAGACACATGTCCAAGTTGACCTACTGGCAGCTGACACTTTACCTAATATCTGTTGAGTGCTTACTAGGCATCTGGCTCCATTCCAGAGTCTTTCATAATATTCCCTTAAATCTTATCAGAACTCTGTGAGTTACAGTGTTATAATCTCTGCTTCACAAATGAAGAAATGGAGACCTAGAAACTGAAACAGTTTACTCACGCCCCCTCACCAGGAAGTAGTGGAGTGAAAATACAACTTCTGGCTCAACTAAGTGCTTTTCCTTCTAACACTGGTATTTTAATACTCTCAAGGAAGAGCTCTCATCAGCAGACAATACAAACTTTGAATAAGGTTTACCCCCAGATAGACACATACCCTTCAGTCTAGGTTAACTGCATGCTGTAGGACACTTGTCAGGCAAATCAGTGTAGTTTGGAGTGTTTTTATATGTGGCTGGGAGCCATCTGGTCATATTAGAAAAACAAACCATTTCTAAATATTGTCATGTGTGAGCCAACAAGAGGTCCATTCTTTCACTTCTTCTCAGGGGGCCTCCTAACCTCCTCTACTGGAATGAGTGTTAAGGCTCTCCTTATACTGACCCAGAGTAATTTGTTTTAGTAATGTCTGAGCACTCTGAGGTAATGGTCTTAATGACCTCCACCAGTGCTTTTAAGGAAGTAAGAACCGTGAGTTAGTAGAACATTCTAATATTTTTTCTTTTTTTTCCTACGTTTAAAAATAACTAGAAAATTGACTATCTAACAGTGAATTAGGATGCATGTCACCATAAACCTCGGGAAAGGGAATTTGAAAGAAAATATTTAGTTACAGGGCGAATTTGAAAATGGCAGACATCTTAGAGAAAAAAAGCAAGAAAGCGAATAAGAATAGACTACTTTACTAGACTGCTGACTTGTATGAATCATGACAACATCGTTTATGGGTGTTTCCGTATACCAGGCATTTTATAGGAAATAACTAACTCCATCCTCATAAAAACCCAGTGAAGTAGGTTTGTCTTATTAATTCCATATTATAGATGAAGAAGCTGAAGCTAGAAAGTGGCAAGGCTGGAATTCAAACCCAAATCCATCTCTGCCTTTAAAAGTTAGTTCTTCTTTTCACACCAGCTCCCACGCTGAGGGCAGAGCATGGAATCCACATTAGTGGGTTCCTGAGTATTGTTGAAAAAGGAGTTCAGGGTAAAACTTTGGGAGAGTTTCTCATTCTTCCAGAATGGGCTTGGGAATTGTCTTCATTCTTCTATCTGAAATGGAAGTTCTTGGGAGCTCAGTCACAGCCATGGTCAAAAGGAAGAGATGCGTTCCAAAACTGACAAGCAGCCCTTCACTTTGCACACTTGGAGAGAGGGTGTCGGTCTCTGGGGGTACTTTAAAAATTTATAAAATGTAATTTATTCTCTTTTGAATATAAGCCATTTTATAATCCCAGCACTTTGGAAGGCCGAGGCGGGCGGATCATGAGATTCGGTCACGAGACCATCCTGGCTAACAGGGTGAAACCCCGTCTCTACTAAAAATGTAAAAAATGAGCCAGGCGAGGCGGCGGGCGCCTGTAGTCCCAGCTACTAGGGAGGCTGAGGCAGCAGAATGGCGTGAACCCGGGAGTGGAGCTTGCAGGGAGCCAAGATCACGCCACTGCAGTCCAGCCTGGGCGACAAAGCGAGACTCCATCTCAATAAATAAATAAATAAATAAATAAATCAGCCATTTTAACTGGGTGAGATGATATTTCATTAAAGTTTTAGTTTTGATTTTCTTTTATCTGATGATCAATGATGTTGAGCACTTTTTTCTTTGCTTTTTTTTTTTTTTTTTTTTTTTTTGAGCCAGAGTCTCATTCTGTTGCCCAGGCTGGAGTGCAGTGGCAGGATCTCAGCTCATTGCAACCTCTGCCTCCCCGCCTCAAGTGATTCCCCTGCCTCAGCTTCCTGAGTAGCTAGGACTGCAGGCATGCACCACCACACCTGGCTAATTTTGTATTTTTAGTAGAGACGGGGTTTCACCCTGTTTGCCAGACTGGTCTCAAACTCCTGACCTCAAGTGATCCACTTGCCTCGGCCTTTCAAAGTGCTTTGATTTCAGGCGTGAGCCACGGTGCCCGGCCTGTTGAGCACATTTTCATATGCCTGTTTGCCATTTGTTTGTCTTCTTTTAAGAAATATCTGTTTAAATCTTTTGCCCATTTTTTGAACAAATTAGATTTTTTTTCCCCATAGAGTTGTTTTTAAAAAAAGATGTAGACAGTAAAAGAGAAATACCTCATCCACTTCTCAGCTTAAGAAACAAAAGTGGACAAACCCAGTTAAAACCCTCCACGTGCCCCTCCCTGATTTCATCTCCTTTCTCCCTTCTAGAGATAACCATGGTCCTGAACTCAAGATGTGTCATTGTCTTGAAATCCTCTATAGCTTCCACATATGTTTGTATACTTATAAAATATATTTTAAAATTTTCATATTTTCAATTTTATATAAATGGTTTCATATTTATTCATTCTCCTGAAATTTATAGTTTTTGCTTCTCGTCATGTCCGAAGTATTAATCCATGTTACTGTGTGTAGCTGTACTTCTTTCATTTTCATTGCTAAATAATATTCCATTGTTTGAATATATCACTATTTATTTAGATATTCTACCATTGATGGATATTCTCCACTTTTTCTGTGACATATAATTCTGCTAATCCTACATGTCTTATTATGTATATGTCAAGAGTTTTTCTTGTAAATATAGCTATATTTACTAAAATTGAATTTTCTTTCCTAACAATTTTATTTCAAGGATTATCCCTGTAAAAAACTCTTGAGGCTGGACACAGTGTCTCATGCCTGTAATCCCAGCACTTTGGAAGGCTGAGGCAGGTGGATCACCTGAGGTCAGGAGTTTGAGCCCAGCCTGACCAACATGGTGAAACCCTGTCTCTACTGAAAATACAAAAGTAGCTGGGTTTGGTGGTGCATGCCTGTAATCCCAACTACTTGGGAGGCTGAGGCAGGAGAATAGCTTGAACCTGGGAGGCGGAGGTTGCAGTGAGCCAAGATCAAGCCACTGCACTCCGGCCTGGGCAACAAGAATGAACCTCCTTCTCAAAACAAAAACAAAAACAAAAACAAAGACAAAACAAAACAATAACAACAAAAAACTCTTGACATGTACATAGTGAGATGTAAAATGTCGTAACACTTAGTTCTCCTAACTGGCTGTGTCAATTTACACTTTAATTTTATTTTATTTTGTAGAGACAGAATCTTGCCATGTTACCCAGTCTGGTCTCACACTCCTGGTCTCAAGCAATCCTCCTGCTTTGGCCTCCGAAAGCACTGGGATTACGGACATGAGCCATAGCACCTGGCCTACACTTTAATGGTTTTATTTTTTAATATCATCTCCAATACTTGGTATTGTTAGGCTTTTTATCTTTTGCTACTCTGAAGAACTGAAAGAGCATCTCATGATTTTAAAATACATATCTTTGATTATTAGTCAGGTTGAGTGGCTTCTCATTTGTTCATAAGCCATTTTTTTTCTTGTGCTATCATTTGTCATTGTTCATATTTATGTTTCTTTTGATTTATGAATGTTCTTTATATATTCAGGCTATAATTTTTTTTATCTGTGTATGCATTGCAAGTAACTTCTCCTATCTGTAATTGTTTTTGTATCTTGACTTTAGCGTTAGCAATGCCAAGTACACAAAACTAATCACTATTTTATAATTTTTGGTGCTATCATTTTTACTTTTCAAGAACATTACAATGGAATTTGTATGAAGACTACTGTGATTTAAAATTATCAATGTCACTGGTACTTGTAGGGAAGCTTCCATAGAGGTCTCCATTTTAGATACATTTGAACTTCCATGTAATTTTCCTTTAGGACAAAATAATCATGTAATCAGCTCAAGAGAAGTTTTTACATGTGAATAATTTGGATATAATTTTATGTGACTTTTTTCTCTTGTTTCAGAAGATGAGAGGAATTGTGTTTTTAACATGGCATTTAAATATTAGTATATTTTAAAACAAATGTAACCAGCTAAAAACTGGAGTGTGCTTGTTGGGGTGAGTTCCCTTCAAAGCAAAGATAAAAATTAAAGTTGTCCTCTAATTTACAAGGACTATTCCTCACAGCTTGGTTCTTGGTCATCTAGTGCTAACTACCATCTATCCTGTGTGGATAACTTAGCCTTTCCCTAGTGTAAAATTGAGAGGCAATATAGCATAGTGGCTAAGGCTTTGTGGTAGGAAAGCTCCATCACTTTCCACAGGTTCTTTTTGATCAAATTACTTAAAATACTTAAACCCCAGTTCTGAATCTGAAAAGATGACAAATGCTGCCTTTGTCATGAGCCTTTCTTGGTGGTTAAATTAGATGACATCTGTATTGTACCTGCACATTCAATTAACAGTAGTTACTATTACATGGTTATAATGAAACCTTCATCCAGTTGAAAACATGCTTTAAAAATGCTTTAGCTTCTCAAAGGAAACACGCTTCTTTTTATTCTCTTTAGAGGCACTTGTTGAGAACTAAGAATTTCTCTGAAAAAGGTACAGTTCTGTGAAAGGGAATGAAAATTAACTTTTTCTTTCTTGATCTTCAAATGGTACTGTTGGTTTTGTTAGGCAACTCAGCTACACAAGAACATAGTGTGTTAGGCTGCGCCTCAAACGCCAACAAAACCTGAAAATATGACCCATTCATATTGGGATGATAGAGACCTAGCCCATGTTGCTCCTGGCAGAACATTTTGTTTGGCCACAATGTTTTTCAAAGCTACAGAACACTCTAGTTGTTCCGTTGTATACAATGTACTTATTCTTTGGCTTTACCCTGCTCTATATTAAAGCTTATTTGTCTGTCCCACGGATGCCTCTAATACACACACACACACAAACACACCTATTGCACACACTAATGCTTAAATTGAACTAATGACTTATACACAGAAAGCAACTCTTGGTAACAAAATTAAGAGAGACTGGTTTAGATTTCCTTTGCCAATTGTGATCTACTGGTTTCTCCCAGAGACACATAATTTGTTTAGAATTTCATAAATATATGTCTGGTTTTTCTAACAGGGATTCAGACTCTCTTAATGTTAGAAAGTTTCAGTCTTAAATCATCTATCTTAAACTAACAAATAAACCTAAAAATGCTTTGGTGAAATACACACCTGAAAAGACTACAAATAAGTAAACAGTTAGCTTGGAATCCTTGGGATTCTGTATAATTTACTAGCTGTGGGACCTGAAATGAGTCACTTAATCCCTCTGAGCCTCAGTTTACCTCATTTATAAAGTGAGGATGCTAAAAAAAGTATAAATACAGAGAGTAAAGACTTGGGCTGCTGGTTATTTGATCAAAGTGAATTCAGGAAAGTGCCCTAAGAAAACTATATAGCTTGCACTTTTCCAGAATATATCTCTTAGTTTGCACATGAAAATCTATATCATTTTGAAAGACTTCTCACTTGTTATCCTCAGAAGGACAACAAGGGGTTTTGGCAGAACCCCGCTGATATCACAAGTCTCGCAGGCACCGAGGCAGTAGATAAAGGTATCTGGTTCTGACGGTCATCTCACAGGTCACCTAGGCCCAGTAAAGAGGGAAACAGAAGCGGCTCCTTGACCTCATTTTCCCTGCTCTGGGCCCGTCTGTAAACAAGTGACTTGAGAGAAGTATGAGGTCTGCTTGTTGCCAGGGGTTCTGTTGCTTCCTCCTAACAGAGAAAGCTCTTTCTGCTATTTTCAAAGGCAGCTGCTTCTGGCAGGAGCCAGGTAGGACAGGGCTGCCTTTGGCTCACTAACGTCAGAATCATTGCTGACATGCTCCTGGAGGGTAGGGTCTGGGGCAGGAAAATGTCTTCTCAGTGTTTACCTCTCAGAGGTCATTTAAGCCCATGTCCTGGCAGGCAGGTCTCATCTTTTATGGGGCGGAGACTGTGGTGGGCAGGGAAACTGAACTCAAGAGGGAAGGTCGGTTAATCCCACCTTAAAAAGAAGCAAGGACATTGTGATCAGAGATTCTAAGATTGTTGTGGGTGCTGTTACCTTCAAGGTGACCATGTCAGTTCGGAATTTTCTGTTGAGGGGAAATGAAAGCCCCACAAGCATTGCTATAGGACGAGAACTATGTCTCCAAGAATAACATGCCTAAACTCAAGATTTGTCTCAAGTGGATTGTGTTCTAATGGGGTGTCACCTTTCTGTGGAGAGGCTGTGGTTTGACCCGCAGGAACTAGAGGATTCACTTTAAAGGGTCCATTCCGTTGAGTTCAAATAGGGCTAGTTTTAGCAGTAGTTGCTGCTTCTGGAATAATTTGTTAAATATGTGTTTGAGTGTTTTGTTGAGACATCACTCTTTTCTTTTTGCCTTGTGTTTTCCTCTCCTTCTCCCAGGAAGGTAGCTTTGCCCTCTGAGCCTTTCCCTTGCCTCAAGAGAGGTTTATGTGGTGGGCATAGGAAGCAAAAATTACTATAAACCATGGATCTTTCTGGATCTTTTGTTCCCAATAACTGAGCCCTTTGAGTAGATTGTACCAGGAAGATGGGGGAGAAATAAGTGTCTTTTGAGAAGGGCGACTCCCTAAGACTGGAGTGAATGGAAATCTGCATGGAGAGTGGGGGCATGTGCTCCCTGCACCATGAAGAGACCCAGGAAGGAGACAGGACTTAAGAAAGCTGCAGCTAAGGCGGCTGGATGCTAGCACAGGGCTCTGCCCACAGACAGCAGGGGATTCTATAGACGCTAGACTCTGCAGTATCCTGGAACAACGAAACCTGGACAATGAGCATGCATCATCATCAGGGTGAACTGACGGCCTTCCTTCAGTTCTCCCTCTATTTCCTACATTCTAGTTGGAGCCTGAGTCTTCCACATTATAGGTGGAGCCTAAAGAGAAGACTCCTCTCCACCAACCCCAGTAATGAGAGGTTGAATTTTTCTACACTTCAGAAGGCAGGAGGCTTGCGGGGCAGGAAAAATTTTTCCTGTACCTTCATAGGTTTAGTATTTGGTGCCCTCCCAATGAAGCTGACAAAAAATGAATTGGCAAGAGAAAAGACAAATTGTATGCATGAATGTACACAGAAGTTTGTAGCAAAATGTGACTCAAGGAAGTGGTTAAAATTGAGGACTTATGTACAATCTTTTGTAGGGGAAGGGGAGTGGGAGAAAGGGCATTTACAGGAAAGCAAAAGACTTTTAGGAAAGGTAAACTGGCCCTTAAGAGAATGGATGGGAGATAAAGATAGTTTTCTGGCCATGTTTGTTTAGAGAAATTATTATTCTGTTGCCAACTTCTCCTCTCTAGCCATAGGAGTCAATCTTCCCTGGTTAACTCTCAAGGAGGGGATTTATAATCATTGAATTCTTTTGGGAGGCTCTGCTTCTAAAAAGACAGCTAAGGAGAGCTCAAGAAAAAAAAAAATCTCTTCACAACGGTATATTCAGCGTTTTTTCACACTCACATTTGGATTAAATTTGAAGGAAGTAAAGAAATGAGATACTTCTCTTACACCCAACTTTATGGAGTTAGAGGTTTGCACAGGCTACAAATGCACAGGACCCTGGGAGCTGAAATACATAAAATAGACTCAGTGGGTGACAATTTAGTGCAGGTTTTTCCATCGGAGTAGACTCACATTGGAATTCATTCCCTGAAAATGGGACAGATGAGCGGAAGATTTTGAAAAGGTTAAAAAAGAGCAAGAGATGACGACTCACTGGTAGCAGTTGGTTGAAACATTGAGCCATTTTTATGGGACTCTGGTATATGACTTTTTCTATTTATCTGGACTCCAACTTTCTCCACAAATCTCTTTATCCTTCAAACCAAATAATCATTAGCACCTGGAGAAAAAAAGTACTGATCAATGCATAAGAATTCCTGTGTGTGTACCTGTTCTCTCTTCCAATCTTCAGAGGACGGTGTGCATAAAATTCTTCTTTTAAAAAATACCTTCCATAACTGGGTGATACCATAAGGTAAATTATTATTTTTGCAGTTTTCATTCTCTTTTTAATTTTTAAAAACTTTTATGTTTTTTAGAGACAAGATCTCACACTGTCACCTAGACTGAAGTGCAGTGGTATCATCATAGCTCACTTACTATGCCTTGAACTCTTGGGCTCAAGCAACCTTCCTGCTTCAGCCTCCCCAATAGTACTACAGGTGTGTGCCAGGCTAATTTTATTTTTGTAGAGATGAGATCTCTTTATACTGCTCAGACTGGTCTTGAACTCCTGGCCTCAGGTGATCCTCTTGCCTAGGCCTCCCGAAGTGCTGGAATTACAGGCATGAGTCACTATACTCAGACTACTATACTCAGACTCATCCTTTTTTTTTTTTTTTTTTTTTTTTAATGTTTTGTCCCTGCTACATCTTTACCAGTACGGGATTATCCTAGCTTTCTGATGGCTCCTGAATATAGTCTTTTTCTCATCCCCTTGCTAACTTCAATACCTTTGCATTTCCCTAAACCACTAGCAACAGGAGAATTACTGAACAATACATTATTTACTGAAACTCTGGTAAGGATAAGAGGGGATTCCATTTTTCTTATATGCTCCACAGCAAACTCTTTCAAAATATTGTTAAATATCTCTGTTTCCCAAAGTTCTCATTATGGCCACTAAGCAAATGGGGTGTTCTCCTTTTTGCTTTTTCCAAGCACGGTCCAGTTTCCTCTATTTTGCTGAGTAATTCAGTTCTCCTCCTAAATTTGCAATCCCTACTTAGCTAGGTGCTCAACAAAGCAAAAAGATCTACAATATATATGACTCCCTCCTCCTCTTAGAAGGAAGTTTAGTGACTGTTACTACTTGAAAATGGACTTGAATATCTCATTCTGCCCTACTTTCATCGCATCCCTGCTATGTAGTTGATCAAAGTGTGTTTTCCCAAATATACAGAGCAATTTCTCTTCGAAGAGTGTTGGTAAATGTAATTTTCTATGACTAATTCCCTAATAATATGGCTGCTTATCAGGGCCATTGGCTGTTAGCAGATTCTAGGAACACCAGTGTTGGAAAGTTTAGCAGTCAAGTATCTTAGAAAAGATGCTCCTTCCCTGAGGGTGACCAGAAACTTCCGATTTTCCTAAATTTGGAAACAGCCTGAATAATGAGAGACAGGACTAGCTGGATTTCCTAGGCCAACTAAGAATCCCTAAGCCTAGCTGGGAAGGTGACAGCATCCACCTTTAAACATGGGACTTACAATTTAGCTCACACCCAGCCAATCAGGTAGTAAAGAGAGCTCACTAAAATGCGAATTAAGCTAAAACAGGAGGTAAGAAATAGCCAATCATCTGTTGCCTGAGAGCACAGGGGGAGGGACAATAATTGGGATATAAATCCAGGCATTCGTGCCAGCAGGGGCAACACACTTTGGGTCCCCTCCCATTTTATGGGAGCACTGTTTTCACTGTATTAAATCTTGCAACTGCACACTCTTCTGGTCTGTGTTTGTTGTGGCTTGAGCTGAGCTTTTGCTTGCCGTCCACCACTGCTGTTTGCCACCATCGCAGACCCACCGCTGACTTCCACCCCTCCAGATCCAGCAGGGTGTCCACTGTGCTTCTTCTGATCCAGCTAAGCCCCCACTGCCTCTCCTGATCAGGCTAAAGGCTTGCCATTGTTCCTGCACAGCTGAGTGCCTGGGTTCATCCTAATCGAGCTGAACACTAGTCGCTGGGTTCCACAGTTCTCTTCTGTGACCCATGGCTTCTAATAGAGCTATAACACTCTTTGCATGGCCCAAGATTCCATTCCTTGGAATCTGTGAGGCCAAGAACCCCAGGTCAGAGAACAAGAGGCTTGCTGCCATCTTGGAAGTGGCCTGCCACCATCTTGGAAGCGGCCTGCCACCATCTTGAGAGCTCTAAGAAAAAGGACCCCCCCCCCGCCCTGTAACAATAGGAAATAAAAGTGACTACGAAATAATTCTGTTTTGGCTACTATTACTTCATAACAAATTACCCTAAAACTTAGTGACTTGGCCGGGCGCGGTGGCTCAAGCCTGTAATCCCAGCACTTTGGGAGGCCGAGGCGGGCGGATCACGAGGTCAGGAGATTGAGACCATCCTGGCTAACACGGTGAAACCCCGTCTCTACTAAAAATACAAAAAGAAATTAGCCGGGCGTGGTGGTGGGCGCCTGTAGTCCCAGCTACTCCGGAGGCTGAGGCAGGAGAATGGCGTGAACCCGGGAGGCGGAGCTTGCAGTGAGCCGAGATCGTGCCACTGCACTCCAGTCTGGGCGACAGAGCGAGACTCCGTCTCAAAAAAAAAAAAAAAAAACTTAGTGACTTAAAACAACCATTTTATTTTGCTAATAATTCTTTGGGGCCAGGAATTTGGGAAGAGCTTGGCTGAGTGTTTCTGGCATGAGATCTCTCAAGCGGTTGGAGTCAGATGTCACGGGGCTGCTGTCCTCTGAAGATTAGACTGGTCTAGACATTCAAGACAACTCTCCCACAAGGCTGGCTGTTGGTGTTGACTGTTTGCTGGGAATGACACTGGGCTGTCAAGTGCAGCACCCACTTAATGGCCTTTCCATGGAGTTTGGCTTCCTAACATCATGGTGACATCAGGGTAGTTGAACTTCTTACACAGCAGCTCTGGATTCCAAGTGTAAACATTCTAGCAAACAAGGCAAAAACTACACTATCTATTATGACCCAGTCTCTGAAGTCACACAGCATCACTTCTGCTGTATTCCACTAGTAGGAGTAGCCACATACTTTTCCCAGATTCAAACTGAGGAGAATTAGACTCCCTTCAAGATAGAGGAGTGGTGAGATCACATAATAAGAGCAGGAAAGATGGAGATATTGTTGCAGCCATTTTGGAAAATGCAATATCTCCCTTTATGTGGAGGTAACAGCCAGAGGCAACTATGTGAGTGAACAAAAATCCAATGTAGAATGGGGTTATCAATGTCCTTTCAAAAGAAACAATTCCACAATCTTCTGCCATTGCCACCATCTCCTACCATATCATTCATCATTTCATCAAAGGAAATGCACCTGAGGAGATGTGGCTTGAATTTCTATGACTGTTAGTAGAAAGAGAGTGTATAGAGGTCTGAAGGTATATAATAGGTTTCCTCCTTGGGATTTAAGTTCACAGTATTACATGGAAATAGAATAATCTTGTTTTAGTTAAAAAGGTTGATTGAATCTAATCATACCTGGGCCTGGACAATCTATTCCACTGGTTTGGCCTGCTGAGGACCATGGCAGTATTAGATCTTTAGCCTATGGAAACCTACACAGTGGAGATGTGACACCCTATTTGTATCTTTCTCCAGCCACTCTGTTACTAATCCCACACAATACCAAATGTTCAGATTGGGCTGAATTAATTATGTATTAAGAAAATAGTTTAGATTTGATGCTATAAAGATTTCTGATGGGTTTGTTTCATACTACAAAGGGGTATAGAACGCCCTCACTAGTTTATCCACTGAAAAGCTTCAGGCATCATTGATTAGCAAGTAGATTCTATGGCTATGGTACATTAAATGGCAAAACATGTGCATGTGTGTATGTGACTATGTAGTGCCTTTTCTGCTGGTGAAATTTTAGAATTTCCTTTTATTATATTCTAACTTCTGAGTTACAGGGGTCAACACTGTTTAGTATTAGAAATTTATTTTTTTCCTAAATGAAAATATAATACCAAGCCACACTGAGCAGACTGTTTATATTTCTGCATAACTGAAGAGTTCAACTTTATTTAATGGGATCTTTGGACTCAGCATAGTGGGAAAAACAGGATACCATATCTTGCAGAACCATGTGGCAGTCTTGCAAAATAAATTCCCGATAAAGCTGTAATCCCTTTGTTGGCTTAACTGTGATTAGATATGAGACACTGGAAAACCCCACAAAGGCTTTGCATGTAAAATGGATGATACCTTTATTATGCACATATTCTCAGGGGGACTGCAGGGAGAAGATAGCATGTTTTTTGCTAAATGCGTAATTTCAGCAATGCTTTAAATTTGAATCAGATGTACCTCAAATTCTGAGATTTGAAATCCTGGTCTTGCCCTCACTCCTCTGAATATCAGATGCATGTGATTTGCATGGCAATTAGGAAGGAGGTAATATACTTTCCAGGTCAACAGGAATTATGGGGCAGAGGATGAACTCTCATTATTTGATTATGGGTTTAAATTCATCTTGACTCAATATCAGGTCCAAGAAGAAAACAGCAGGCCAAGAAGTCATCCTCGGCCTACTGTGTCTACCTATTGATAGAAGGATGGGTGGGCTTTGATTAGTCCTGGTAGCTCTGACTCAAATCTGTGAGGTTTTATATTGCTAGAAAGTGCAGGCCGGGCGCAGTGGCTCCTGCCTGTAATCCCAGCACTTTGAGAGGCCAAGGCAGGTGGATCACGAGGTCAGGAGCTCAAGACCATCCTGGCTAACACAGTGAAATCCTGTCTCCACCAAAAATACAAAAATTAGCCGAGCACGATGGTGGGCACCTATAGTACCACATAACTCGGGAGGCTGAGGGAGGAGAATGGCGTGAACACGGAAGGTGGAGCTTGCAGTGAGCGAGATGGCACCACTGCACTCCAGCCTGGGCGACAGAGCAAGACTCCATCTCAAAATAAAAAAACAAAAAGAAAGTGCAGCATTGTGGGTATGCTAGAGGAAACTTCTGTCTTAAAGCCCCAGTCTTCATTTAAAGAAGTGACTTGTAGAGCCACAGGAGACCCCCAGATGGCCAAGACCATATTCACTGACAACCTGTGTAATCCTTACTGTGTCCCAAAGAATCCTGATTTTCAGGTAGAGAGTCTCGGCCTCAGAATGTAACTGCCCAAGGGGTTCACCTTGCCAGCTGACTAGACAGAGCCGTTTCAAGACAGGGGAATTGCAATAGAGAAAGAGTAATTCATGCAGAGCCAGCCGTGTGGGAGACCAGGAGTCTTACTGTTACTCAAATCACATTACCCAAGCAATCAGGGAGCAGAGTTTTTAAGGACAATTTGGTGGGTGGGGGGAAGCCAGTGAGCCAGGAGTGCTGATTGGTCAGGGATGAAATCATAAGGAGTCGCAGCTGTCTTCTTGTGCTGAGTCATTTGCTGGGTGGGGCCACATGATCAGGTGATCCAGTTTATTGTTCTGGGTGGTGCCAGCTGATCCATCAAGTGCAGGGTCTGCAAAACATCTCAAGCCCTGATCTTAGGGGCAGTTTAGGGAGGGTCAGAATCTTGTAGCCTCCAGTGGCATGACTCCTAAATCATAATTTCTAATCTTGTGGCTATCGTTAGTCCTACAAAGGCAATCTAATCCCCAGGCAAGGAGGAGGTCTGCTTTGGGAAAGGATTGTTATCGTTTTTGTTTTAAACTATAAACTATAAACTAAATTTATTCCAAAGTTAGTTCAGCCTACACCCAGGAATGAACAAGGACAGCTTGGAGGTTAGAAGCAGGAAGGAATTGATTAAGTTAGATCTCTTTCACTGTCTTAGTCATAATTTTGCAAAGGCAGTTTCAAGAAGCAGGTTTGAGAGCATTGGGCCTCTCACACTGTTGTCTAGGACCAAGAAAGTTGGGGAGAGTTTCAAAATTCTGAGGTCAAGAGTGTATCTAGCTTAATTAAATCCAAAATGCTGGGGGTGAGGGTCCAGGCTTCAGCAGTTTTTAAAGCTTTTAAGGGATTCCATTACATAAGTCAGGTTGAGAACCACCGTTCCCAATTTCTACATACAACGTTAGTGAACCAGCGCTATAAATCTCCTAACCTGTGGAATATGACACTTTGCTGGAGGAGTCTGGGAATTTAGGATAGGACTGATCTTCATTGTAGATGCAACACAGATGGAAGCAGTTGAACTCATAAACTCGATCAGTAGCTGTCAGGTCAAAGGCATTAAAAAATATTTTGTATAAAAGTCAGCCCCCTATAGTGGAGTTTTGACATTCTTTCTCTCTCCCCTTTTCTTTGTGGTTTCTATATCCTTTCATTCACCATCCCAACCCCAGAGTGCTAGCTGGCTATGCTCCTATTTTTAACAGCAACAACAAAAAAAACTCGGGTTATGCTGCCTGTTGCTTGCTCCCACTGATAAGGCAGTCAGCAGCTGTGTTCACAAATATCTGGAAAATGGATCTGTTCCAATAATCTGGAAAATTATGCTGTAGACCACAAAGATTTGCTGCAGTGGGGCCATTGAGTGAGGGTGATAAAGTCCATTGTATTTCCTTTTTGAAACTGGATGAAGCTATGTGGATAAGGGAGCAAGAATTCTGTAGGAAGTGATATACATAGTTTTGTTGCTACTTATCTCCTCACTTAAAGATAAGGAAGGTGGAAAACAAGAGTCTTTAGAATGGAAAGCTCTTCAGTGTCCTTTCAGACTAGTTGCCTTGAGGCTGGCACCTGATAAGCTCATTCCTGGACAGAATGTGTGTGGGGTACAATCTTACAGTGCCTTTACATTAGGTGCTGGAGCACTTAAAACTTCTTTCATCCATTATTTTCACAACCATTTCACTGGAGGAAATCATCTTTCAAACTTGTAGAGGAAAAATGGAAACAGCCCAATATCCAAAAAGTTTATTTACCATGCAGGTTGAAAATCCTGTTAAGTAAGCTAAACAAAAATTTCACATGGAAGTATTTGCTAACATTCCTGCCTCTCTTCTGAAACCTGGATAATATATTCTACTTTGCTCTTAAGTGTCTCAGTGATGATGATAAAACCATGAAAATGGTGATTCTGCTCTTGGAAAACACACACAGAGCTGTTTTTGTATATGGTTGGGATGTGTGCTGCTCTAATTAAATATGAAGTTGTCTGTCTGTGTCATAGTTCACTTCGTGCCACTGTAACAGAATACCTGAAACTGGGTAATTTATAAAGAATAAAGATTTAGGCTGGGCGCAATGGCTCACGCCTATAATCCCAGCACTTTGGGAGGCCGAGGTGGGCGGATCATGAGGTCAGGAGATCCAGACCATCCTGGCTAACACGGTGAAATCTTGTCTCTACTAAAAATACAAAAAATTAGCTGGGCGTGGTGGTGGGCGCCTGTAGTCCCAGCTACTTGGGAGGCTGAGGCAGGAGAATGGCATGAACCAGGGAGGCGGAGCTTGCAGTGAGCCGAGATAGCACCACTGCACTCCAGCCTGGGCAAAAGAGTGAGACTGTGTCTCAAAAAAATAAAATAAAAATAAAATAAAGAATAAAGATGTATTTCTCATAGTTCTGGAGGCTGGGAAGTCCAAGGTCTTGGGGCCTACATCTGGCAAGGGCCTTCTTGTTGCATCATCCCATGGAGGAAAGCAGACAGCAAGAGAGCACAAGTTCGGGGATGGTGGAAGGGGACTGAATTCATCCTAACCACGTTAATCCCCGCATCAGGGCAGAGCAGAGCCTGCACGACCCAGTTACCTCTTAAAGATCTCACCTCTTAACACTGTTGCGTTGGAGGTTAAGTTCCCAACATATGAATTCAAGGGGCACATTCAACCCATAGCAGTCTGTTTTGGGAAACAGTATCTTGAGTTACGCTTAGCTTTACAATTATTTGCTCAAAATGTTTTTTGTCATTGTTTAGAAATTTTTTCTGCTCTGAATATCCATTCAGTTGATGAAAGTGGATTGATATATCACAAGTACACATTTTATAAACTGAAGCAATATGTGTTCATTAGAGAAAAAGAAACACAAAGCATTTTTGTTTTAAATTTCATAGGGAAGATTAAAGCAAGCACAGTTCGAGACTCTTACTGTCTTTTGCCACTTTAACATCCTCTAGTGTGTCTGAGGCAATATAGGATAGTGGAATAAATAGCTAGCTATCAACTTGCCAGAGTTCAGATCCCAGCTCCATCACCACTGGCCAAGTGGCTTTGAGCAGGTTATTCAGCTTTTCCAAAGCTCGGTCTCCACACCTATAAATGCAAAATTTAAAATACTGTTTACCTCATAGGGTAGATGTGAAGATTAAGCCAGATCATAAAGGCAAAGTAAGTATTAAAATATTTCAAAGATCTCACTTCAGTTTAATATAGCAGTTATTTTTTTACTTTTAGAAGGAATTTTTATCCTGATTATAGAAACCAGTTCAACCAAGTTGATTGAACTTAGACCTTTCTTGAGACATATAATGCATAAAATTCATAACTACTTTTGAAAATTAGAACGTACTTTTTATTTCTTTATGAGAACTAATAAAAACACAGTGTTCTTCCTTAAGAAATGTTGAACCTTATCAAATGAGATATAATCCAGTTAATGAACTTGAGATTTTTTCCATTCTGCTATAGATCTTAGATCCTGGAATGTTGATGCTAACTAGAATTTTAAAGAATATATCCTTTGTCAGGCCTCTGAGCCCAAGCTAAGCCATCGTATCCCCTGTGACCTGCACGTACACATCCAGAAGGCCTGAAGCAACTGAAGATTCACAAAAGAAGTGAAAATAGCCTTAACTGATGACATTTCACCATTGTGATTTGTTCCTGCCCCACCCTAACTAATCAATTGACTTTGTGACAATACACCCTTCCCACCCTTAAGAAGGTACTTTGTAATATTATTCCCCTGCCCTTAAGAAGGTCCTTTGTAATATTCTCCCCACCCTTGAGAATGTACTTTGTAAGAAGATATACCTCCTGCCCGCAAAAAATTGCTCCTAACTCCACCACTTATCCCAAACCTATAAGAACTAATGATAATCCCATCACCCTTTGCTGACTCTCTTTTCAGACTCAGTCCGCCTGCACCCATGTGATTAAAGAGCTTTACTGCTCACACAAAGCCTGTTTGGTGGTCTCTTCACACGGATGCATGACATCTTCCAGTGTAGCTGTGGAGGGAGTAATATATTCAAGCTTTCAAAAGGAGGGAGTCCCATGAAGACACTATCTCTCTTCTCTCTTTTTCTGTGTCTCTTTCTTTTTCTCCCTCTCTTTTTCCCTCCCACTCCTTCTCTCTCTCATTATTTTCTCTGATAATTCCACTCTTTCTCAGTAAGAAACAGATTCTGTCATCCTCCTCCCTATCACCCAGTCCCTTTTTGCATCTGTAAACCCCAAATATCAGAGACAGATCTCAGTCAATTTAGGAAGTTTATTTTGCCAAGGTTAAGGACTCGCTTATGACACAGCCTCGGGAGGTGCTGACGGCATGTGCCCAAGGTGGTCGGGGCACAGCTTGGTTTTATACATTTTTAGGGAGACAGAGGACATCAATCAATATATGTAAGATATACATTGGTTCATTTCAGCAAGGTGGGACAACTCGAAGCACGGAGGGGACTTCCAGGTCATAAATTGACAAGAGACAAAGGATTGCATTCTTTTGAGTTTCTGATTAGTATTTCCAAAGGAAGCAATTCGATGTGCATTTATCTCGGTGAGCAGAGGGATAACTTTGAGCCTGTCTGTACTTTGTCTGCAAGGAATTGCCTTGTGGACAAATTGTGAAGGAGGTATGTAGTTTTTTTTTTTTTTTTTTTTTTTCTTAGTAGCTGTCTTTTTTAAGAAATAGAATGAGAGGCAAGCTTGCCCAAAGCAATTCCTAGCTTGACTTTTCACTTTGGCTTAGTGAATTTGGTGTCCCTAGATTTATTTTCCCTTCACACATCCTTCACACTTTAGGTGCCTCAGTCCTGGACCGAAAGCTGATGGACTGTAACTCAGGTACTGCATCAGGGCAGAAAGGTGTGATGCCTTTCCTTACCCATCATAAGGGTCACAAGCAACATTCTTATAGCAAAAGACAGTTTAAGAAGCAAAAAGCATAATACAAAATCTTATGTCACATGGGAACTTTCAGAAATAAAGACCCAAAGACCCAGGGAAAAGTGTCCATTTTTACACTTACGTTTGATGAAGAAAGGACAGCTGTGTAGAAACATGCCTAGGCAAAAAGGTATGATCTAATGATAATAGACTGAGTGGAAAACCTAGCAAGGGCTGTCTGCTCAGATTCTTTCTGGCCTCTCTCTGTAGCATTCCTTTCCCTGGGGCAGGACCCTCTGGAGTGAGGGTCTTGCAGGGTGAAGAGAGAGACAGCGTGACCTTTCTAGTTTTCATAGCTTGCTTTGGGTGAGTGGAGTTCTAGTTTTTATGATCTGCCTTGGGGAAGAGGAATTCTGGTTTCCCTGACTCCCTTCAGAGAAGAAAGAGAAGTGGAAGACAGGAGGGCGGGGGAAGGTCATAGAGACCTTGCTTCTGATGTCCTCCCAATCTCCTTCAGTTCAAAGTACTTAGCATGCCAAGGCACCATACTTTGCAGTATCATGTTCTGAACCCCCAAATTGCTGACCGTAGATGAGGAGGGTTTGAATTCCAGCCAATGAGAGAAAGTAGAAGTGTTGACTTCACTTTATTTTGGTCTACTTATCATTTAGCATTCTGGTTTATTTTCTTGCTGATTTTCCCACGAAGCAAGCCACACCTTGCTAGAATGAGCAGTCATTTTTCGGGTGGACAACACTATCTAATCTTATAAGGAGAAAGGGTATTCCTTTTGAAACCAAAACTTTGACCCCATCTCTTATGGAAACATGACCTTAATAACCTTAATAACAGGACCTAATGGCTCTCTTTGCCATTCTGGAGAGTCAGAATCAGCTCTAGGAGGTCAGAGGGCAGAGATTTATCTGCTTTGTTCACTTGCTGTATCCCTGGCATATAGAAGAGGAATAAGCCCAAAGCAAAAGCTAAATATATATTGGTTGAAATAATAAATTTGTTGATCCTCCAAAGCATCCATCCTGTCCTGCACCCATGAGAAGAAGGAAATTTTAAATTCATCCTGCAATACATGTGCACACATATACACACATACATACTGTTTGGATCTTTCTTTGCAGGGGTAGAAGGCCAGATGCTTTTAGGTCCAGGCTGTTTTTGGTTCCAAGAGACTACTGGTGAACTGTAGAATAGTACATCATTTGCTTTATGGCTGAAGGTGAGTATATCCAAGGGAGAAACTGGGGAGGGAAAATCTTGGGGTGAGATGATAGACTATCTAAATATGTTATCTATCTTAAGGTGCTTGGCAGAAAGGGTGAGTCAGGGTATAGAGCCATTGGGATGGAGTGAGTCAGAGATAAAATAAGAAAGAATGTTCCAAGTATAACATGGAAGAGTCAGATTTTGGAATCTCCCAGACAGGGAGCAGCCACGGCTTTTAGAGGGTGCTCATGACCTCAGCGGGTATGGAGATAGTAAAGACATATATCACCATGTGGTTATATATGTATATATACACACACATATATGTGTGTGTATGTGTCCACACATATATGACCACACCAGCTTGCTGTCTTTACTCTCTTCTTACCCACTGAGGCCATGAGTACCCTGTAAAAGGGGATAGACTACAAAATCTACCAGTCCACAAGATAAGGAATTTGTAATTATTTCTTAAGGTTTAAGTCCATTTGAAAAGTAGTTCATGTCAAGCAATGAACAAGCCAAATAAGACGTAATATAAATCAGGATCCAGATAGGAAAGCTCAGTTCATGCCAGGTGTCCAATAGAAATAATTTAACACAGGGCACTAGGTACAAAAAGACTGGAAGAGCTAAGAAGCCAAATAGGGCTTCTTAAAGATTAGCAGCTTAAAGATGAGTAAGAGCAGGAAGCCACTACCACCCACAGGACTGAAGGGACAAAGAAGAGATAGTGTGTACCAGAGCTTGAAAGTCAGAGTCCCCTGGAGCCGGATGTGTAAGATGTGTAAGATGGCTGCTTGGTGGGAGCTAGGGCCATGGAAGAGGGCCTGTTGGCATTGGCCGGGATTATGGAGAAGACCATGTCGACACTGGAGATACTGCTGGAAGCAGAGGAAGGGAAGATAAATTTCCCAGCTTCTCTCTTCCTCTTATTCCTCAATTTCCTCCTAGTGCTGCCAATGACTATATCTAGCTGGAAGGCAATTGGCAAGGGAGTTGGGAAATTTTATTTACAGGTAAGAGTGCAAAATAAATTTTGGAACAAGCAGGTAAATAACCTGTACAGTGAATTAAATAAAGAGAATTTTCTTGGTCATTCCCTGAGCACCTGAGGTGGCTGGGACAGCTCCAG
This sequence comes from Macaca nemestrina, assembly GCF_043159975.1. Lineage (NCBI taxonomy): Eukaryota > Metazoa > Chordata > Mammalia > Primates > Cercopithecidae > Macaca > Macaca nemestrina. The sequence continues at coordinate 170,926,755 of NC_092126.1, forward strand.
CTCTAATGTCCATGCACAAGGTAGGAAGAAGAGGGAAAGGCTATGCCAATCATTTACGTCTCGATTTACCAGCAAAACCAATTTCTATTTTCCAAAATGCGCCCAGTTGACTTCTATTTGGTTCTCACTGGCCTGGACTGAGCAGCTAAGAAACTGGGAAAAGAATGGTCATAATTGGCTTAGTCCATTTCTCCCCATCTGAAGTGGTGCACAATGTTATTATAACCAAAATAAGGTTTCAGATGGTGAGTAGAAGTGGGAAGTGGAAAGTGAGTAGGTAACTAAAGTGTCTGTCAAAGAATTAAATGTCTTCTGGACTCTCAATCTTTGCTGACTTACTTTGGACTTTAAAGCTTCTGAGCAACTTGTTATCCTGGGCCTCACTGAATTTTAACTGTTGGCCCCTCCCTGTTAGATACTTTACTATTTGCTCATAACCTACTTTGAAGCACTAGCACTTGTCCTTAATAGTCTGACCTTCCTTCTTTAGTCTACTGTCTCCCAGTTTTGATTACATAAGGACAAATTCAGTATCTACTATGTACCAGTCGTTGTTCTAAGAGGGTGAGATACATCAGTGAACAAAACTGGCAAAAAAAAATCCTTAACCTCTGTAGAACTTACATTCTGGTGAGTGGAGACAGACACGCAAAAGTAAATAGCATATTAGAAGGAAGTAAGTGCTATGGAAAAAAACAGAGTAAAGTGGTTGGGATGGGAAGTTTCAGGGCGGACTGTTCTCAATTTAAAATAGGACACTCAGGGTAGGGCTCTTGGAAACTGAAGCCTCATCTGACTACTATCTGCATGGTTCTGTTTCTCACAGAAAAAGTCAGGCTGGACTTTCTCATCGTTAGGGAACCTTCCACTTTCCCTGGCTCTAGGGAAAAACCATGAGGGTTTTCTTGATTCAGTTTTTCTGTCTTTCAAGGAGTAGTAATTCTGTTATTTGAAGCTAGAATTTATATACTTGTTTTGTTCCGGACTGCTGAAGAGAACATATTAGCAGCAAAATCATTCAAGTTTTAAGAAAATAAATCTGCCCGCACCAGCAATTTTAAAGTTTGATTAGTTTCCACCAATGTATCCCTTATCTAAACATTTCTGAATTAAATAGCTTTTAAAATAGATATGCTGCTGTAAAATAGAAATATACCTGAAGAATTTCTAACCATTGACTTCACACTAATTTCATGCTTAGCCATATAATTCTTCTGATTTAAATTTTTGATCTTTTGAATACAGTTTCTTTTTCCCAAGAAGAGGGTGCTATATAAAGATGATTGCTTAGTTGCAAAGACCAAAGTGTTGCTGACCTTTTGCTTGAATATCCATCCCTTTCCTCTTATAGTTCACCAGCTTTTATTAACTCCAAATGAGCCAGGCCTCATCTTTCACCCGATTCCTATCCTAACCAGTAGCCACAATAAGTTCAGAGTGAGATCCCTCAGATACATCCTACCTGCTGTATCCTAAATAAACCAGCTTGACTTGCAGAATTTTAAGCAGGGTTGCCTGAGCTTGTGGGTAATCATTCTTTGAGAAGGTCAGGAGCAATTGTCACCTAAATCCAAAAGCTTAGTGTTACCCCAATTTACATTTTCCTCTATTTATGGCATACTACCTCATTTCTAATAATCATCACCTTCCTAGAACCTACTAGAAATATTCTTTCTTCTATGACCCTAGTAGTAACTCAGAAATACTTATATGTTTTGACATAATCTGGAATTTGTGTTTAGAGATTAAAAACTAAGGTAATCCAGTTCTGTTCTAATATTTTAGTGCTGAATGATGTTTTTTAAAATTGTAGACAAAGTCTTCAGTATTCTCTATGCTGATGATTAAAGAAAATGTTTCTATTTTCATAGGTCATAGAGAAGATAACTGAGGAATTCATTGGCAAGTTGTGGGTGTTGCTTTTTACAGTATTTTATTGTGAAATATAGGTGAGTCATTGCCATATTACTGCCACAAAACTTCAGTATCCTCAAATAATTTTTATAAAACATTTCAAATTGGGGTAGAAAAAAGAACTTCTGAAGAAGAAAAGAGACATATAAATCAAAAGTGTCCACGTGTAGTACTATGTGGTGGCAGGGAGGATCCTGATATATCTTTAATCCCTCTTGGAATGTATTGAATGTATAGAATGTAGAATATCTTCATTTTAGTCTGTGTATTCTTAACATACCACTACCACCTGACTGAGGCTAGCGTTTGCTCTAATACTTACTATGCAACCATAACACTGTCATTGCAGTGATCCATCATATGGGATTGTAGGGAGAGAAAAGCTATTAGCCAGCCCATGCAATAATTGAACACTTGAATGAAAGTTTATTGACAGATTACTATGCATACTTTGCAAGATGCTGGGGATGCAGAGATGAATAAGCACAGTTTTTTTTCAAGAAATGTATAGTCCAATCCGGGGCAGACATGACTCTTTTTTTCTTTCCAAGCCTGGATGCTCAGTGGACACACTTTTTCACACAGCTGTGTAGGAAGCCATCACATTTCCAGCCCCATCTCCATGATCCTCTGGGTTCAGCCATATTATCTTCAGAGCCTTGAACCTGTCCTACACTTTAGCCTTTGAGCCATTGAACTTGCCATTCCTTCCTCCAAAATCATTGCCCTGCCCACACCCACAGACCTCTTCTTTGCTTGGTTCACTTCTACTGGTCCTTTGCATCTGGATTTAGCTCTCACTTCCTCTAGGAAGTCTTTTCTGCCTCCCCCTGCCTCCCCCTGCCCTCCTAAGAGTTTCCACTTCCCCATCCCAGTATTTATCACATCTTCCTGAAATTGCCTATTTACTGAATTCTGTCTCTCACTAGGCCACAGTCTCCATGACCATAGGGACAGAGTCTTGTTCACAACTCTATCTCCAGGAAGGAGGAGCATGCCCGGTTCATAGCAGACGGTCCATCAATGTTTTTGAGTGAAGAATCTGGTGCAGTTTTTAGAGCTGAGGGTCAAAGTCAGAGACAGATTAGAGGCCAAAGTGATTGGGTCCAGGACCTAGATGGCTGGGCAAGATTGGGTAAATTTCTCTTCTTGGGCCTGTCTATTCTGGGGCAGAGAAAACCTTTGGGTGGGTTTGGGGGCCTCACTTGGAGGGCCACAGAGGCTTGAATCCAGCTGGGCCTGGTTCCAGCAGGTAGAGACAAGGACACTCATTAATATCAATTTGACACCAAATTGGAGAGACAAACCCCCCAAAGATGCCTTCCTCTGGATGCTGTGGGGTCTAGCTTGAGCCCCGCTGCCTATATGCAGGAGTGGGAGGAGGAGATGGGGATGAAATGTGCTGTAAAGGGAGAAAACATGGGCAAGGGGAAACTGTAACAAAGGTCCTTCTAGACCCAGATCTCAAGCCTCTACTTCTTTTATTCCTTGTGATTTTACTCATCCCAGCACCCTCCACTGCCTGTACATCAGATCCCTGCCCCTAAATCCAGCACCACTGTCACCTTTCAACCTGCCTCTTCCATCAGATGTTCCTTGTTTAAATCATCTTTTCCTTTGCAACATCAATCCCTGCCTTTTTTAAGGGGTTCATTGTAAACATCATTGTTTCTTAGGCTGACCCACTTTCTAACCCTGATCCTCATAAGACCTTGATCTCTCTCCCTCTTAAGCCATCTGTTGGCCTAGGTTTCAGGCCCCACAGATTCCCATCCTGCCACACCTCAGACTAATGCTTCAACCATAGCTTAACCACCCTCCAGCTGAGATGTTTATATCAGATTTCAACATTTCTTTAATTTTTTTTTTTTTTTGAGACAGAGTTTTGCTCTTTTTGCCCAGGCTAGAGTGCAATGGTCCATCTTGGCTCACTGCAACCTCTGCCTCCCTGGTTCAAACAATTGTCCTGCCTCAGCCTCCCGAGTAGCTGGGACTACTGCCACCGTGCCCAGCTAATTTTTTTTTTGTATTTTTAGTAGATGCGGGGTTTCACCATGTTGGCCAGGCTGGTCTTGAACTCCTGACCTCGTGATCTGCCCATCCTGGCCTCCCAAAGTGCTAGGATCACAAGCATGAGCCACCGCGCCCGGCCCATTTCTTTAATTTTAATCTATATTTACCTTATGGTATCAATGGCCATGTGGGAAAGTGAGAGTGGTCTCAAGCCTCAGTGAGATCTGAGAACTGAGTGAGGAGCCCTGTCCTTCACTGACTTCTCACTCATCAACAAATATCTGTTGCTAGATGACAGCTTATTGCTGCACAGAAAAAATTACAAGGAATAAAAAGTAATGAAAAATAAACAATGTTTAAAATTGGTGATCTATTGCTATGCCAATTTAAATCTTTTTTCTCTATCTTCTCTAGCATCCAGAAATTTGAATACTTAGCAGACAGTGCTGCGACCAGAGAGTGAAAGCCGGGAGCCCACCAGCATCACATGATTGTTGCTTCACTAGGCAGGAAGCTGCTTGCTCATCACCTGATTCAAAGTTTCTTTCTCCGCTTCTCATCCCTGGGGGCTACAAACCTTCCTATATCCAACTGTCAATTTCACTTCCTAGCAGCTTCAGTACAATTGGGAGCCAGAGCGCTACTTTTTAGAAGGGGAGGATGACCAAGTAAGAAACAGTTCACCAGTGGGTGAGGCAATGGGTGAATTGCACGGTTTCTGCTTTTGAAGTTGAATGAACTCTTATGAGGGAGACATACACAAAGGAAACAAAATTTTACTGACTTGCCTTTCATAAAAAGGAGCATTTTGGAGGATATTTAATTCCAGACCTAGATTTGGGATTACTAGAAGCTGTTAGGTTTAACATCTTTATGATGATGTGGATGTCAGACTGGATTTAAATGGCACACTTACATGAGCCTCAGCATCTCTCCCGGAGCTATATTCATCATCCCCAGGGAGCCCGAGATGCACATCTGCTTCACCTACCAAAAAATTATCAGATGTCCAAATTCTTCAGCAACTAGCACTTAGATCTTTTACACTCTCTGGTACTAACAGGCATTGAGCCCAGAGCCCTCCAAGGTAACGGTTGATAGTACATGGTCTTCCAGAGAAAACGTGGCCTTAATTCCAAAGACTGAGTTAAATAGTGGCATTTCTGGTATTCTCCAGGCTGTGGAGAGATCTTTGACAATAGAATAATTTTCTGGAATAAGGGACATTCAATGCCCCTGACCCATCAAGTTGCATCAGCATCTTCCAGCTTCTCCAGGGCCTTGAGCCACTGAAGGGCTGTCCTCCCTTCATGGTTCTCTGCCTTTTGTCCTGGGCTGACATCCTCCATCAGTGACAATGCTTCCAAGAGGCAGGGATTTTACCCACAGGGAATGAACTGGAGGTCCACATCCTTCTAGAGTGTGCAGGTCAGAAACCCCTGGGGAAGCACGTTGAACCTCTCCTCCCAATTAGGGTGATTCTGATTCCCCCTTGTTTCATAATCCCCACAGGGCCTAGGGCTGTAGAGTGCAGAATAGCACAGACTGCTAAATCAGCCACGTGTCTTAGAGCTGTTTCTCCATCCAACTTGGACAGAAGTCTCTCAGACAGATGATGTCAGTGCAACTGGAGGGGAGACGTTAAAAATCTGTGCTCTCTCTGGCTGCGAAAACCTTTCCCGGAATGCTCAGGACCTGATGGTGGGATTGTAGACCGGGGTAGTCATTCTGGAGAGTAATTTGGCAGTACATGGTGAAATGAAGTGTGTCTACGCCCTGTGACCCAACCACCCCTTTCTAGAGCCTACACCCCAGACAAACCCAGGCATGGACTCATAAAGGGATGTGTATGAGGGTGTTCATTGCAGCACTGGGTGTGGGAATGAAAACGATGATACTGATGCTGATGGCTAACACTTGCTGGGTGCTTATGTGTGCTAAACACTTTACATCTTCTCAATACTCTTACTATCTCCATTTTAGAAACGAGAAAACTGAGGTGTGGGAGGTGGAGTAAACAGGCTAAATTCACACAGCTGGTGAATAGGGTGTGATGCCAGGCAGCCTGCTTCCTGAGGATGAAGTCCTGACCATTACGCTTGATGATCTACCTCTGTGTCCACCACTGGGGAATGGGTAGGTAAATATGGAACGATGTGCATCAAGCCCTGCACAACTCTGAAAGCATAATGCTGAGTGAAAAAGGAAGAGAAAGCATGAGCTCTATAGTTCCTACCACATATCTATCTATCTATTTATCTGTCCGTCTATCTATCTATCTATCTATCTATCTCTCTATCTCTCTATCTATCTATCTATCTATCTATCTATCTATCTATCTATCTATTGAGAGAGAGAGAGAGAGAGAAAGAGAGAATAGACAGAGTAATGCAACATCATACAATTTCAAATGTATTACTATATACACACCCCCAAGAACATTTAGTGAGCACCTATTGCGGAGAGGGTGGGGGCAAGCAGAAGTCAGGGATGACTCATATAAATAAAAATAGAGCAAACAAAACAAGAAAGAGCCTTGCCCAGAATGATGATGACTGGGCACCATGAATTAATGATGTGCTTAATTCTGCTCTCTCCTCCTGAGGTTCACATCCTGCACCCCACAATAATTTTTTTTATGAAACTAGAGTTAAAGCTTCATTTCTACTTCAGGGAGGATCAGAGAAGGCACATTCGTTCTCTTTCTCTTCAGGACTCCATTCAGTGAGCAGCAGAGTCCTGCAATATGTGTACATTCTACCTAGTGTTTTATTCCACCCCGTGATATAAGCTCATTTCCTCCCATTTCACAGATGCGGAGAGAAGCAGGTCAGAGAGGAAGCAACCTTGCAAATTATCAGCTGATCTTGCACTTGACTCAGGTCCTGGCACAGAGGTTTAGCCCTGTGGTTTACAGAACACCTCTAACAATGGTCCTGGCAACCACTGGTTTTATCTGTAGGAATAGCCACCTGTGGCCGGGCACGGTGGCTCACGCTTGTAATCCCAGCACTTTCGGAGGCCGAGGTGGGTGGATTATGAGGTCAGGAGTTAGAGACCAGGCTGGCCAACACAGCGAAATCCCGTCTCTACTAAAAATACAAAAATTAGCTGGGTGTGGTGGCAGGCACCCGTAATCCCAGCTACTCAGGAGACCGAAGCAGGAGAATCGCTTGAATTCAGGAGACGGAGGTGGCAGTGAACCAAAAACATGCCACTGCACTCCATCCTGGGTGACAGAGATAGACTCCATCTCAAAAAAAAAAAAAAAAAAAAAGAAAAAAGAAAAAAGAAATAGCCACCTGTTTCCCAGAAACAGAGCATTTGCCAGTATTACTTGATGAAGACACCAAAGCAAGGACTATGCCTTCAGGGATGATAGTAAAATTATTTTAACTAAATTTTTCCGAGATTACATAGAAATAAGGCATCATTGCAAACATTTGAGAACATTATTTATTTACATGTCATGTATCGTTGGTGGCAGCTGACCCTAACACATGTCATTGTTCACAACACCCCTACACCTGCATGGCATGTTTGTCTGCAAATAAGCATCTCTCAGTCCACTCTTGCCAGTATTTCTTTTTCTTTCTTTTTTTGTTTTTTTTTTTGGAGATGGAGTCTCACTCTTGTCGCCCAGGCTGGAGTACAATGCATAATCTTGGCTGGCTGCAACCTCCACCTCTCCAGTTCAAGTGATTCTCCTGCCTTAGCCTCCTGAGTAACTGGAATGACAGGCACCCGCCACCACGCCCGGCTAATCTCTGTATTTTTACTAGAGATGATGTTTCACCATGTTGGCCAAGCTGGTCTCAAACTCCTGACCTCAGGTGATCCACCCACCTTGGCCTCCCAAAGTGCTGGGATTACAGGTGTGAGCTACCGCTCCCAGGCTCTTGCCAGTATTTCTAAATGAGTTAAACATGGACATAGTTCACATTACTGCATATCTGCTTCCTATACAGATGGAGAATTAATTCATAGTTAATGGTGTAATCAGACAGACTTCAAGGAATGATTTAGCCGGACATTGTTTGGCAAATGCACAATGACTATAAAATGTCACCTTTTAAGAGTCCTATTGGCAAGAGAACTTTGTTTCTTTCAGTCCCTGGAGATTTTATTCTCACGACACTTATTTTAAGTTGCCTTCTATTTCTCTGACACTGTGTTGGTAGAAGATATGGCTCTAGTTGGGGGACAAGTTGGCTGTGAAACTAACCAGACTATGATATACGGGATATGAGAACAATGCTGGCTTGTGCAGCCCAAACTGTGATTGCAGGTTAGAGCTGGCCTCTTCACAGATCATGTAAACGGCTTACTTTAAAGTCCTAAGGAAACTGTTGGGGAGATTTGGAGAGGTAGAGAGGAGGAGGCAAGAAGGAACAATAGCAGCCCCAAAGTGTGAAGTCAGAAATGAGGAAGAGGATGGAGGTGGGTGGGAGGGGTAAGGACAGTGAAGAATGAGCCTGAGAAGGGAGTGCTTGGCAGGGGGAGGAGGGATAGGCCTGAGGAGGTTGGGGGTCAGGTGGAGATGGAGGGCGTTAGGGCCAGGCTTGGCCTTGGAAACTTGGAGACTTAGAGGGACATGGCTGAAAGTAGGTTCTACCTCATCCTGACTTGTGGGCCTGAAAGCCCGTGTGTTCATGAGATTCTGAGTGAGGCCCATTTGGATGTGCACTCCAGCTCTCTTTCATTACTAGAGGCAGAAAGGAGTCTACCAGGTGGCAGAACATATTTCCCTTGAAGCAGTTGTCAGAATGCTCAGATTCAGGCCGTTCATGAAAGAAGCCCCAAATGCTCAGAGCACTCCTGTCCTGAGCATTTGCCCAGGCTGCTCCTCTCACTGGGATAGTCTTCCTCTTTTCTTTGCAGCTCTCTAGACCTGCGCCATCCCGTACAGTAACCACTAGCCACATAAACCCTGCCAATGTGGCTAGTCCAAATAGAGAGGTGCTGTAAATCTCATGTGTGCAGTTCCTCAAAATAACACCTTCAAAATAATCCTTATGATGAAGAGGCGTATTTGGGGGTATCATTTTCAGGTCTCCTACAGTCCTACGCTGGATGGCACATTTTTGGTCTTCTACAGCAATAATTATTTAGGTTTGGTTATGTGATTCTGACCAGCGAAGCGTAAGGACTAATCTGATGGGAGAGTACAACACGGACATCCGCTGTCATAGAAAATATCCACAGGATTTCAAAGATTTTTAAAAAACAGTGAAATATCAGTATTTTAAAAATAGTGAACTATCTCATCATTAATTTTATTCTTGTATTTCTTACATGTGGAAATAATGTTTTGGATATATCAGGTTAAAATATAATGTTAAAACTAATTTCACCTCATTCTTCTTACTTTTTCATATGTGGCTGCTAGATGATTTAAAATCACATATGTGGCTCTCTTTCCATGTCTACTGGACAACCTCGCCCTTGCAAGAGGTTGCACTGCATAGTTGTAAAGTTCTCAAGCTCTGAAGACAGGCTGCTGAAAGTTCAAATCCTGGATTCAGATCTTGCCACTTCACGTGACCTGGCGCTCTGTACCAAATCTTTACATGCCTCAGTTTTCTTCTCTCTAACAGCAGTGCCTGCCTAATGGGCAGAGCAAGACCCAGATGCAGTATCTGCTATCTTCCTGAGGCCCTCCCCTACTCCTTGATGCATGAGCCTTCCCTCTAGCAGTGACTCTCCTTTGACACTGAGTGTACATGGGTTCATGGTGCAAAAGTTGCTTTGTCACTTCACAAGGCTTCTCATGGGGTTGCACCTTGTTAACTCTTCATTGCTTCTCTTATCTTTCTGCTCATGCTCATGGAGATGAGGCATCTCCTCCAAGAAAGGCTGCAGAGTTCCAAGTCACTGGCAAAGTCAGACTCACATGGGAACCACATTCCACATAATTACATTCCACACATATATATATAAATATATATATATTTGAGACAGAGTTTCCCTCTTGTCATCCAGGCTGGAGTGCAATGGTACAATCTTGGCCCACTGCAAACTTAGCCTCCCAGGCTCAAGTGATTCTCCTGCCTCAGCCTCCTGAGTAGCTGGGATTACAGGCACCCACCACCACTCCTGGTTAATTTTTGTATTTTTAGTAGAAAGGGGTTTCACCATGTTGGCCAGGCTGGTCTCGAACTCCTGACCTCAGATGATCCACCTGCTTTGGCCTCTCAAAGTACTGGGATTGCAGGTGTGAGCCACCATGCCAGACTTACCACAGAATTTTTATTAACATATAACACACTCAAATATAAAACTCATAAATGTGTACAAATTGATGAGTTTTTAAAAACCAAAAATGCTTATCCTTCATAAAGTCAAGAAATAGAACATGAAAATCATTCCAGAATTTCCCCTTGTGTCTCTCTCAGTCACCTCCCACTCTCTTAAAGATAACTGCCGTCTTGATGTGATCACCATAACTTGTTTTTGTCATTTCAAATTTATGTAAATAAATTTGTAACTGCCCAAGGGGTTCACCTTGCCTTCTGCTTAGACAGAGCCGATTCATCAAAACAGGGGAATTGCAATAGAGAAAGAGTAATTCACACAGGATGGGCTGTGTGGCAGACCAGAGTTTTATCATTACTCAAATCAGTCTCCCCAAGCATTTAGGGAGCAGAATTTTTAAGAACAATTTGGTGGGTGGGAAAAAGCCAATGAGCCAGGAGTGCTGATTGGTCAGGGATGAGATCATAGGGAGTTGAAGCTCTCTTCTTATGCTGAGTCAGTTCCTGGGTGGGGGCCACAGGATCAGATGAGCCAGTTAATCAGTCTGAGCAATGCCAGCTGATCCAACAAGTGCAGGGTCTGCAAAATGTCTCAAGCCCTGATCTTAGGAGCAGTCTAGGGAGGGTCAGAATCTTGTAGCCTCCAGCTGCATGACTCCTAAACCATAATTTCTAATCCTGTGGCTAGTGTTGGTCTAGTCCCCAGGCAAGAAGGAGGTATGCTTTGGGAAAGAGCTGTTACCATCTTTGCTTAAATTATGAACTACAAGCTAAGTTTCTTCCAAAGTTAGTTCAGCCTATGCCCAGTAATGAACAAGGACAGCTTGGAAGTTAGAAGCAAGATGGAGTCGGTTAAGTTAGATCTCTTTCACTGTCTCAGTCATAATTTTGCAAAGGCGGTTTCAAAATCATTCTCATGTTGGGCTTCTTTTACTCAACATTATGTTTGTGAGACTCATCCACATTGCTATGTTAGTGCTAGTCTGTTCATTTTCATTGCTGAATAATATCCCATTTTAATACATTTATCACAATATGCTTATTCATTCTATTGTTAATAAATATTTGGGCTAGTTTCAGTTGGGACTCATAAACTGCTGCTATGACTATTCTTGTGCACTAAGGAATGGAATTTTGGATTATAGGGTATGTGTTTATATAGCTATTAGTAAATACTTCTATTAAAAATGTATTTCCAAAATGTTCATACCAATTTTGCTCCCCACAACAATGTATGAGAATTCCAGATGTTCCATGTCTTTGTCACCACCCTTTCCCCCCTATTCTGAGAGCAAGGAATGGTTTCTATTTGCATTTCCCTGAACATCTTGTGAAGTTCAAGTCTTTTGCCACTTGCCTGTCTTCTCATAAAATTGTATTTACAATGGACCCTTGAACAACACGGGTTTGATCTGCGCAAGTCCACTTATGTGTGGATTTCCTTCTGCTTCCACCACCTCTGAGACAGCAAGACCAACTCCTTCTCTTCCTCTTCCTCAGCCTACTCAAAGTGAAGATGATGAGGATAAAGACTTTTATGACATTTCACTTCCACTTAATGAATAGTAAATATATCTTCTCTTCCTTATTATTTTCTTTTCTTTAGCTTACTTTGTTGAAATAAGACAGTATATAATACATAGAACATACAAAATATGTGTCAACCGACTGTTTATGCTATCAATAAGGCTTCTGGTGAACAGTAGGCTATTAGTAGTCAAGTTTCTGGGGAGTCAAAAGTTATACCTAGATTTTCAACTGCACAGGGGTTGCTGCCCCCTAACCCCTACATTGTTTAAGAAGTCACTGTATTTGAGTCAACTGTCCTTTTCTTATTGACCTGTGATTTCTTTAAGTACATTAAATACTGAATCTTTGTTGGATACATGAGTTGCAAATATTTTTCTCAGTCTGTGGCATATCTTTTTGCTCTCTTAATGGTATCTTTTTTGAGAAGTTCTTGGAATTAATGAAGTCTGCTTTATCACTCTTTTTCTGTATAAGCACTTTATTTTTGTAATCTGTTTAAGAAATCTTTGCTGACGTGATACAGCCTATTTAATGTTAGAAAATTTTATCAACCATATCACTGTTGGAGACCAAACACTAACTAGAACTTGCCATATTAGACTTCTGAGAAACCACCTGACACATGTTTATACTACCCTAAATGGTGTAAGTTCTATTCTTTTTTTGTCTTTTTTTTCTGAGACGGAGTCTCACTCTGTCGCCCAGGCTGGAGTGCAGTGGCGCCATCTCGGCTCACTGCAACCTCCACCTCCCAGGTTCATGCCATTCTCCTGCCTCAGCCTCCCAAGTAGCTGGGACTACAGGCACCCGCCACCACACCCGGCTAATTTTTTGTCTTTTTAGTAGAGACAGGGTTTCACTGTGTTAGCCAGGATGGTCTCAATCTCCTGACCTTGTGATCCACCCGCCTCGGCCTCCCAAAGTGCTGGGATTATAGGTAAGCCACCGCAACCTGCCCAAGTTCTCTTCTTTAAGGCTCATTCCACTGCCTCTCCACTGCCCCAAATGTCACATTCAGATTCAGTGTCTTTTCTGTGGTCTTTCCCTGTTTGACCTTTCCATTCTCTCTCTGTCTCTCTCTTTTTTTTTTTTTTTTTTTTTGAGACGGAGTCTCTCTCTGTCACCCAGGCTGGAGTGCAGTGGCACGATCTTGGCTCACTGCAACCTCTGCCTCTGGGTTCAAGAGATTCTCCTGCCTCAGCCTCCCGGGTACCTGGTGCTATAGGTGTGTATCATCAAACCTGGCTAATTTTTTATATTTTTTTAGTAGAGACGGGGTTTCACCGTGTTAACCAGGATAGTCCCGGTCTCCTGACTTTGTGATCCACCCACCTCAGCCTCTCAAAGTGCTGGGATTATAGGCGTGAGCCACCGCACTCAGCCCTTTCCATTCTCTTGATCCTCATACACCCCACTCCTGGGCTACATTTGTGTTCTATGTCAAACATTCATGGGGCTCTTTTTCATACTTATAATGTCAAGAAACAAAATTTCAATAGATGTAATTCAACAATCTAACTGGCTTTTGTTAGCAATTCATGAATCAGGCAGCATCTGTGAAATATAAAGGCACCCTGCCAAGCTGGCAGGATAGTTGGTTTGTGTAAGGTAGCTTGAACAGGAACACGAAGAAATAGTGTAGTACAAAAAACCAATAGGATGCTAATGATTAAATATGCAACAAGGCTCACCAATATTAAGATAAATGATTATAGAAATAAAATTTTCGGAGGGTAAGGGAAGAAGCAAAGTTCTCTGAGGGAGGTTTCCTGGGTGAGGTGATCTGAACATCTGCCTACTGCAGGTAAATATTATGGGACAGAGTCAGGGGGCTGAGGGTCAGGGGAGGAAGGTCAGGAAAGAAGCTTGAAGAATGGAGCTGAGGCTGCCTTTTAGCCCCACGATGGGGAGGGAGGGAATTGGGACAGGGCTGAGCATCCCACACCCTATGAGGGCTGGGTAGACCAGCAGCTGAGGAGACCCGGGAGGCTGCTTTCACCTCTCACCAATCTGCTTCTGGGTGTGGCGGTAATGTCCTGTGGGTGAGTCCCTTTCAGTTCCCCTCTCCCTCACTCACACTCTCTCTGTGGGACTTCTATGATGATAAGATGTGAGAACATGTCAAATGTACCCAAATGAGGACGGTTAAATGCGGTCTTTGCGGCTTTAGCTCAGCTGTCCAACTGCAGCCTTCCTAAGGTACCCCTTGAGATCAAGACACAGGGAGGGCCGGGCGCGGTGGCTCACGCCTGTAATCCCAGCACTCTGGGAGGCCGAGGCGGGCAGATCACAAGGTCAGGAGATCGAGACCACGGTGAAACCCCGTCTCTACTAAAAATACAAAAAATTAGCCGGGCGCGGTTGTGGGCGCCTGTAGTCCCAGCTACTCGGGAGGCTGAGGCAGGAGAATGGCGTGAACCCGGGAGGCGGAGCTTGCAGTGAGCCGAGATCGCGCCACTGCACTCCAGCCTGGGCGACAGAGCCAGACTCCGTCTCAAAAAAAAAAAAAAAAAAAGACACAGGGAGAAGGAACAACACGCACACTCCCTGCTGGATTTGGAGAGAACTGAGAGGAGGCTGCGGTTTAACTAGACCTTCCTTAGGTAAGACCGTCAACATTTGTAGAGCACAAGATGCGGCTAAGAACATGAAACTTCAAGTTTTCTATATTTGAATTACAGCTGCTTAGCAATGTAACCTAAAATTGGAGACTTTGTTCATATATTTGTACATATAATATTCTCATTAATCTAAATATTCCAAAGCAGAAACTCTAAAATAGGAAGATATGTAAACAAGGTGGTTGATCACTCTTGCATTAGCGTTTACACCCAGCTCAAGAAAGAAACAGAGGTCTCTCATTGTTCCTAATGTTCTTCCTGTGGGCATCCACCTGGACTGATATTTTCCAAGATTCTCTCAGATCAAAGATGGAGTCTCTGGCATTTATGCTGGAGGCAGCAATTGGAAACATATTAGGGATTTAGAAGAGTGGTGTTAGGAATAGGCAAATGTGTATATAGGGTGTGGTATGATTTGGTGTACATGCATATATGTGTAGGAATCTGGCAGAATTGTGAAGAGAACTTTCTCTGGTACCCACCCAAGCACCTGCCCGTCCCCATCGTTGCCCTGTTCTTTTCTCCAAGGATCTTTCAAATCCCTCGTGTTACCCTGCTCTTACTCCAGGCCCAAGTCCTGTCACAAAGGTTGTTTCAGTCCATCCAGGGTGCTATAGCAAAATGCCTTAGACTGGGTAATTTATAAACAACAGAAAGGTAATGCTTACGGTTCTGGAGACGGGGAAGTCCAAGATCAAGGCACCAGTAGATCTAGTGTCTGGCGAGGTCCTATTCCTCATAGACGGCACCTTCTGTGTGTCCTCACATGGAGGAAGGGACTTATAAGCTCCTTGGGCCTCTTTTATAAGAATACTAATTCCATGCATAAAGGCTCTGCCCTGATGACCTAATCAGCTCCCAAGGGCCCCAACTCTTAATACCATCACAGTGGGGATTCAATTTCAGCTATGAACTGAGGGACACAAATGTTCAGACCACGGAAAAAGTTTTTAAACCTTTCTAACTGTGATCGTGGGAAGAAATATTTGCTTCACAAAGACACACACTGAAAAAAGTTTGTGAAACGTTATCTACCTGTACCATCTATCTTCTACTGTAATGCTTTCTACTTTATTTAAAAATTGTGAACTGCATCTATCAAACTAATTTCACAACCCATGGTGTTTTGTAAAAAAGCACGACTTCACCTAGTCCCAGGAAAGGTGTTGATAAGCAAGGTGGATTATTGTTTTGCTTTGCTTTGGTTTTCAATAAGCATCAAGGTTTTGCTACTGCTTGAGCTTTTTGAATTTTATCTGTGAGCTCCAGAAGGCTCTCTTGGCAGCCTGGGTAATGAAGAAAGTTTGTACATAGACTTTCACTTCCATCCCATTTGGGAGGGCAGCCCCCAGGACTCTTGTGTGCTGCTCTGTAAGCTGTGTGGGAAGGACTTGCAGCAGTGGGTGCTCCTCCAAAGCACACTAGAGAACGCAGTGGGCAAGAGGTGCAGTAGTTTTCCCAACATTTGAATTCAGAATTAATTTATCTTGTTGACATAATACTACAGAAAGTTCTTTGAAATACAGCATCAGTATGATTCATCATAACTATTTTCATTTTAACCTTTGTTTACTTTGAGAACTAAGAAGGAGGTCTTGCAGCATCAGGTTCATGGGCTGCTCCCTCTTTCAAGAAGAAGAGTAGGACATCACTGGCACACAAAGGCTAGCAGGTAGGGACTGAAAGTGTCCTTGGAAAAGGCTAAAGAAGGGTTCCTGTGGGGAGAAAGGCAAGAGCTACAATAGATTTAGCTAAAATAAGGCTGCAATGGAGTTGCAGTTACTGGCCAAATGAAGAAGCCAGTAATGTGGAGTTCAGATCATAACAATGAAAAATAAACAAGCCAAATCAGGAACATTAAAGATAGTTAAACATCAATCTGAAACTCAGGGAGGTATATGAATAGAAAAAGTGAGTATCCCTCTACAGTGACTCTGATATAGAAAAATGATCAGATTTGTTGTTCAATTTCCATTCATTAAGCATCTGCTCAAATTGAAGGGATTTGTCTAAGGTCACACAGCTTGAAACTGGATTTAAATCCAGATCTCGGCCAGGTGCAGTAACTCACGCCTGTAATCCCAGCACTTTGGGAGGCTGAGGCGGTTAGATCACTTGAGGCCAGGAGTTCGAGACCAGCCTGGACAACATGGTAAAACTCCGTCTCTACTAAAAATTCAAAAGTTAGGCATGGTGGTACACACCTGTAGTCCCAGCTACTTCAGGGCAGAAGAATTGCTTGAACCTGGGAAGTGGAGGTTGCAGTGAGCTGAGATCATGCCATTGCAATCCAGCCTGGGTGACAGAGTGAGACTTCATCTCAAAATAAAATAAAATAAAATAAAATAATCCAGATCTCTCTGATTCCAAAGGTCATGTTCTTTTCACAAAATTCGCAGAATTCCACACACTCCCAAAATTGTTTCTAATCTAGTAGGACTATAAGTGGATGGTTTTTGTGGGTTTGTTTTTCCTCCTTCTTTTTCTGTATTTTTCAATTTTTTTTTTCCTGATTATCTTGAGTGCTTTTTTCTTAAATGAAAAGCAAACCCAATATACTCTTTGTTTTAAAAACATTGGCCACTAGAGGATGATTGCCAGTCCAGGAAAGAAACAGCATTTCATCTGTCTCAAACTGTTTCACCACCACTGGTTTATTTTTATTTATTTATTTTTTCATTGTCTGTATTTCTTTTCTGGCCATTTTATTATTTGTTTCATCTCATGATTATTCTGAAAATATTTTTACATATCGAGGAAAGGGTTGCT
The DNA here is from genome assembly GCF_043159975.1 of Macaca nemestrina. Taxonomy (NCBI): domain Eukaryota; kingdom Metazoa; phylum Chordata; class Mammalia; order Primates; family Cercopithecidae; genus Macaca; species Macaca nemestrina. The sequence goes on from NC_092126.1 coordinate 170,943,856, forward strand.
CAAAATGATGTACTCAGACCTAAAATAAAGTATAATCGGTACCACCTGATCATGGAGTATACATACCATTAGTGGTTTTGATAAACATTTTAAAAATGAAAGAATTCCTAAAGCTATAGTGACTTAACAAGGGACATTTCATTATATAAGAGCCTGGTGAAAGGGGAGTAGAAGTAGAAGTTTTTATTCTTTTTTTTTTTTTTTTTTTTTTTTTTGAGACGGGGTCTAGCTCTGTCACCCAGGCTAGAGTGCAGTGGCATGATCTCGGCTCACTGCAAGCTCTGCCTCCAGGTTTCACGCCATTCTCCTGCCTCTGCCTCCCGAGCAGCTGGGACTACAGGCGCCCACCACCAAGTCTGGCTAATTTTTTGTATTTTTTAGTAGAGACGGGGTTTCATGGTGTTAGCCAGGATGGTCTCGATCTCCTGACCTCGTGATCTACCTGCCTCAGCCTCCATGAGTGCTGGGATTACAGGTGTGAGCCACCACGCCTGACCGCCACTGGTTTATTCTATCCCTAAACATTTTTCAGACTAGAATGCATTTCTTATTTGAGATGCTCCTTATTCTAATAATTTCGTCATTCTGGGGCCACATTTTTAGGCTTAATTCCATTTTCTTTCTTCTCTTTATTAGTCAAAACACAGTTAAACTTTCTAGCTCTTTTTTTTTTTTTTTTTTTTTTTTTTTTTTGCGGAGGGGGGAAGGTTGACATAAAGTCCCCAGTGGAAGGAAGTGAATGGAGAGAAAAACTCTTAATTATTAAGGTTAAATAATGGTCAGTATAGCAGGGACTGAAGAGCTCTGATCTTTGAAAGCCTACAGGGAAGCTTTCTCTTTATAATAAAAGGGCACTATAATAAAACAGATTTAGGAAAGTTCAGGAAGGGGGCTGCAGAAGCATATCTTCTTCGCAATTAACTTTTTGTTTAACTGGTCTTAATTCTGCGCCATTCTTCTCACTCCTATTATCTTCACATGTGAATTGAGCAATCGTGACCTCATGCTACTTAGATCCAAAGGTTACCCAAGAAAACACTTGCATGGACTATCTATAACTTGCACCCTGAGAAAATAACCCCAATAATGTGGTTATTCCCTTCTAGGGCACACTCCAGAAATGCAGCCACAGCAATATTTCTTATGTATGTGACACTGCAACTTTGATATTTGCTTAATAAAATTTGGCAACACACGATCCGAAGTGCTTAGTTTTATTGGGGCACTTTCTAGGTGATTTGTGTCCTCTGATTTGATTATTCAGTCCAGCAACAGGGAAAGTAAAGCAAGTGTGGATTAAGCAAACTGGAAAATATGAGCATAATAATTTTGTCAAATGAAACCACTGTCTTTTACCCCTCTCTGTCTCTCCCTGAAACTTGTTTGCAGTGTATACCTTCCTATTTTTTTTTTTTTTTTTTGCATGTAATCATTTTGTCCTTATGGTAGAATAGGAAATAAGTAGTGATTATTTTATTCCAGTCTTTGGCTGGCTAATTCTTGTTACCATAAAGGGATGGGCAAGTTAGAGCATCTTTTGTGGCCTAAGGCTCACTTGTTTCCCCAGAGACAAAAGAGACTGAATGCAAATGCTCTAGACAGGTCTGAAGAGCAGATTTTTGTGGACTGAATAATCAAATCAGAGGACACAAATCACCTAGAAATTGCCCCAGTAAAACTAAGCACTTCGGACCGTGTGTTGCCAAATTTTTTTAAGCAAATACCAAAGTTGCAGAGTCACATACATAAGAAATATTGCTGTGACTGCATTTCTGGAATGTGCCCTAGAAGGGAAAAGTGGTCAGGGTCTGGATAAGTCTTTCATGTTCTTGTGACACTGGGAATAAACAATTCTATGTAATGAAATTTCTAGGTTACAACCTGGAAATCTTCTGCAATATGAGAGAAGGCCAAAGAAGAGTTATGAGGGACAACGGGAAGGGCCTAGGAGACTTGTTTGGGGAGAAGGAAGTGCATTTCTGTAAAAGGAGTAAAAACCACAAGGAAACTCCCCATCCAGTGTAACACCAGACTGCGGTTCCCAAAGAGAACCATTCTGAAAGGGTATAACCAACTGGCCAATTTCATGGCCTCAGGATCAAATGTAATCAACCAATTAAGAATGGATGTGGACCAGAATTCTCCTGGTCATGACAACAGCAAGGAGAATCAACCAGAAACGCATCCTTCTGCTGTGTCTGGAAATGCAATTTTAAGTTGGACTCCAAATCAAGGCGTTTCTTGTGGGCACCTCCATTCTGATTCCTTTTTCTGAAACTCCTGGCCCTGGTGCTTTGGCAAGCTGGGCTTCGAATCAGGCCATTTACTTAAGTCAAAAGGCTCTGTCTGTCTCTCTTTCTCTCCCTGTCCTTCCCACTCTCTTTTAGGAAAAAGAAGCCCAAACCTAGAAGTCTTGGGCCCCGATCTCATCTGTAGCCCATGCCAGCAGCATAGTGGCAGAACACACTGCTTTGCTCAGGATGGTTTTTAAGCTTTAATCTTCTCAAATTAGAGGGGATTAAACCTTTTCTAATATTTCTGGCAAGCTTGAGGAATATGCATCCATAGAGATATAAACTTTTCTTTCTTCTTTTCTGTCCACCACTGTATTGCTGCATTAAGAAAGCATTGAACTGCATCAGCTTCTAAACTGGCTCCGACTCAATGAAGTGACGGTCAGAATCAGAGAAGGAAAAATCTACTGAATGCCATACCTGGGGTAATGGAATGGAGTAGGAGGTGAAGTTGAAAGCATTTGGCACTCCTTTAATTTTAGACAAAATTCATTCAGTAACTTTGATACTTGTAAATTCTGGTGGTTTAGGGGTCTTGTCTTCGTGAATTAGCTATGAAATCTACATTGATGGAAAAAGTTAGTAAAGCAGGCCAATCTCTTAACTAGGAGAGAATGTGGATCTCTATGGGAATGTGCTCTTGTTTCCAGGGTTTCCACAGGAAAAAAAAAGACTTGAAGCAGTTTTTTTTTTGTTGTTGTTGTTGTTGTTGTTGTTTTTTGCTATAGGGAAATGCACTTCTCATTTATTGAGTCCTATCTTTTCATTCTTCATTGCCTTTTGGGAATGATTTAGCATGTTTATTACTTGATACAGTGAAAAGTAGTTTCAGCTCCACATTCACTTTAAGAGAGTCTGACCGCAGAAATCAAAGAAGATGAAACTGGCCAGAGCTCTGCTGTACACCACATGAAGTACTTTCAAAGAGTCAGGTTTGATATATCTTAACTCTGTCGACTTCTTGTACTATCCCCTTCCATATGGTGGGTTCACACCAAAAGCAAAGGAAATGATGGCATTTCCTTTAACTGTGAGTGGGATTTTAGGAAAGACTTCTTTTGTTGTTGTTAAAATTACTCATGTAAGCTAAGTATGTCTCCAATAGGATGATGGCATAATGCCTGCTCCTGTACTTGTACCTTACCAGTGTTTAGATCAGTTGCATTTGGGCCTGTTATTAGGTTACAGTTAGGTATAGAGTGGTATATCTCACTTGTTTCTTTATCACCAGCTCCTAGCTGAATTCCTGCCTCATACTAAAAACTCAGTAATACTTTCTTACTTAAATTAATGATGAACTCTGGTATTTTACTTAGCTTTGGCATGTAGCAAATGGTGCCCCTACCCCAAATATATGTGCCTGTCTTTTCACCTGGAACCTGTGAATGTGACCTTGTTTAGAAAAACGCTCTTTGCAGATGCAATTAAGTTAAGGGTTTTGAGATGAGCTCATCCTGGATCATCCAGGTGGTCCCCAAATTCAAAAACAAATATCCTTATAAGAGACACACAGAGGACAGACACACAGAGGAGAAGGTGAGTAAGATGAAGGCAGAGGTTGGAGTGGTGCATCTACAAGTCAAGGAATACCAGTAATTTCTGGCAGAAGCTAGAAGAGAAGCATGGAACTGACTCTTCCTCGGAGCTTCCAGAAAGAACCAGCACTATTCACACTTGAATTCCAGACTTCTAGCCTCCAGAACGGTGAGAGAATGAATTTCTGTTGCTTTAAGCCACCACATTTATGGTAATTTATTATGGCGGCCACAGGAAACTAACACAGGATCTATAGGAAACGCAGAGAAAGCAGAGTATTTATTTTTCAAACATCCCTGTGGAACTGACAGTTTCCATTCCATAGTATGTATAGGTTGACAGGCAGAACGTGGGCCACCGTGTTTAACCCAGGGTGTTGTACTCTACCGCAAAGTTTACTGAACAAAGACCTCCTGCTTCTGAGTTCTGGTCCAGCTTCACCTTGGGTGAGTTACTCTTTCTTCCTGGACTTCAGTTTCCTTGTTACAAAATAGAGGTGCTCTCTCAGGCTGGATCCCATGTATCTCACAGAAGTGTCAGAGGTGCGGTGAAGCATAGTGAATTTGTAGAAGGGGTATATGTGAGAGAGAATGATATGCGTGGCACGATTTAAGGCCTAGCTAGCAAAGCATTAACTAGTACAAGATGTCTAGATTTAGTAGTAGCCTCCTACCATGGGTTTATGGCTCCTATGTAATTTTGGAGAGGGGGCACCTGCTCGCTTTTTTTCCAGCCAGACCCAGACCAAAGCTTATATGTGTGTATCATTACATTTATATGAGGAATTAACAATCTTCAGATGACAACACAGCTGTGTCAGCAGAGTGCCTGCAGCTGAGTCAATATAAATTGTAACCAAGAACATTAAACACCTGAAAAATGTTCTATGCTCAAAGAACATCAGTCCCAAGAGAGGCCACCTGGCGCCTTGAGCTTTCACATGGGAGGCTAGACCTTCCTCATCAGCCCTTCAAACGGAGCCATCCTTGCTCATCCACAGCTAGCTTGGACCCAAGCAGCTGCTGCGTGAAATGATTGGGATGCTGCAGAGCCTCCCTTTTCCTTATCCTGAAAGCTCATGTCAGGGAGTCCCCTGTCTGCTTAGTGCTGTGAATCAGCTAAGGGTGGAGCGCAGGAACCTGCCCTGGAGGGCCCACAGCAGAAGATGATTCTTAGTCCCCATGAGAGCCCTGTTCTTGCCCTTGTCTGGGTGCCAGAAGTTGTTAATGCAGACTGAGCAATGCCTTGTTGGTCATCCAGCTGAGAAGAATTTGTTAGCAGAGTTTAATTTTCCGAAGGGCCCATGCCACAGAGCACACATGGCTAATACCCCGAGGCCTGAAAGCAGGCAGAGCTTGTATCATATGGCCCTTCCTAGCACCGGATCTAGAGCCTGATTATTTGGACTGGAATCTTGACTCTGTCCTTTCCAGCTGTAGAACTTCCCTAAGTCTCAGTTTCTTCATTTGTAAAATAATACTAACACAAGCTATTGTTACAAACATATAATCAATAATTCTTAATAGAATTAATAAAACTAGAAAGGTCAAAATCATACATAGTGTATTCTTTGACCATTACACATTTCTACTCATGGGTGAAAGATGAAAGCACAAGGAAAATTAGAAAACATGTTGATCTTAATAAAAACAAGAATACAAAAAAGAACTATAGCTTTAAATGCTTACATTAGAAAATCTGCAAGGTATAAAACCAACGACATAAGTTTCCACCTGCAGAATCTGGAAGAGCAGGGGCAAAGTAAACACAAAGTAAGTAGAAGAAGGGAAATAATTAAGAAGAGAACTCAATAAAACAGAAAATGTCAACAAGTAGGATCCAACAATATGTCAAAAGTATAATAGAGCATGGCCAAGTAGGTTTTATCTTAGGAATGCAAGTTTGGTTTAACACTCAAAAATCAATTAATGTCATTCACTATATTAACAGAATAAAAGTGAAGAAATATATTGTTTCAATATGTGCATATAAAGCATTTCAAATATTCAGCATCCTATCATCAAGCTAGGAAGAGTAGGAAACTTCCTTAAACTGATCAAAACAAAACCAAACAAACCCTACAATGAATATCATTCTTTCTGGTGAAAGACTGAATTGCTGCACCTTAAATCAAGAAAAAGGTCCCTGCTCACCCTCACCACTTCTATTCAATGTGTTTTGAAGGTTTTAGCCAGTATGATAAGAAATAAAAAATAAAAAATAAGGCATAAAAAGTTGAAAGGAAAAAGAATTTGCAGATGATATGATTGCTCGTGTAGAAAATATTAAGAACTCTACAAAACAACTGCTAGAACTAATGAATGAATTTAGAAATGCCACAGCTATGAGGTTAATATACAATAATCAATTGTTCCTTATACATTACTAGCAAACAATAGGAAAATTAAATTGAAAAAATACAATTCCATTTACAGTAGTAACTGAACAATGTAAAATACTTAGGAATAACTAAATTAAAAATGTCCAAGACCGCTACACTCGAAAATTGTAAAACGTGCTTAGAGAAGTTTGAGAAAACCTAAGTAAATGGGGAAGCATGACATGATTATGAATTAGAAGACTTGAGATAATGGAAATTTCAGTTATCACCAAATTTGTCAGTGCAATACCAATAAAAATTCCAGCAAGCTCTTTTGTAGAAGTTGGAAAGCGAAAAGCACCTAAAATAACCTATGTGATTTTTCAAAAAAGGAACAAAGTTGGAGGACTTCTTCTACCTAATTTCTAGACTTATTATAAAGTCACAGTAATAGAGACATTTTGGCATTGATAAAAAATTATATATCTATTAATCTATCGATGGAACAGAATAGAGTCTAGAAATAGACCCACAGATACATGATCAATTGATTGATTACAAAGGTGCAATGGCAATTTAATGAGAAACAAAAATGGCTTTTCAAAAAGTTGATGCTTGATATGAATAAGAAAAATATCAACCTCTACCTCACAGCATACACAAAAGTTATCCTGAAATGGATGAAGGGCCTAAACGTAAAATGTAAAATTATAAAACATCAAGAAGAAACACAAGAGAAAATCTTTGCTACCATGGGATAGGTAAAGATTTCTCAGACCGTAAAAAGCAAAAACCATAAAATAAAAAGAATTATAAAATTGGACTTCATCAAAATAAAACCATTTGTTCTTCAAAAGAAAGCGAAAGGGCAAGCCACAAACTTAGATAAAATGTTTGGAACACGTATATCTACCAAAGAACTTGTTTCTAAAGCATATAAAAACTCTTAAATATAAGAAGATAAGCATAAGTCTTATTCAGACACTTCATGTAAGAAGATATATGCATGACAAATTAACATGAAAACACACTTAACATCATTAGTCATTAGGGAAATGTGAACTAAAACCACGATGAGATATCAGTACACACCTAATACAATAACTAAAATAAGTGACCAACCAAGTTTTGGGGAGGATATGGAGCAACAGGAACTCTTCTGGACTACTAGTGGAAATGTAAAATGGTACAGCTATTTTGAAAAAAAAGTTTGACAGTTCCTTAAAAAACTAAAAACAATAACCAAAAAACAAACAAACAAAAAACAACCACCTATCACAGACCAGGCCATTTTTCTCCTAGAAAAAAGAAGACCTATACTCCCATAAAGACTTGTGTACAAATGCTCATAGCTGCTTTATTTTTAATAACCAAAACCTGGAAACAGCTCAGATGTGTATCAACAGGTGAAAGGATAAACAAATTCTGGTACAGCCAGGCATCGCTTAATGAAATTGATACATTCCAAGAAATGTGTCATTAGGCAACTTTACCTTTGTGCAAACATCATAGAATGTACTTACAAAACCCTGCATGGTATAGCCTACTACACACCTAGGCTATATGCTATAATCCATTGTGCCTAGGCTACACACCTGTACAGTATATTACTATACTAAATACTGTGAGCAATTTTAGCACAATGATAAGTATTTGTGTATCTAATCATAGAAAAGGTACAGTAAAAAAAATAGTATTATAATCTTATGAGACCACTGTCATATATGTGGTCTGTTCTTGACCAAAGCATTATAATTCAGCACAACTTTATATTCATACAGTGGGAAACTACTCGATGGTAAAATGGATAATTTATTGAGATATGTAACAATGTGCATGTATTACTCTGTTCTCATGCTGCTGTAAAGAACTGCCTGAGACTTGGTAATTTATAAAGAAAAGAGAAGTGTTAAACAAAACGGGGAAAAGCCCCTTATATAGCAATCAGATCTCATGAGAACTCACTCACTATCACGAGAACAGCATGAGGGTAAACACTCCTGTGATTAAATTACCTCCCACCAGGGCCCCTTGCGGCACGTGGGGATTATGGGAACTACAATTCAAGATGAGATTTGGGTGGGGACACAGCCAACCCTATCAATGCATAAATCTCAAAATAGTTATGCTGAGTGAAGGAATCCAAGCAAAAAACAGAGCATATATTAATATAAATTTAATTTGTTAAAAATAAACTGAGTCATATTCAAATATTCAAGAGTTTATTTCAGCAAACAGGGAGTCATGAATCAGGCAACTCCAGACTGCAAGTGTCTTGGAGGCTTCCCCAAAGGGGTATAAGGGGACACTTTTATAGACTAAACGAGGAAGCAAGGCAAAACAATTTTTAAAAATTGGTCAAAGTGGAGGAGTAGCCTTGTTTGGATCATTCCAGTGGAAAGTCCCTAATTAGAGGTTAGTTGCTACTTTCTGACTGGTGAAGCTTTGTTTTATGTACAGTGAGTTGGTTTTGGTTTGCTTATGTAGGGACCCAGAGCCCGGGAGCTACCTCAGCCTAATGGTCTCGTAATTAATATTTTTAACACATTTACATAAAATTATAGAAAAATTTAACTAATCTACAGTGACAAAACCGATCAGTGGTTGCCCGGGGACAGTGGTGGATGGAGGAATGGATCACAAACAGGCATGAAGGAAACTTTTGGAAAGTAATGGAAATGTTTGTTATCTTGACGTTCGTGATGACTTTAAGGGTGTATAATATGTCAAAACTCATCAAGTTATACATTTATAATGTGTGAAGTGTACTTCAATTATATCTCAAAAAATGTAAAAGAATTTCAAAATAACATAGGCAGAGCAAAAGAGGAAAAATTAAACAAAGGAATAAAGATAAACCATGTTACATAATTTTGACAACTGTTGAATATGGATGCTAGATACAGAGAGGTTCATTATACTGTACTATCTACTTTTGTGCACGTTAGAAAATTTTCATAATATCATTTAAAAAAATACAACTAACATGCCTATCTGGGAATGATACCCTGCAGAGTTGGAGAGAGATAACCTTTTTTTTTTTAAAGACAGGGTTTCGCTCTGTTGCCAGGCTGGACTGCAGTGGCGCAATCTCAGCTCACTGCAACATCTGCCTCCTGGGTTTAAGGGATTCTCCTGCCTCAGCCTTTCAAGTAGCTGGGATTACAGGCATGAGCTACTGCGCGTGGCTAATTTTTGTATTTATAGTGGATACAGGTTTTGGCCATGTTGGCCAGGCTGGTCTCGAGCTCCTGACCTCAAGTGATCTGCTCACCTCAGCCTCCCAAAATGCCAGAATTACAGGCATGAGTCACCGTGCCCAGCCTAAACTTCAAATCTATAGCCATTACATGGTTTGGTGACTCAAAAGTTAGAATACGTAGGTAAAGAAACCAGTGGTAGAAGGAGTGATTCCTCTCACTGTCACTCCCAGTGACCCTCTCAGGACATTTGTACTTTCCATTCTAGCACTTTTAGGCTCTGCTGCAGTGGAGGTACTAGTTCACAGGTGTTAAAGTGAACTAAATATGGCCTGATAAGGACTCCGTACTTCTATATTTGAGTCCTTGTGGACCAACCGGAACATAATAGGCAAACATGATTAAAACCTAACAGGAGTGTGTGCCTGTAACAATAGCTGAGTCTTGGTCAATCCCAGCAGTAGTACTTCAACCACTCATACACTGCTGAGTGTTCAGACTGTGTTCCAGTAAGGCAAACACCAACCTGTAACCAGTCCAGCTGTTTTGTACCTCACTTCCAATTTCTGTAGGTCACCTTCCTTTTTTTGCCGATAAATTTGTTCTGACCATCAGGCATCCCTGGAGTCTCTCTGAATCTGCTGTGATTCTGGAGGCTGCCTGATTAGTGTATCATTTTGTTTTCTTGCTCAATTAAACTCCATACAATTTAATTTGTCTGAAGTTTTCTTATAACACAGGGAAGGGTCACAATTATCAGGGAATACTGTCAGTGTGCCATTAAAACTAAAGCAGAGCTCTCACATGTTTTGCTTTCAGGGATCTTTTACACTCTTTGCAGACCAATGAGTTTTATTTGTGTGGGTTTTTCTCTACCACGAAATACCCTATTCATAATTAAAACTAAAAAATTTAGTATTTTTAAATGTAAATAAATTTTACTATTTAAAATGTAAGTAAATATGGTTTTTTAAAAGTAACCATAGTAAACCCATTACATGTTATTATAAATAATACATTTTAATGAAAAAATAAATTATTTCCAAACCAAAAGGTTTAATGAGAGAATGCTATTATTTTATATTTTCACAAATCTTTTTAATACGTGGTATAATAGGAGATAGATTCTCATATCTGCTTCAGTATTCACTCTGTTGTGATATGTTTCGGTTTAAGTATATGAAGAAAATTTGGTCTCTTGCAGATATGCAGTTGAAAATAGTGGACCTCTGTCACCCCCTAAAACAGTGTTGGGAACTGTCAGGGCTCTTTAGACCTCTCTCTGAGATCTTCTTACATAAAGATATAACTTCCACCTAGTCATTTTGGATTCCACATACTAATAGATCAACAGTAAAGACGAGAATTACTGTAGTGGGAGTGGTCATTGGTCCTGATTACTGTAAAGAAATCGGATTGCTCAGCCGGGCGCCGTGGTTCACGCCTGTAATCCTAGCAATTTGGGAGGCCGAGGCAGGCGGATCATGAGGTCAAGAGATCAAAGAGATCAAGACCATCCTGGCCAACATAGTGAAACTCCGTCTCTGCTAAAAATACAAAAATTAGCCGGGCATGGTGGCATGTGCCTGTAGTCCCGGTTACTCAGGAGGCTGAGGCAGGCGAATCACCTGAACCCAGGAGGTGGAGGTTGTAGTGAGCTGAGACCATACCACTGCACTCCAGCCTCATGACAGAGCAAGACTCTGTCAAAAAAAAAAAAAAAAAAAAAAGAAAGAAATAGGATTGCTCATACAAAATGCGAGCAGGAAGGATGTCTAGAACTCAGGAAATTTATTGAGAAACTTTTTATTGAGTTCATACATTGTGATCCTTATGACCAGGTAATTCAAGCAGTCATAGTTTAATAAGAGCATGGAATCAGGGACTCAGATCCCTCAGGGATGAAAGTGTATGTTATCACATGAAGCAAACAACCTCGACTAGCAGGACTGCTAAACAAGGGGTAGAGGAGGGAGATAATAATTATCAAGGGTGACTTTGGGATCAACTGCAGCTGTTTAGATTGTATCTTACCCTATTAAACTTTCTGTCGTTTTTCTTCTTTTTTTTTTTTTCCTCTTTTGAAATTCTGACCAATCATCTCCTGAAAAATCAGTGTCAGGACTGTGTCCATTTAACATGGGACCCAAAGGAATCTGAGTGATGCAAAGGCTGGACTGCAGCAGACACTGCCAGGTCTGTCCCACAGACCCTGGCAGAGCAACGGATGAAAGGAGTACTCAGACACAGGTATACAGTGTAAAAGCAGCTGGGGGACTGCCCAGCACTAGTGGCCAAAGAGTTAGCAGTCTCTAACAGCTGGAGATACTTGCTTTTATTCAGTACAGACATAATGCCAAAGCCTGGAGCAAACACAATCTGTGGGTAATTAACATTATTGTTCCCCTTGTGTCACACCCACGGATGATCAAAGTTCGGTTCCTGGTCAACATAAGTAAACAGGTCTGTTTAAGATAAATTCCCCTACACTTCCTTGTACCTACTCCTTACCCTCTGCCTCAAGGGTAGAGAACAGCTGCCTTCAGCTCTTCTCCCCCAAAGCTATGCAGAGCCTTCTGACTAATCAGAAAGCCTGCTCCTTTCCCTATAGCTTCTCCCACCACTCTGACCAATCTCCTACAGATGTCCCTGGAGCATCCCTCAACCAATGATGAAAGGCACTTGGTGGATAAATATCCTGGTTCCTTACACCTTGGTTGGGAAAACTCTGAGGTGTGTTATGTGTAGTGTCCTAGAGGTCCCTTGTGGGATAAGTCCCAGTTGCCACAGAAGTAAATGGCTCATTATCACACCCCGTTATTCTTTTTACTTTTCTCTATTTCACTTCACCTCTCCCTAACCCTTGATTCCTTGGCTATGACATCAAATAAATTACTAGTACTTAAGTCTTTGTCTTGGCAACTGCTTCTGGGAGAACCCAGTGAAACTTATCTGACCTGGGTGTCATTACAGCAGAGGTATTCCACCTAAATAACAATTACATGCATTGAAATAAACTGTTTACAGTAGATTTATGTGGTTCTTAAATCATGTTCTTCCAAATAATGATGTAAGGTTATAGCAGCATGAAACACAATAAATTAATGTGTTGTGGAAACAGAAGACAATGGGTGGGTGGATGGGTGGATGGGTGGATGGGTGAGGAGATATGTTACCATTGGAGAGCCCTTCTTATTATGTTATGGGTAGGAGTGAGCTTGGCCTGCAGACTGGTCACTTCTTGAACTACTTTTTCTTTTTCATCACCCTTGCATTCTAATGTGTTAGCATTCTGTTTCCAATATGTGTTTAGCACTCTTTAAAATTTATTGTAAATCAAATTATTTCCATCAAAACTCTATGATCAGCCTTAGATATATCGTTCCATATGCTTCTTGTGAAATTCCCATTTTACAAAGAAATGTATATATGGACTTTCACTATAATTCTTTAAATGCAGGAGAGAACAAACATTTTGTCATGTTGTACTCATTCTTCTGGTTAAAAAAAAAAAGCATATATTTGGATTGGTTAAGGGAAAAAAAGAGGATATAGAAAATGGCTTGTACAACTGCAGCTATAAGCCAGATTTAAAAGTCCAGAATAACTACTATATGTACATTTGTGGACAATTGTATTTGTATGTTTGTTTCATGATAGCATGATATACAGGCTACCTTTACTGCTAGTTTTGGAAAAGTTAAAACTATTCTTAAAACAAAGTTGAAAATTTTTGTCTTGGGAACAATCATCAAAGAAACTGACTAAAATGTAGATTCCTGGGTGCCACTCAAGACTTATAGAATCATAATCCTTAGACTGGGGCTCAGGAATCTGCATTTTAAGTGATCCTACTGTGGATGGTTCTTGAGTCAGACTGAGAAACACAACTAGGGATAGACTCTTCTTGACTAGAACTCAAGTGGAAATCTTACATTAAAATTTATCAAAGTTTTAAGAGGGAACTCCAGAGGGACAAATTTCAAAATGGTGCTCTCTATGTTGAGGTCAATTAGGAGGAAGTTAGAAACCTGAGCAGGATCCCATGTGAAGCTGGGTCAACTTTTGGTAAACATCTCAGATATTAGGACAAGGTCTGTAAACCCAGGCCCCAGCTAGCTATGGAACAATTATGTAGTACTTCGAAAGTCAGACAAATTTGATCCACTGGTATGTTCTTTGCTCATGTCCCTGTTGTTCTCTCTTGGCATGTAACAAAGTTGTCTTGGGAGTTACAGCTTAATTGTATCTACACTGGACTTTAAAAGGGAATTGACCCACCTTTGGGTCCAAATATGGTGGTGGCTACAGTGTCTAACTTCGGAGAACCCCATGTAGAAGTGTGAGATTTGGAGGGATACAATTGGAGCTGTCTAATAAGCTCCCTACCTCTACACTGGATTTTCCTTTCTGGATAATCATTGAAAGTTCTGGGTTTTATTCTAATAGAAAAGTCATTTTCCCTACCAGCTTCCTGGGCATTTGTAATAAAGATTTTAAGCCAGTTTTCAGCTACAAGTAGTAGAAAACTTCAAGAAAATTAATTTAAACAAGGAAATGAATAAATTCATAGGTAGGGTGGGCTGCAAAAATGCCTGAGTTCGTGACTCAACAAAGTTTTCAGACGTGATGATGTTTTCCATCTCTCTCTGTCTCACAGCTTTTGAACATCTTAAGGCTGGCTCCTCAATTTTGGGGGAATTTGGTGTAAGGTTATTGGGTTATATGGGTGTAACCTATATATATTCGGTGTAAGGTAATATGGTGTAAGGTTATTGGGTTATATGGGATTATAAGATAGCTGCCATTAGGAATCAAGGAAATATGCTTTTTTTTTTTTTAGTGTCCAGCAGGATAGAGCAATCCCATCTCTTCCAAACTTGAAATAAAAGTCCTTTCCTTTTGACTAAGTGGACCAGTGCCCCAGGTAGTTCACACTCCCCAGCCCTGGACCAGTAGCAGAATCAAGAGGGAATATCATGAGCTAATTGGCTTAAGCCTGCGTCCTGGACCAATCACTGACAATGGGGATGGGATAACCACGCTTGGATCAATAAGAAGCCACCCCCAAACTGGGAATAGGGTCAACTTCCCCTAGGTAACAAGGACTACAAAGAAAAGGGGTAGTGGACACCTAAAAACATTTGGGATCTCTTTGGAAAAGACGGAAAAGGGAATAGATACCAGAGAAGCAATCAGTGGTTGACTAGACTTAACGGTACGGAGCTTTCCATTTAAAGGTTTCTATCCCAGCTTGCACGGAAACTTCTGCCACCCAATCTTTCCACATACAGTTGGAGAGGCTCTTCCCTATGACCTGTGGAAGAATCCAGGGAGCCCCTCAGCCTTAAAGTGTTTTGGAATGTAGTGGCAAGGTGGCCCAGAGAGTACCACCACAAATGGCATGACAACATTCTGTGGCGAGAATGATTGCTGTCCCCTTCAGGCAGCCAATTTAGTGAAGTCACGATACAGAGGAAGAAATAGTCCCCCCAGAGGTCTTGCACACAGATTTTTTTTTTTTTTTTTGAGACGGAGTCTCACTCTGTTGCCCAGGCTGGAGTGCAGTGGTGTGATTTCGGCTCACTGCAAGCTCCGCCTCCCGGGTTCACACCATTCTCCTGCCTCAGCCTCCCAAGTAGCTGGGACTACAGGTGCCTGACACCGCACCCGGCTAATTTTTGTATTTTTAGTAGAGATGGGGTTTCACCATGTTAGCCGGGATGGTCTCGATCTCCTGACCTTGTGATCCACCCACCTCAGCCTCCCAAAGTGGTGGGATTACAGGCGTGTTGCGCACAGATTTTAAGATGATTCTCACTTGTGAGAACACTGAGTGATAAATTGAGAAAACTATGGTTCTCATGTTCAAGACTATTTTCCAGTTGTTCACCCTATATTTCCTATTCAATGCCCCTTTACCCACCTTCTCTGCCCCATCCTGTTTTTCCAGATAATTCTCCCGATCTAGTAACTCCCCTTTCCTTTTGCTCATTATCCCCAACTTTTAGTACTTTCCAGGTGGCCAGCTCTGGACCCTCTATCCTTCAGGCTCAAAGCTTTGTACTATTTCATTTTCTTTGGTGCAATTATCCTCAATAACTGTGAAATCCAGGGCTCAAATCACTAACAACTAAAAGCTAACTTCTCTTTCCAGGCTGGGGATGCTTAGTCATCATATACTTCCTAGAAGGGAAGAAGAAATATTTGCCTTCCCTCCTGGGTGTGAGGAGTAGGGGCAGAGAAAGTTCCCTCCCTCCTAGAATGGGTTTAATCACTCCTTCCATTCCAAAGAAGCAAAGAGAAACAGAAAACAGGTAGTGATGTCACCATATCAAAACTGGTTAAAAACTCATATCCTGTTACCTTTATATTACCATATGTTGTGTCTTGTATGTTCAGAATAATTTCTTATAATTAAGGGAAGAATATTATGATGTCCTTAGAACTTCATGTGTGTTGGCTTCTGTTCTTCCTCTGTGTGATCATGCCCCAGTGGGCTGGTGGAAAGGATCTGGTGAAAGTGATTTCATTAAAAATTTCTCTTTTATTGTTACATTGTCTGGGCCCTGGTCACAGAATCTCCCCAGCATCCTTGGCTTAGGTGGAATATTGTTACACCGAGCAGCTTGGATATTCTTGTAGTGTGGAAATGCAAAATGAATAAGAAAAAGCAGGTGTGCTTTTATTAGAAAAATCCTTAGACACTACAATGTGCAAGTCAGAGGATTATGGGAAGAAGGGATACCAGAAAAAAAAACCATCTTGCCCTTTGTTGAGCCAACTCTTGAAGCTTTAAGGACTGAAATATTTTTCTGGTGTGCATAGATAAAGACTTAAAGTTTCAGGTTTGCTTGTCTCTTACTAAAAGGAAGGAAAATATTTCTCTGCCTCCCACCTTTAACCACTTCATTTCAGACCACAGAGCTTATTAATATTCAGTGATATGTCTAGGCTTAAACAGATAAAAATAGCCAAGCCTTTCATTTAGAAACAGACTTCTGTAAGCACAAGCTTATTTTCTCTATCGCTGCAAGTATAACTGCCTGTCTCTGCAGATAGATCATCCATCTCCTTCCAGTGACCAGCTTGTGAAATGATGGTCATTGTGACTTATTTTGTTTCATGAAAGGCTGCCTGTTAGCACATTTGTCTGTTTCCCTTTCAACCCTACTTGAACCTGCAACTCCCCCCACCATATTAAAACACGTTAAATATCTGTTAAATATCCCTATATCTGTTAAGAGGAAGATTATTCTCCAGTAAGAGGCAATCCTTGGTCATCCCCAACGTTAGCATTATCTGCACATTATAGAGCTATGCTGTCTGATACAGCAGCTGCTGGTCATGTGAAGATTTACATTTACATTTATTAAAATAAAATAATTCAGTTTCTCAGTTGCACCAGCCACATTTCAAGGGCTCAGTAGTTGCATGTAGCTAGTGACTACTCTACTAGGTGGCACAGAGTATTTCAATTTTTTCAGAAAGTTCTATTAGACAGTACTGCTATAGAAGCTCTACTGAGTAAATGTATCTGTTGACTAAAGAAAAAAAAATCAAGCTTTTAGAGAATTAAAGTTAATTTTATTCAGAAGTCTTACTGAGGTCTATAGACTACGGTCTATAGCCCCAGGGCAGTTCTGTCAGCCTGTTTTAGCACAATATTTTAGCCCACAGCTTATGTACATGTGGTAGGGGTTCTGTACTTGCAAAACCACATAAAACTTGCTCAGAAGTTGTATTAAGGCAGAATCACCTCGAAGTTTGGGTGTAAAAATACATCTGGTTGTAGATTACAGAAGCATAATCACTAACTCTGTCAGATGTTATCTTATGTCCAGGAAAAGGCAAGGACAGGGTCATTTATCTTTTATGAAATGTAGTGACTCAGGCAAAAGAAGTGAGGTGGGAGGGAGGTATGTGCTCTCTGTGTTTTGTCTCCAAAACATCTTTCAAAAGAGCTGCACATCATCGTAGAGTCAGAGGCTTTGTGAAATTATAACAGCAGCAAAGGGAAATGAGCAAACATGGCTTCTTTGCTACTTTGTCTCACACGGTATATAGAAAGCCATTTCAAATTCCAGGTTGACTATGACTATTATTTTTATGACTGCTCATAAGTTTTGTGGGGTTTTTTTGTCAAATGGTTTTGCGGGTTTTTTTTTTTTTTTTTGGTCAAATAGTTCATGTTTTTCTTTTCTTTTTTCTTTCTTTCTTTTTTCTTTTTTTTTTTTTTTTTTGAGATGGAGTCTCACTCCATTGCCCAGGCTGGAGCGCAATGGCGCAGCCTCAACTCACTGCAACTTCCACCTCCCAGGCTCATGCCTCAGTCTCCCAAGTAACTGGGACTACAGGCACCTGCCACCACACCGGCTAATTTTTGTATTTTTAGTAGAGACGGTGTTTCACTACTTTGGCCAGGCTGGTCTTAACTCCTGACCTCAAGTGATCTGCCCACCTCAGCCTCCCAAAGTGCTGGGATTACAGGCATGAGGCACCGTGCCCGGCCTCATGTCTTTCAATCTGCAAAAAAAAAAAAAAAAAAAAAAAAAAAAAAAAAAAAAAAGACTCTTACATGCACCACTTAAGAGTAATAATCCAAAAACCAGGCAGTCCTTGGTCTAGTTCAGATGTCACCACCACCAGCTGTATGTCTCCCTTAACCTCTGAGTGTAGATTCTTCCCTATAAAATGGAGACAGTGATGTTGCCTGCCCTGCTATTTCATCATCAATAAGCAGGGATTGTGTCTTATGTCTTATTTATCTTTGTAACCATGAAGCTTAAAACAGTGAGTGGTATACAGCTGGTGCTCAATAAATGTTCATTAAGCTAAACAATGAAACAATTTACATGGCTCCCTTTCATTACTTCAACATGTTCTTTGATATATAACTAGATGGAAGGACTTTATCTGCTAAAATTTGAGGAAAGGTGCCGATGGCAACATAAAACTTAGGCTGAAGAAAACATGTCTAAAGAGGATTTTTAGAAAGTTTTAAGGAAATTACAGCAAAGATCTTGTAAATTCCTGAAAGCTTTCTGAGTCAGTGATGAGATTTAACTGTTACCTTTAGCTGCACCTGGCTTCAAAGCAAGAGTGACCAGGCCTAGTTGTATACGGGTTACAGTTATATGAGAGATTAAAAATAGAACATGTAAATTAATTTCTCAGTATCATTTAAATGATAAAGGATCTTTTTCTATTTTACCTTCTGTTCCCCACAAGCCTTACTACCTCCAAGTCTGTATGACAGCCATAGTTTTGAGAGGGTTTAGAGAGAGCACAATAACTTCTTGCCCAGTAGATACCGGCACTTTTTCATAGGTATGATATACATGAAGCCACATTTTTAAAATGAACACTCACAAGACAAAACATTGCAGACCACTGACCAATATGCATGTTTAAGTCAGATTTTTTCAAGTAGCGTCTAAATTACTAGGGAAGCAAGCCAACCAGCCAGATGTGTGTGCAGTAGAATTCCAGCTGAGAGAAGCACAGAAGTCAGGCTGTACTGGCAGTGTGGAGGAAGGGTTGGGTTACTCTGGGAAGACGTTCTGGAAAGAAGGACCAAATGTTCAAAACAGATTAGCACCCTGACAGATTGGGAACGGGTTGAAGAATCTTTGGGGCCAAAAGACTATGAGGATTACATTGTTCTTTGCTTTTCTTTGTAAAGTCAGGGCCCAGATGTGCTGCGCTCCAGGGATGAGCTGACCAAGCACATTGCCAGGTCTCAACTCTTCATTTACTTCACAAGGAGATAAAAGTCAGCTCTCTGCAGCTCCTTAGCACAGAAGAACTTGGTTCGGTGTTTGCCATTCATTATATGCCACCTTTGCTTAGGTGGTTTCACGTACACTCATCTTCATTAGGTGATGTTTGGTGGGCCTAAGCTCATTTGCATGTTTTACAAGACTTTTGTCATGTCATTGAAGTGGGAAAATGGCCCTGGCTGTCTCTTTTCTAATCTGGCTTCTATATCTTATCATCTTCTTTATTTAATTAAATGGGAGTGATACACAGATGAGGAGGTCTGGGGAGGTATTCAATTTTCTGTCTGGTATTACTTCGATCTGTTATTGATCATATTCTCAAAATACACTTTAAGGATGGTAGAAAATATACTCTCCAAATGTGGATTGGTGCAGACCAAATTCTATAAATTCAATAAATAACAAATTAATATTCCAAATCCTTTCCCTGCCGCTTTTGTTTTCTTAGGATAGTCATTCCAGATCTGAGTTCCTTTAGGATGTCAGAAGCTCTTTTGCAGACATCAGGCAGCATTTCAAGTCTTCTCATTTCTATGCTAAAACATTATTATGTCCTTTGGCTCCTTAGGTTGCATGGGAGTCTGGATCCTTCTGGCCTAAACCACATAAGTGATTGGTCAGTCTCAAATCTTGAGCATTGTCCCATCCTCTCATCCACCCTTTTCCAAAACACATACAAACACAGCTCATCCTGGGAGACTGTGTGGTCCAGGGAAAGAATAACTGGACAGACAGGGAGTACAGAGGCCTGGGTTCTAGTTGCCAGCAACTAGCATAGACAACTCTCTCCACTCCTCTGTTTTCTTCAACTGCAAAGTGATAAAGCTGGAATAGGTCATCGATAAGGCACTGCCAGCTATGACATGCCTTAAATCCATGAAGCCTGGAGAATACTAAGGCAAAAACAATAGGGAGGGCAGAACTCATAAAGAGACTGCATCTCCTCATTGCAAATGTGAGAAAATTTGAAGCAGCAGACTTAGGCTTCTCAGTTGGTACTTTTCATCTGGTTTGGAAAGAAATCAGAAAGTAAAAGATATAAGAAACACTTGCTTAAAACTGCTTCTTTTAATGAATTTCTTTTTTAAAAAATTGCCTTAAGTGTTTCTCCAGAAATAAGAGATTTTTTCTTTCCCACATCTCTGATTCCAGGAAGTTTCTAAGTTCTCTGTGTTGCAGAACATTTGGTAAAGTATTTGACTTATTGCATGGGATGATGACTATGAGAGAGCTATTTTTGGATATTTCTTTTATCTGAAAATCTTTAGGCACACTCTTTTTTTTTTTTTTTTTTTTTTTTGGAGATGGAGTTTCGCTCTGTCGCCCAGGCTGGAGTGCAGTGGCGCGATCTCGGCTCACTGCAGGCTTCCCCCCACCGGGTTCACGCCATTCTCCTGCCTCAGCCTCCCGAGTAGCTGGGATTACAAGCACCCACCACCACGCCTGGCTAATTTTTTTGTATTTTTAGTAGAGATGAGATTTCATTGTATTAGCCAGGATGGTCTCAATCTCCTGACCTCGTGATCCACCCGCCTTGGCCTCCCAAAGTGCTGGGATTACAGGCCTGAGCCACTGCGCCTCTCCTATGCACTCTTAAATAGTTTTTAAATGTGTGTGTGTGCATCCATGTCTTAGAATTCATAGTGTATGTAGAGGACAACGTATTAATTTCTCAAAAAAGTAAAATTTCATAAATTTATCTACTGTGCAAATTAGCAGCATATTCCTTAGTGTCTTCCCTAAGATTCCTCACTGTTTCTGTGTCATATTGCTCCTCCTCCTGTTGTACTGTTCTCCCACTCCTTTGCCCCAACCACATATACCCCAGGGTTTAGAGCAGCAGCTTCTAGACCATTTTCACAGTCTCTGATCCCGGCAGAATGCCTATTGAGTCTTTGGTCTTTATATCATAACCTTTCATTCATTCATCTAATCCAAAAAAATATTTTATATGCCAGACATTTTGCTAGATGTGTCATAAATAAAAGGGAAGGGCCCTGTTCAATCTCTCTACCCAATTGTAGGAGAAACTGACATTAAATAAATAATAGCTGATTATTTTGTTAAAATTATAATAGTGTTACATAGGAGAAGTCACTGTGTCTCAGGAGTGTAGAACGGGAAAACTAATTAGTCAGTGACTGTATGAGAGGAGTGTTAGGGAAGACCCCCCAGAGGAAATGATATTTTCTTAGACTTTAAAGGAAGATGAAGAGTTGTCCAGTTGAAGATAAAGTGGGGTGATGCCTAATGCATTGCTCAATAAATATTTGTTGAATGAATTTGTAAACAAAACTTCCAGCAAGCATTATGGGCATTGATTATGCGGCTAATCGTAGTAGTCAGCATGTGTAAGAAGGTAAAAACTACATATATTTTAGGACCAGGCAGCTCTTATTCATTCTGGCAGTGACATGGAACTGAGAAAGGCCAGCTGACCTAAAGAGATCAAACTTTTGACCTTGCCCTATTTAATCCAGGACCGTAAACCACTGTGGTAACTAGACACAGACAATTGTAATATTTGAATACTTCAAAAGCCTTAAAAAGGAAGAATATTGAGTCTCTTGTGAAAATACTCCTGATCACAATGTTTGCATTACAAACTGAAATCCAATGGAATAAACGCTGGCTGGCCTATGTGGTAAAACTATCATATTTTTCATAATGGCTGTGTAAACTCATTATAAAATCATAATTTTGAGGTTTCATACCCATCATGGTTCAAGATAAGTTAGTTTTGGCAAAATGCATCTTCTTGGCTTTAGAGACTGTGATCCATCTTTGTGGCATCAAAGAAGGGGAGCATAAGTGTTGACTGGAATCCCAAACTTTTCACCTTCCTTTGATGCCAAGCCAAGCCTAAGCTTTCATCAAAAGTACATAAATTTTTTACATGGTGTAATGAGGAGTTTGTAGCATAATTTGCAACATAGGTTGCTTTACTTGAATGGTTTTTCCCTTCCTGGATCCTTTTTCCTGACCTGAGAGAATGAAAATAAATCTCACATCATCTTCACCAATTTTCTCTTCATCCCACCTGGATGTGCGTCCTCTTAGGTTACCAACTGCCCAACAAATACGTCAACTGCAAGATATTCTATCAAGCAATTCACTACTTCCTCCCATCTCAATCTTCGGGCTGTGCATATGGAAATGAACATTTCATTATGACCGTATGACCTACAGATCTCCCTCTCTCTCACTCCCTATCATCTCTCCCAGGGAGGCAATCAAAATGAAATGATTTTAAGATTCTAGCACTCCCAACTCTAAGGTAAATAGCATCTGACGTCCTCATTAAGTCTATATTCAGTTTTTAGGTCTTCTGGTTGAAAGAAGAATAATCTAGAAGGACAACTAATATTTAAAAAGGTCTTTCCCCTAAAATTTAATATTGTAGATGGTAGTACTTTTTTGGACAGCACAGACTTGGTTTGGAAATCCAAAAATAACAAAAGGTGGTTTAATTTTCTTACCCCATGTCAAGTTTTACCTGTTTTTTGTTTGTTTGTTTGTTTGTTTTAATTCTCAAAATAGGGATAGAAAATGTTGTGGTATGAAAAACTATGAAAGATCTTACCTCTGAAAAAAACTCCATTTGAATGAACCCTAATTTAATGGGCAGGTGAAAGGTCAGCAACCTAGAAAACTGGAGCATAGTCATGGAATTTACAAACCCTCTAACATTACTGGGCCTAAATTTCACCTGTATGTAAAGTGGAAAATAGTGGTCCCCAGCCCTTTCCAGAGTTTTAATGAAATAGTCTATTGCTTTAAATTAAAGACACATCTGCTAGGTTCCTTTACCAGCATCAGAGTTGATGTTCAAACATATTATTTCAAAATTATTCTGCGAAATGTTGAGGGTATCTGTCTTTAAAGTGCTGTTGCGAAAGTATATTGTTGAATTTGTAACTGACAGCTAGAAAGCGATATAAATCTTGCAAGTTGCACTGAGGTCTTTCTAGAGGAAAATCATCCAGCAATCATGAACTCCTGTATTATCTGTCACTATCTCATAAGTCACATGATTTGAAGAGAAGATCATTCGGAGCAGTGGAAAAATGAAATCAGACATAGCTGCTACCTCAGATTGAAGAGATGTCCTCTCTGATTCTTTAAAGCATTCCCTGTTCTCCTACCCACCTCCTCTGTTGTCTGCAGGACTCAAAAAGATAAGTTTATAGTGAGATAAGAATCCTCCAACTTACATATTAGAGCTTCTGCAATTAAGGAAAAAGAGAAATCAGGCTGGGCACCATGGCTCATGCCTGTAATCCCAGCACTTTGGGAGGCTGAGGCAGGTGGATCACCTGAGGTCAGGAATTTGAGAGCAGCCTGGCCAACATAGCAAAACCCCATCTCTACTAAAACTACAAAAGTCAGCTGGGTGTGGTGGCGGGTGCCTGTAATCCCAGCTACTCAGGAGACTGAGGTAAGAGAATTCCTTGAACCCAAGAGGCAGAGGTTGCAGTGAGCCGAAATGGCACCGCTGGACTCCAGCCTGGGTGACAGAGTGATACTCTGTCTCAAAAAGAAAAAAAGAAAAAGAAAAATCTGTGGGTGAAGACAGATGGAATGGCATACCTTGGAGTAGCATTTGCTAATTCAAGCCATACTAAGGTTGTCAGCACAGAGGGGAGTCCATCTGCTATGTAGATGAGAGAATGGGACCAGGAAAGTCAGGAAAACAAAGCCATGATTCTTTCAACTTTTTGGCACTTTAATAAATGAATGGCGTGTCCTGTCTTCTCCATGAACTCAGCAAAGCTACAACTAAGCTCCTCACCTTGAAAGTTCACCATGTGCCCACTTTAACCTATGGATGGGCCCCTTGGCCCTCTACCTTTTCAGTGTCCTCAACTGCGTAAGCTTCCTGTGCTGCACTGACTGCTGTAACCAGGCGATGTTTTGGGAGCTTCAATGTCTCGTCTAGCACATGTCCTGAGGCTGTAGCATGTTCTTTCAAGTTTTATCGCTAAAGAGGTCTCATTCGACTTCCTCTGACTGATCAGGCCAGTGTTTTCAGCTACCTGGCCCTTCTAAGTCAGGGTCACTAGAGTATCAGGAGGTTTGTAACTTCTTCATTGGTGTCTTGTGTTTTCCTGTCTTTGAACTTGAGGAAAGCTGGCTCTGGATGTTCACAACATCAACCAAACAATGAAAACCACAGCACCCTACAGGAAATTCTGCATTTCTCTCAAAACATGCAAAACACAAAATTGGGTGGAACCATAGAAGGTTATGGATAACTCACTACAGTTTGGACTTTCAAAGGTAAATGTAATAATTGACTCATGGCTGTCACTTCTGGGAGATTTTTCAGGAGAGATACCTATGTTTCTGAAAGTCTGTATGCTTGCCTTTATTTTTTCTAACTTACTATAAATTCTTGTCAATTCTGGTCATTTTGGTTAAACTCGTTTCTACTGTCACTTGTTCATGCTGTCCACTAATAAAAACAGTGATTTTTAGACTGTGCTTCATGGAGCCCTAGGGGCCCGAGAAAGCATTTCAGGAGCTATTTTGGGGCCAGGGAGAGGCTGAATGAGTCAGGAACCAGATCACACTGTTTCTGTCACCAAATACAAACACACACACACACACACACACACAAACATACACACACAGATACAATACCAAATACAAAATGAGGCACAAAGTCCAATAAAAATAATCCCTTGTGTATACTATATATACATATGTTTTATATATGCATATATATACATGTGTATGTATATATTCATATGTATATATGGTATATATAATATATACTATGAGGTTGTATATATACTATGCCTCATATAGTATATACACAACATCTATAGTGTGTATATATATATTTGTTTTGAAACAATGAAACTCTATATAAAACTTTGGAGAAAAGAGTTCTTTAATTAAAATGAGTTTGAAAAATCTCTGGGTTGACTATCCAAAACTGTGTATACTGTTGAATACAATCCATGAAATCCTAAGTAATATACTAGTAGAGAACAGAATTGTCAAGATTACATTCCTTTTGGTTAAGTTCTGTGTGCATTAGAAAGAATTGAGTACAGACAAAAAACCATGCTCATTCATTTAGACATTCATTCTGCTACTATTTATTGACATTTTTTTTGTATGTGTTCCAGGCCCTGGGAAAACTAACCTACTTTTGTGAGATACTGTTGTTCTACCTGTAATGCGAGTGAACAAATCGTAATAAGGACAAATACAAGTTTTTAAATGTTTACCATATTTTCTCATTTGTTTCTTTCATCAAGCATTCAATCTGCTGGGTAATTATTATTATCTGCTTGCTTCAAATAAGGAAAGTGAACCTCAGAGAAATGAAGCAATGTTTTCGTGATCACTCATCCAGTGAATAGTCTTTCAACTCTTTCCTAACCCTCTCCAGCTTGTCAGTTTAGCTGTGGAATCTCAGACAGGGCACACTATCTCTGAGCTCAGCTGAATCACAATAAAATATATGTAATATCTTTCCTATCTCATATGTTTGCAAAACTTTAAATGAGCTAACATGTGATAGTGCTTTTCAAGGCAAAAACCAAACCACATTATACTGGTACTAGTTGATGAATTATTTTTACTGGACTTTGTGCTTGATTTTTGTACTTTGGGCTTTGCTAATCAGAAGGTCAGAATCAATCATTATACAACTATGGATCAAAAGCAAGGCATGGGCAGTTGAAAAGACCACAAGTTAAAACGATGCTTCTCAAAATATCTGGGGTTAAAAACCAGCTAGTTATTTTAAATTCCCAGTTCCTCATGGATGAATACACAAAGTATAAACAACTCTTTTCTTGTCATTAGCTTTAAGGGATTTTAAATTATTGCAACATTCTAAATGCGATTCTCAATTTCGGTATGAATCTTGTCATGAACTGAGAAGAAACAGTTGTCAGTAGTCTGTGAACACACTTTCCACAGTACTGGGTTAGGATAGCTGCAAATTGGTTGAAGTTTCAATTTTCAAAATTCTGTACAGAGTTGTCCTTGAACCTACCAATAAGAACAAAAAATCAGCCCCCCAAAAAAGAGAATAGGAGAAGAAAAAAGTTCTTCATACACTGTATCAGGTTCCCTAGTCTAGAGAAATATAAAGGGGAAATTTTGTCCCAAAGCAGTCATTTCACGATTTATGTAATAGAGATGCTCCAACCAAGGACACCATAAAACCAATTTGTATAAAGCAGGTTTTATGTATATCCATCACAAAACTCCTCTAAATGCTTCAACTAAAATTGAGATATAGTTGAAAGATTTTGCTTTCTCCTCTATAGAGTGAGAGGTTATATTAATATTCCTTCTAATATTTTGTGCTTTTGCATTGGAAGCTGACCCTGTGCCTGGGTATTATAACAAGCCAGCAGAATTTCTCTGGTAGGAACTTTCTGCCCAGAGACCTCTGTTCTATTGCTTTTCCCTTGCTGTTACTCACAACTGCATGTAACCTTAGTTACATGCAGTTATCTTCTTTTTTTATCTTCTTTTTTTTTCTGCTATTTAGAATGTCTAGTAGAGCTGCAAATGGCATGTCAAATTTTATCAGGAGATGGCATTGACTGATGTGTGCAGCAAACACCCCTGAGTTAGACACTTTGAGTCATGTGCAATGAGCAGTTCAGTACTTAACGCTTCACAAAGCTCAAAGCTGTTTAAATGAAACGTGTATTTTTGGCTTTTGGTAGTCTATGCTGCTGTTGTAGAAGGTTATAGTTAGCAGGTTTAGGAAATATATTTTTGGGCTTTCTAGAGTGAGTAATTTGAATGGTACCAGCAGCAATTCTTTGTGAGCTGAAGACTTGATGCAGTCTCTTAGGAACTGTCCTTTTAGAAGTAAGAGCGGGTTCTTAGAGGCCACATCCTGCCTTTCAGATAGAGCTATCAGTTTCTCCGAGGAATAGTTCCTTTCATACTACACATAAGTAGATAGTGAGAATAATTAGCACGATTGAAACCGCCTTTGCAAAATTATGACTGAGACAGTGAAAGAGATCTAACTTAACTGACTCCGTCTTGCTTCTCACCTCCATGCTGTCCTTGTTCATTCCTGGGCATAGGACGAACTAACTTTGGGAGAAATTTAGTTTATAGTTTAAAAAAAAGATGGTTACAGCCCTTTCTCAAAGACCTCCTTCCTGCCTGGGGACTAGACCAACATTAGCCACAAGATTAGAAATTCTGAATTTAGGAGTCATAAAGCTGGAGGCTACAAGAATCTGACCCTCCCCAAACTGCTCCTAAGATCAGGGCTTGAGATACTTTGCAGACCCTGCACTTGATGGATCAGCTGGCACCGCCCAGATCAATAAACTGGCTCATCTGATCCTATGGACCCCATCCAGGAACTGACTCAGCACAAGAAGACAGCTTCCACTCCCTATGATTTCATCCCTGTCAACCAGCACTCCTGGCTCACTGGCTTCCCCCGACCCATCAAGTTATCCTTAAAAACTCTGCTCCCTGAATGCTCAGGGAGATTGATTTGGTAATAATAAAACTCCAGTCTCCCACACAACCGGCTCTGTAAATTACTCATTCTCTATTGCAATTTCCCTGTCTTGATGAATCAGCTCTATCTAGGCACCCGGCAAGGTGAACCCCTTGGGTGGTTACACTAGCACTGGTTTTTGTTTGCCACTGCAGCATGAATTATGGTTTTTTAATGGCAATAGAAATTTTTTTTACTGCTCTTTATTTTATTTATTTATTTTTTTTAAGATGGAGTCTCGCTCTGTCGCCAGGCTAGAGTGCAGTGGCCTGATCTCGGCTCACTGCAACCTCTGTCTCCCAGGTTCAAGCGATTCTCCTGCCCCAGCTTCCTGAGTACCTGGGACTACAGGCTCCCGCCACCATGCCCAGCTAATTTTTGTATTTTTAGTAGAGATGGGGTTTCAGCATGTTGGCCAGGATGGTCTTGATCTCTTGACCTCGTGATCTGCCAGCCTCAGCCTCCCAAAGTGCTGGGATTACAGGCGTGAGCCACCGCCCTTCCGACTTTTCTATTGTACCACGCTGATGGCAAGGAAGGGCAGTAGGAAAGCCTGCCAAGGAAAGTGAGGACTGGCCTGCATATTCTTAAGCACTGTGGGACACTGTTCTGTTGACATTGCCCACCCCATTGCTTTCTCGGGGAGGGATGAGTCACAGCCAGATGACCAGCTTCTGGTCATCTACTGTACCACGTATGCAGAGGGAAGACACACTCCCAGAGAAGAAAATGCTGGGAAAAAGAGACCGCAGCCTTTGTATGGTGGCTCAATGTAAGTCCTTCTTGACATGTCCAGGTGTACAACTCCTCTTTGGGGTTGGAGGGCTTTGCTTTTGAGGGTGTAGATTAGGGTGTGGGGAAGTGGTGAAGTGATGTGAAACTGGAGGTCTGGAGCTCCCCCTAGAGGCCAAATGTATTTTACCCTGACTCAAGAAAGCTTGGAGCTGGAAGTCTGGAGGCTTGGCTCATCAAACCTAAAGTAAGAGTAAGAATCAGCAGTATTGTCAGCACTACCCCGGGAAGGGAGAGATACGAAACCGAGTGAACAGTGCAGGTCCAGAATCCTTTACATGAAGTTCTAAAACTCAAACAACTTTGAAAACGGAAACTCTTTTGAGACCCATTTGGCAACAATGTTTACCTGCAATATGAGGACATAGTCTTTATTATCTTAATGTATTTTTATATTTTATGACAGATATATTAATGTGTTTAATCATGAGAGGCTGCCCGTATTCCTACTAAGAATGTTAAAAGGTAGAGTTCCCACTAGGGATGTTTTAATGTACAGTATATGAACTGTTTACTTCTCTCAAATCTTAACAATTCAGAAATCTGAACTACATCTGGACCCAATCAGCCAAAGGACTATAGGCCTGTGTATTATAATGCTCACTACTGTGTGGGCCTCAATCACAGCTCAACCCGTGCCATGCGAGTTTGAACAAGTGGCTTACTGGCTGGAAGGCTCAACTTCTTCTTTAGTAAGATGGAGATATTACTAGTTTAGATATTAAATGAGTTTATGCACAGTGTTCAGCCCAGGACCTGGCAAATAGTAAACATCTAATAGTGTTAGTGATTATCATCATACTTTGTTATTATTACTTGATCTGAGAAAGTGCATACCTCACTTTACTCTGATTCACAGTCACCAAAGAGTCATTTGACTACCAGTCACCAGGTCCACTGTTACTAGGAAGGTGAAATCTTGAATGATGAACATGAGCTTTTGGGCCACTGATGATCCATTATAAATCAATAATTTGATATTCTAGATCCTATCATAATCTCTTACCTAGAAAAATCAAACCAAACAAAAATCAGAGATACCCTTGGTTCTAAGACACACTTATACACCTACAACCTTACTGGTTGCAAGCAGGCTTTAGTTACAGCCAACCAGACAGCCAAGAGCATTTTCAAGGTGGGAAAACTAAGGCAAAGAAATAGAATAGTTTTTTTTTTGACATGAGCACAATAATTGAATGTGGGTCTTGGCTAATGGTTTGTCATTAGTTTACAATGTTCCAAAAATCTAGAATAAAATTTTTTTTGTTTATTTGTTTTTGACACAGAGTCTCACTCTGTCCCCCAGGCTGAACTGCATTGGCACGATCTCGGCTCACTGCAACCTCTGCCTCTTGGGTTCAAGCGATGCTCCTGCTTCAGCATCCCTGAGTAGCTGGGACTACAGGTGAGTGCCACCACTCCCAGTGAAATTTTGCATTTTTAGTAGAGACGGGGTTTCACCTTGTTGGCCAGGCTGGTCTCAATCTCCTAACCTCAGGTGATTCGCCTGCCTCAGCCTCCTAGAGTGCTGGGATTACAGGTGCGAGCCACTGCACTTGGCCTAGAATAAAATTTTCTAAAATGTTGTACATAAAATACTAGTGCTGTAAGAATAAAAAAATTTCCCCAAATTATTTAAAAATGAAACCCTTCTTTCAGGGAATATTTATTAACACCCACAGAATTTGTGTTAGATAGAGTGTACCTGGGGGAATACTGTTTCAGAGAGTATCAACTTCTGTTTATAATTCAGGCAGATAATTCTTGGCTATTAGGTAATTTCAAGCATGTCAAAATTTATTTTTTTTTATTTTTTTTTTATTTTTTGAGACGGAGTCTCGCTCTGTCGCCCAGGCTGGAGTGCAGTGGCCTGATCTCAGCTCACTGCAAGCTCCGCCTCCCGGGTTTACGCCATTCTCCTGCCTCAGCCTCCCGAGTAGCTGGGACCACAGGCGCCCGCCAGCTCGCCCGGCTAGTTTTTTGTATTTTTTAGTAGAGACGGGGTTTCACTGTGTTAGCCAGGATGGTCTCGATCTCCTGACCTTGTGATCCACCCGTCTCGGCCTCCCAAAGTGCTGGGATTACAGGCTTGAGCCACTGCGCCCGGCCCCAAAATTTATTTTTTAAAAAATAAAATAATCACTCATCTGAATGTATAATGAATACATATCAAATATTTTATTTAATACATTAATGAAGAAATCAGTAAGATATTAAAACTGATTCAAAAATAATCTGAAGAATAGACATATATAGGCACTCAGCAATACAGAAATGAATTTACTAATTGATGCAGAACTATTTAATATCTATAGGACAATAAAATTTAACGTTTGAAATGATCTTTCCAGCCGGGCATGGTGGCTCACGCCTGTAATCCCAGCACTTTGGGAGGCCGAAGCGGGTGGATCACTTGAGGTCAGGAGTTTGAGACCAGCCCGGCCAATATGGTGGCACCGTCTCTACTAAAAATACGAAAATTTGTTGGTCGTGGTGGTGGGCACCTGTAGTCCCAGCTACTCAGGAGGCTGAGGCAGGAAAATCGCTTGAGCCCGGGAGGCAGAGGTTGCAGTGAGCTGAGATTGCGCCACTTCA
Source organism: Macaca nemestrina (assembly GCF_043159975.1). NCBI lineage: Eukaryota > Metazoa > Chordata > Mammalia > Primates > Cercopithecidae > Macaca > Macaca nemestrina. Next base: position 170,974,878 of record NC_092126.1, read on the forward strand.
CTCCAGCCTGGGCGACAAACAAGACTCCATCTCAAAAATAAAAATAAAGTCTTTCCTACAAGGCATGCATCAACTATATACCAATTAGACAAAATGCATTTGTATTTCTAAAGAGAAGAATTATTTGCATCACCCTGTTTCTCCAACTAATAAAGTGATAAAACAGTGATGGGGATCAGGACATGCTACAATATGGCACCTTTGCAAATGAGATATATAAATACGTTGGTATGCTCTTCTCTTGTTAATCCGTATTGTTACAGGTGCTCCAGCAAGTGAGGCTACAATCCATAGAAAGAGAAGATGTACCATGTGACTTTGAACAAGTGACTCACTGGTTCTAAGGCTCAGCTTCTTCTTTAGTAACATGTGGCTATCAGCAGTTCAGATATTAAGAGAGATTATGCAGTGTTCAGCCCAGGGCCTGGGAAATAGTAAACAGCCTTGTCAAAGCAAGGCGACTATTCCTTTAGAATCAGATAACTCCCTGGTTTTCCACTAGGTAACAATGAGCATTCCAGTGAACGCACACTGCAGTAGGCAGAATAGTGCCCCTCCAGCCCCACATCCCAAGACATCTATGTCCTAATTCCCAAAACCTATTAATATGTTATTGTGGCCAGAATTGGTGGGTTCTTGGTTTGACTGACTTCAAGAATGAAGCCACTGACGCCTGTGGTGAGTGTTACAGTTCTTAAAGATGGTGTGTCCGGCGTTTGTTCCTTCAGACGTTCAGATGTGTCTGGACCTTCTTCCTTCTGGTGGGTTCATGGTCTCACTGACAGAAGTGAAGCTGCAGACCTTTGCAGTGAGTGTTACAGCTCTTCAAGTCAGCGCGTCTGGAGTTGTTCCTTCTTCCCTGCGAGTTCGTGGTCTCGCTGACTTCAGGAGTGAAACTGCAGACCTTCGCGGTGTCACAGCTCATAAAGGTGGCATGGACCCAAACAGTGAGCAGCAGCAAGATTTATTGTAAACAGTGAAAGAGCAAAGCTTCCACAGCGTGGAAGGGAACCCAACCAAGTTGGCACTGCTGGCTCGGGCAACCTGCTATTATTCCCTTATCTGACCCCACCCACATCCTGCTGATTGGTCCATTTTTCAGAGAGCTGATTGGTCCATTTTGACAGAGTGCTGATTGGTGTGTTTACAATCCCTGAGCTAGACAGAGTGCTAGACAGAAAAGTTCTCCAAGTCCCCACTAGGTTAACTAGATATAGAGTACTGATTGGTATATTTACAAACCTTGAGCTAGACACAGGGTGCTTATTGGTGTATTTACAATCCCTGAGCTAGGCACAGAGTGCTGATTGGTGCATTTACAATCCTCTAGCTAGACATAAAAGTTCTCCAAGTCCTCATTAGATTAGCTAGACACAGAGCACTGATTGGTGCGTTTACAAACCTTGAGCTGGACACAGAGCACCGATTGGTGTATTTACAATCCTTTAGCTAGACACAGAGGGCTAGACAGAAAAGTTCTCCAAGTCCCCACTAGGTTAGCTAGATACAGAGCACTGACTGGTGTATTTACAAACCTTGAGCTAGACCCAGGGTGCTGATTGGGGTATTTACAATCCCTTGGCTAGACGTAAAGGTTCTCCAAGTCCCGGCTAGACTCAGGAGCCCAGCTGACTTCACCTAGTGGATCCCGCACCCGGGCCGCAGGCGGAGCTGACTGCTAGTCTGGGGCCCTGCCTGCACTCCTCAACCCTTGGGCGATTGATGGGACCTGTCACCGTAGTTCAGGGGGTGGTGCTTGTCTGGGAGGCTTGGGCCCTACAGGAGCCCAAGGCGGTGGGGGAGGCTTGGGCATGGAGGACTGTGGGCTGCAGGTCCAGAGCCCTGCCCCATGGGGAGGCAGCTGAGGCCTGGGGAGAATTTGAGCACAGTGCCTGCGAGCCAGCACTGCTGGGGGACCCTGTGCACCCTCTGCAGCTGCTGGCCCAGGTGCTAAGCCCCTCACTGCCCAGGGCCAGCGGTGCCAGCCAGCTGCTCCGAGTGTGGGGCCCACCGAGCCCATGCCCACCTAGAACTCATGCTAACCCATGAGTGCCTCACGCAGCCCCGGTTCCCACCCGCGCCTCTCCCTCCACACCTCCCTGCAAGCAGAGGGAGCTGGCTCTGGCCTCTGCCAGGCCAGAGAGGGGCTCCCACAGTGTCATGGCGGGCTGAAGGGCTCCTCAAGCACTGCCAGAGTGGATGCCAAGGCTGAGGAGGCACCAAGAGTTAGGGCTGCTAGCATGTTGTCACCTCTCATTATGTTACATGGAAAAGGGGAATGAAGGTTGTAGATGAAATTCAGTGCTAATCTAATGACTTTAAAATAAGGAAATTGTCCTGGTTTATCCAGATGGACTCAGTGTAACCACAAGTGTCCTTTAAAATAGAAAAGGGGGGCAGAGGGAGAGGTCATAGTCAGAGAGAGACATGAAGATACCACACTGCTGGCTTTGAAAATAGAAGACAAGGCCACAAACCAAGGAATACAAGCAACCTCTAGAAGCTGGAGAGACAAGAAAATGGATTTTCCCCTACAGCCTTCGGAAGAAATGAGGCTCTACCAACACCTTGATTTTAGCTTAGTGAGACCCATTTCAGACTTCTCACCTCCAAAGGTATAAAATAATAAATTTGTGTTGTTTTGATCTACTAGGTTTATGGTGTTGGGGCTCAGAAAACACTACCCAAAAGTATTAAGAAATGAAAGAGCGTGGGAGGGCCTCAGAAGCAAGAAGGTCCTTGTGACCTTCGCCTACTTTTCTGCTTGAGAACTGATCAAAAAAGAAATTCTCTAACCTAACTTGCCTGAAAATATTTCATAAGATGCTCATTCCAGAGGGGTCCTGCCCAATACTTGGGGGAAAGAAATGCTATAGAGAGAGGCCAAGAAGAATCTGAGCAGACAGGTCTTGCCGGGTTTTCCATCTCAGTCTATTATCATTAGATCATACCCTTTTGTCCAGTCACATTTCTACACAGTTGTCCATTCTTCATCAAACCTAAGCATAAAAATAGACCGTTTCCTATGGGTGTTTGGGTCTTCACTTCTTTTTCTTTTTCTTTTTCTTTTTTTTTTTTTTTTGAGACAGAGCCTTACTTTGTTACCCAGGCTGGAGTGCAGTGGCTCGATCTTGGCTCCCTGCAACCTGTGTTTCCTGGGTTCAAGCAATTATCATGCCTCAGTCTCCCAACATAGCTGGAATTATAGGCATGCACCAGCATGCCTGGCTAATTTTTGTAATTTTATTAGAGACGGGGTTTCAGCATGTTAGCCAGGCTGGTCTCGAACTCCTGTCCTCAAGCAATCTGCTTGCCTTGGCCTCCTTAGTGTTGGGATTACAGGCATGAGCCACTGCACTTGGCCCCTGGGTCTTCATTTCTGAAGGCTCCTGTATCATTATTAAACTTTGATTAAGTAATTTGTTATGCTTTTCTCTTGCTAACCTTTCTTTTGTTATAGGAGCATCCAATTTGACCCTTATGATGGATGAGGAAAAGTATCACATCTTCCCGCCTCTACAGTGGTAATTTGTCATGGTAGTTAAGAGAAAACCAATAGAGACACCAAGTAATCTCTGTGCCCATTTCAAAGTATTTTATAAACTTTCCTAATAAAAGTACCAAACTTTGTAAAAGTGAATTTAAAAACTTACAAAACTTCTTTAAATACTTAAAATTTACAATGTAAAATAGTGCATGAGACTATAGATAAAAGGACTTAAATTATTTATCAAATAGGAAAATTATAAGCAAAGTAAAAAGAAGTAATTAAAAATATTTGGCTAAGATTATGAAACAATCTAGAAGTCTCTTCAGACTTTTAACAGAGATGAGGTTTTAATCTTTTCTTATAGAATTAGTAAACACTTGATCATACTATAAATGTCTGCTAAAGAGCCTTCCCTAGAGGTTGAGATAGATCCTATATTTGAGGACTTTTGCCTAGATTAGGTAGTCATGTGGTACTGCTCTAAATTCAATATCCTCTGCCTACAACTAGGTGAGGATTTTGTTGTTTTGCAAATCATCATATTTTAGGAACAAGTGAATTTTTTTACCAAAGGGGATTTAGCTAACTGTGAATTCTTCAAGGGCTCACTTTGCAAATAGTATTAGTTGTGCCATCCATTGCTTGAGAAAGGTCATTCTTCCAGCTGGCTTAATGGAAAGAAAGGCTTCTATAAATGATTGTGTAGCAGAGTGGTATGTAAAGTACAGTTGATTCTTGAGTAACACAGGTTTGAACTGTGTGGGCCCTCTTAATGCAATTTTTTTTCAATAAATATATTAGAAAATTTTTTGGAGATTTGCAACAAAAAATCAACTTCCTTGCCTACCATAAGGGTCAAAGTGGATATTCCTATAACAAAAGACAGGTTAGCAAGAGAAAAGCATAACACATTTATCTAATTAAAGTTTTATATGATGCAGGAAACTTCAGAAATGAAGACCCAAAGACCCAGAGGAAATTTGAAAAAATTCATAGATGAACCATGTAGCCTGGAAATATAAAAAAAATTAAGAAAACTTAGGTATGCCAAGAATGCCCTAAGTATATGTAGATATTAGTCTATTTTATTATTTACTAGTATCAAATATACACAAATCTTTATAAAAGTTAAATTATCAAAACTTAAGCACACAAACATAAATGGTGCCATTCACCATTTTCAGTGCAGAGAAATGTAAACAAATGTAAAGACGCTGTATGAAATCATCACTGCATGAAATAACCTGTTGTTATTGCAGTGACCTCAAGAGTCATGAATATCCATTCAAAACATCTTGTTAAGCGAATCATCTCTGTGTGAGCAGTTTGTCTCTCCAGTGAATTGGATATCGAGGCAAGAAGTGATGTCTCATGGTTGTCACGTATCTTTCATTGTGTGTAGTGCAATACTGCAAACCTTGAATTACACCATGAGACACATACGAAGTACCACTAGTGATGCTGAAAGTGCTCCCAAGAAGCCAAGAAAAGTTATGACATTGCACGAAAAAGTTGAATTACTTGATATGTACCACAGGTTGAGGTCTGCAGCTGCAGTAGCTCACCATTTTAGACAGGTGGTTCAACTTGTAAACAGACACATAAATTTATGATATCCATAAATACATTAAGTACTGTAAATGTATTTTCTCTTCCTTGTGATTTTCCTAGTAATATTTTCTTCTCTCTAGTTTGCTTTATTGTAAGAATACAGTATATAATACATATAGCATGCAAAGTATGTGTTATCAACTTTATGTTATGGCTAAGGCTTCTGGTCAACAGTAGGCCATTAGTACTTAAGTTTTGAGGTAGTCAAAAGTTATACGTGGATTTTTCCACTGCATGAGAGTCAATGCTCCTAGCCACCTTGTTGTTCGAGAGTCAGCCGTAGTAATGGAAAGTACCCCTACTGCTCCCTTTCCCACTGGGAAGTTTAATTGGAAATGGTTGTTGTGGATACAAGCCACCTTGAAAATAATGACCCAGAATCCAAATTACCAAATTAAAAGGATGTTGTTGAGGAAACTTATCTACTCCTATTCCTTGCCCTGGGAGGTGACAATGACAAGCTTCAGGAGACAGCTGAAGAAAAAGTACTTGAAAATGAAAAACAGAGGGTATTTGTGTTGGTGTTGGTGTTGGTGGTGATGTGTGTGCATGCACGTATGCGTTTGTGCATGTGTGTATGCATTTTTGCATGCATAGGAGCATGTGTTTGTATGTTTGTGTATGAGGAGAGGGGTTGCTGAATAGGTCTCCCTGCAAAGTTTGGGAAGTCAAAAAGTAGGACATAAAGTCATTCTATACCTTGGATGAATTTTACTGAGCACGGCTTTAGAATTGCAGCCAGCACCACAGGGCTATATGGAAACAGGGCAGCAAGGCTCAAAGAAAGTAAAGATTTCCCTGCATGCCACACCCAGTTTTCTTCCCTGGTTCGCAATTTGTGGGACTTTGTAATTTTCTTGTGGCTCTATAGAACTCTGGATGTCAGTTGGTAGTGCACATTTATTTGCCAACTCTAAGAGGCCACTTGGTAATCAAGGGGACAGAGAGACACAAATGAGCATCCTTTGTGTCTCTCTGTCCCCTTGATTACCAAGTGGCCTCTTAGAGTTGGCAAATAAATAGATGCTCACTTCTGCCTGGGGGAAGAGGTAGAAGTGGCTATAGTTTCCTGAAATCAACTGAAGTCACAAATCTTCCTAGGGAGAAGATGGTTGTCATATTTTAGCCAATTTTCAGCTGTCAGCTGCTGAGCCTGAGACCAGACTTAATGAGCTCCTTAGGAATGCAGAGATAGTGCAGGACAAATATTAGAAAGTGGGGGCATTCTCCTTTATTCTCTCCAGGGCCATTGATCCCAAACTGGCTTGGAGAAGAAAAGAAAGAAATATTTATGTGAATTGAATGGTCAGTATAATACGTTTGAATTTGACTGGATGAGAGTAAGTATCTGAAAGTGACTGGGTTAATTTTTTTGCCATCATTACAAATAGAAGATTTATGCTAAGTTATGGAACAGACTGTTTTTGTGCTCCTGAGTTAGGTGGACAGTTGTAATGGGAAAATACCATACTGGTTTTATCAAGATGGAGAAAATAATCCAGGAGATAAGTCAGGAGGAACAATATCCCAAAAGAACAATGGAATTGAAACCATTGTCTAGAAATGAATGTGTAGAGAAAGTAACTCAGAGGAAGGAGGGATTGAATCTTCTGAAAAGTCGCAGCAATTGAATCTCCCCTCAAGCCCACTAACTCCTGGCTGTTTTGCTGATCTCTTTGGGAATTAATAATACAGCAGCCAAAGGAATCTGGAACGTATTGTTGGTGACTTTGAAGTCCAGGCTACAAATCAAAGCAGTTGGAGCATTTGGAAGAGGAAAAGGCATCAGGGAAGTGAACCATTGGCCACAGAAATTATTTTAAAGTGTTGTAGGCCATGATTTTTCATACCAGAACATCTGAGCTTTGGCAAGGGATGATGTGCACTGCATGAGAATAGGAAAACTGTGTTTGATAGGAGAACTTCTAGCCTGTTCAAAGGGGATTTAACCTGAAATATGAAACAGGATGAGGGGAAAAGAAACCATAGATAAAGCTGTAAAATAAGTCCGGTGATTAACTGATACAACATTGGAAGAACCATTGCCAAGAAACTGCTCAGTTGTTCTAACAAGAAAATATCAAGGAAGAGAATCAACAAGTAAATTTATGACCCTGTCTTACTATATATTCCAATGCACAGAGAATGGCTACAAACTAATAGAACTTGACTTTTAACACAGGTGGTCAATGCGACTTCAGGACATCGCTGTGAAGACATGAAGAGATGAGGCTTACAATTGTGACATGCTGTATGAAGGGTGATAATTAAGACTACTCTAGTTGGTGCAGCTACATCAAAGAGCAAAGTGGCAGCTCTTGGTCAGATTTACTATATGTATGTCAGCAACCCAGCAATTTGGCCTTTGGGCATATCTCTCAGGTTCATAATTATGAACTTAGGCAGGTTCATAATTTACTGCAGCTGTTTTGGTGGTGATAGGGAACCGGAAGCAATCGGAGTGTCCACTGGGGAAAAGTGGATAACCACATGTGGTAGGTGAATGCCAGAAAGCATCATGCAGCAGTTAGAACCAGCAGACTAGAAGTAGATATAGCCCCATGTATGAAACTAAAAAAGATGGTACTGAGTAAAAAAAGTAACAAATAGGACGATACATATGAAATAGAATATCAGTTATATGTTCTAAAATACATTCACATAGAAAAATTCAGCACATTTTGAAAGTACATTTATTAACACATGAATTCACTAGACATATGAGAATGATTTGGAGAGGTTGGGGTATGGTGATAAAAAGAATTTGGACAGACTCATATGATAGTATATCATGAACTAAACAGTATGAAGGGAGGAAGAGTGAGAAAGATAGAGAGGGGAGGGGTGAGACAGAGAGCGAGCAAGAGTGAGCAAGAGAGAGAGGGAGAGAGAATGTTTTAGTAGAAAGAAAGCAGCAGTAGGATCTCTGTAGAAAAAAGTGCTGCATTACACTTGTAGAGAAACCCGTGCGTATGTCTTTGTTCTTGACAAAATCTTGTATGATGTGTTATCAATAACTAGAAGAAAGATGTAAATGTAATACTTAAAAACTTTTGATGTGACACAAACCTGGAATAATTGGTTACTATGTTGGGTGATGAACATCAGAAATAACATCTCAGGAGTAACCAGATAAGTGGTGGCTCCCAAGTTTAGTGCCACTGTCTTTCTCTGATGGTGATGTATAAGATACTTTCGTTGGCAAAGAGGAATCTAGTGATAGGCAACCAGACTTCTAGAGAAAACAGAGCTGTAACTCTACACCTATGGGCCATTACTGACTCAGTTTTTTTTTTACTGCAGTGGGAGACACTCAGGAAGAGCCCCCCTACATACACCATGGGACCTGAGCTGCCCTGATACCCATAATTTTTCCTTCTTATGAAAAACATAAGGAATTAATATTATATCATTATTCCCTGTTTTTCTAAAGTAATGCTATTAATAACCAGCATTTACTAAACTCATATTGTGACTCTAGTACTACTTTAAATTCTTTAAATAATTTATTTTAATCACTTTACAATGACTCTATAAAGTACTACTACCATTTACTAAACTCATATTGTGACTCTAGTACTATTACAAATTTTTAAAAGAATTTCTTTTAATCACTTTATAATGACTCTATAAAGTAATACTACCATTATCCTACATTTATAGGTCTGGAAGGAAACTGAAGAAGAGTTAAGAAATGTGTCCAAGGTCACACAGCAATAGGTACCAGAACCAAAATTCATACCCAAACTATCTGATTCCAAAATCTATTCCTTTAACCATTACACTGTAGCTCTCCAACAGTTGAGCTGCATATTGCGTCAAGGAAAGAGAACATGTAATATTGCCAAATTCACTAATAAAAGGCCCTTTTAGGTTGGAAGGTGCCTGCTTGCTTTTTAGTTTTTTGGGTTTTGTTTTTTGTTTGTTTGTTTGTTTTACAATCAGCAAATGATGTCTTCATTTTCTCTGTTATGCACTAGGTTTGCAAGTTTGCACAGTCAGCTTGATTCTTGACTCTCTCACGCCAAGCCTGCAGGGCTTAACAGTAGTAGATGATCCTTTTATCAGAAGCCTTTGTACACCTGAGAACAGGCACTTAGCTAAAGCAATCCATTTCTCCAGTTCACTCAGTTTTCTTCAGTGCTTGCTTGCCTTTTATATCTCTAAAAGAAGAAAGAGAAACCTGCTCATAATATTTCAAATTTGATAGAAGAGTAGCGATAGGATGACACTGTGCTACCCAAGGCACACCCTCCTGCTGTCAGCCTCAGGTCACTGAGGGAGCAATGCCAGACCTGGGGCCCAGAACCTTTGGAGAAATGAAGAATCCCACTTTCAGGCAGAGGCCAGACATCCGTGTGAGTAATTGCTGAGGATGGCTTGGCACTACATTTGATGGATGATAAAGGACATGTAAAACCTTATGGTTTCTCTTAGTGCCCTGAAATTTCCATTTCATCATAATCCAAAGAACCAACTCTAATCTTGCCCAGAAAGGAGAGATATTTTTCATGTTGGCAACCTCACTACACTTCTTCAGATCTCTTGTTTTTAAAAGCTATACCACATTTCTTCGTTCAGTCAGGAAATTTCAATCCTTCAGTCTCTTCCTTGCCTCCCCTCCCCTTCTCCACTCCATGTCTCTCCCCTCCCCTCTCTGTTTTATTTTTTGTATTTTGTTTACTTGTATCTGACAAGTATTTTGCGTACTTGTTTTTTGTTTACTAATCTGACATCCCTACTACATTTCAAATTTGTTGAGGAAACATATTACATTTTTCTCACCTTTTCCATCCCTCACCTGCCAATTTAGGAGAGTGTTTTGCATATAGCATTTCTCAATAACTATTTGGTGAATTAATGTACATATGCATGCATCCATTAGTTGTGGTTACTAATTTGTTTCTTACTAGAAACATCTAGGGAAAAGTCATTGTCTATAGTTGTCAGTGGATGTCATTTCATGACTCTGACCTTCCACTTTCTGGAAAATGTAACTGATGAGGTCTACAGATGCTCTTTATGATGGGCTTACATCTCCATACATTTATTGTAAGTTGAAAATATCATAAGTTGAAATGCATCAGGTTATATCTTGATAAGCCTATCATAAAGTTGAAAAATGTCAAATCATTTTAAGTTGAGGACCATTTGTATTGTATGAGACTAGAAATAAATTATCTTCCCAAGACTTATCTACAGCTCAGAGTATCTCACTCTTCTCCTTTCTTCTTTTTCCCATCCTTTTTCCCTTTGCTTCATTTAATATTATCTTTTGTAGTTTTTTTCAAAAAATAAAATTATTAATTTTAGTGAGACTTAGGCTATCAATAACTTTAATTTATTGGAAGACTATTTTTTCTTTAATCCAATGGCCTAGGCTGAATTAGATTGATTTTATTGGCATAAAGATGTAGTGTTGTTGTCTTTTACTTAGGGCAGGGATTGGGTGGGATGAAGTTAAGTGTGGTTGGAGAAGCCAGCCTTGGCTCCTAGAATTTGATTTGATGCCAGTTGGTAGAAATTTGAAAGTTTCTAGTTCTTTTCAATATGACTACATAGTAAAGAGAAAAAATGTTCAAACTAGGCAGCTGAGAAATAATTTTCCTCAAACCATATAATAAAAAACTCAAGAAGCATTTTGATATTAATTTGGCTGCTATAAAGCTGGAAAAAACAAGGGATTTTTTATTTTTATTTATTTATTTATTTTTTGGACAGAGTCACTTTGACACCCAGGCTGGAGTGCAGTGGCTCGATCTCAGCTCGCTGCAGCCTCCATCTCCTGGGTTCAAGCGATTCTCCTGCCTCAGCCTCCCTAGTCGCTGGGACTATAGGCACGTGCCACCACACCCAGCTGATTTTTGTATTTTTATTGAGACGAGGTTTCACCTTGTTGGCCAGGCCGGTCTTGAACTCCTGGCCTCAGGTGATCTGCCCACTTCAGCCTCCCAAAGTGCTAGGAATACAGGCATGAGCCACTGCACCCAGCCTATTTAAAGGTTTTTAGTACATCATCAGGAAGCCAACTGCAACTTAGATGATCCTTACAAAAGACATGTTTTTTTCTATACAGAAAAAAAATGACCTAACCTGCTTCGAAATACAAAAATGCTAGTGCTTCAAGTGGGATTCTAGAAAATGTCACTTATTAATAAACTTTAAAGCATGCCTTTATGGTAGGCCAAAATATTTATTTGAAACTATTGATAGTAAATGAATGGCAGCTTTACTCTTGCTTCTACCTCTCCCTGTTTTTGACTCTTCATTATTTGTAACATGTATTCAAAGATTCTCCACTTCTTCCTCTCCCAGAAATGCAATTCTAGCTCTCTTGCACTCCTGGCCATACATATTGTAGACGCTCATCTTTCTGGAATGTGATTGGGTCTGGACAGCCTCATGAAAATATTCCTATCATCCCAGCTTTATTACCAAGTTCAGTTTTCCCACAGATCATTGGGAAATGTTGATTGCTTTTTCACATTATCTGACAAATATATCTACCCAGGAAACATGGCATCTAGTGCTCTGTTGAATTAACTTTGCTTTCTGGCAAAACTATATGGGGTAATGATATCAGTCATGAATAAATATTGATAGTCATGTGTTTTTGGCCAGGCGCAGTGGCTCACGCCTGTAATTCCAGCACTTTGGGGAGGCCAAGGCAGGCAGATCACCTGAGGTCAGGAGTTAAAGACCAGCCTGGCCAACATGGTGAAACCCCGTCTCTACTAAAAATACAAAAACGAACAAGTCGTGATGGCAGGTGCCTGTAATCCCAGCTACTCCGGAGGTTGAGACAGGAGAATCGCTTGAACCTGGAAGGTGGAGGTTGTAGTGAGCTGAGATTGTGCCACTGCACTCCAGCCTGGGAGACAGTGTGAGACTTCCTCTTTCAAAAAAAAAAAAAAAATGTGTGGTTTTGTCTCCAATACTGTTTAGAATATCCCACATATCTTTGCTAGTTTCTCTGAAGCTTTTATTACATTTTTGAAGGTCTATGTATCTCAGGCGAATCCAACATTGCTCATCTAATCTTCGCAGACTTCCTCTTCTTCCTAGACACATTGCTGGATTACATTTTCCAACCCTCAAGAAGTTATCTGTGGACATTTGAGTTCTAGGCAATAAAATTTGGGTAAAAGAAATATGACCACTTTCTAGCTTAACCTCTAAAACCTTGGAGTGATCCTTCAAGCCATTATTCTCAACTAGGGAGCACACACTCTTGTACACACACATCTACTCTCCCACCCCTCGGCACAACTGGCAGGTGGTCACTGGTGGCCAGGGATACTGCTAAACATCTTATAATGCACAGAACAACAAATGAGAGATGATCCAGTCCAAAATGTCAATAATACTGTATTAAGGTTCTTCAGAGAAACAGAACCAATAGGATATACACACATACATATAACGGGAGATTTATTATGAGAATTGGCTCACACAGTGATGGAGTCCTAGAAGTCCTACATTTGCCAGCTGGAGACCCAGAAAAACCGATGATATAATTCAGTCTGGGTCTGAAGCCCTGACACTCAGAGGCAGAAGCCAGAGGACTGAGGGGCAACTGGTGAAAGTCCCAGAGTTGGAAGACCCAAGAACCAGGAGCTCTGATGCCCAATGGCAGGAGAAGATGGATGTTCCAGCTCAAACAGAGAGAGAATTTGTCCTTTTTCTATTGTATTATTGAGGCTGTCAATGAGTTGGATGTTGCCACTCTCATTGCTGAGGGCAGATCTTCCTTACTCAGTCTGTTTATTCAAATTCCAGTCTCTTCCAGAAATACTCCCATACACATACCCAGAAATAATATTTTACCTGCTATTTGGGCATCCCTTAACCCAACCAAATTGACACATAAAATTAACCATACAAATACTGAGGTTGAGAAAGACTGCTTTAAGCTTTTCCTTACTCTTTCTCCAGCCTGGATGCAGAGGGTCCACACAAGGATTCTGAGAACCTAAAAGTTGGTAATTACCACCTTTGTTGATTCAGACTGGGACTCTGAATCCTACATAATGGCCTTCACTGAATGTCTAATTGGCCTGTGACTTGGGCAAGGAAGAAAACTTGTACTTTGTTAAGTCACTGAGATTTCAGTCGTTTATGAAGCTATAGAATAATAATAATAAAATAACCTTTGACTAATACAAGCCAGAATATTGGGCAAATTAATCTCTTTATCCTAATTTCCCCATCTATTAAATAGAAATAATGATAGCACCTACTTCATAGGTTTTTATGAGGACTGAATGAGCCTGCATTTTTTTTTAAGAGCCAGGGCCTTGCTCTGTCACTCAGGCTGGAGTACAGTGGCACAATCATAGCTCACTGCAGCCTCAACCTCCTGGGTTCAAGTGATCCTACTGCCTTGGCCTCCCAAAATGCTGGGATTATAGGCATGAGTCACTGCACCTAGCCTCTGAGTCTGCATTTGTAAAACACTTAGAACAGTGCCTAGCTTATTGGCTAGTTATTACATTCATGAAAACCTATTTGTCCTGTGACCCATTTCATAATAGACTACTCCATGACAGTTACTTATTTAGTGCCTCTGTGTGTTCAGACCCCGGAGTTAGCAACATTATATACTATCATCTCATTTAATTACTATGAAGTACAATTACTATTGTTGTTTTCATAAAATGATTGACTCCTGGCAGAATTTTCTTAGCTCGCTTAGTGCAAGACAGATATTTAAATTCCAGCAGCAATGCTTTTTCTACTACTCCATTAAGAACTGATAAAGGTTTGTGGCCCTGCTCTTCTCAACAAACCATTTACATAATGGGTGTATTAGTCCATTCTGACATTGCTATAAAGACATACCTGAGACTGGGTAATTTATGAAGAAAAGAGGTTTAATTGATTCACAGTTTCGCAGGGTGTACAGAAAGCATGGTTGGGAAGACCTCAGGAAATGTACAATCATGGTAGAAGGGGAAGGAGAAGCAAGGCAGGTTTTCACATCACCAGAGCAGGAGGAAGGGGGAATGAAGGGGGAAGTGCCACACACATGTAAACAACCAGATATCAGGAGAACTCACTCACTACCATGAGAACAGCAAGGGGGAAATCCATCCCCATGATCCAGGCACTTCCTACCAGGTCCCTTCCCCAACACTGGGGATTACAAGTCAACATGAAATTTGTTGGGGGCGGGGGACAAAGAACCAAATCATATCAATGGGATCATTCAGAATTTTAACCAAAGTGAGAGACTAAAGGTGGATACTTCTCTAGGTTGGAAGCTGTGTTACTCTATTATCATATTGCTATAAAGAAATACCCAAGACTGGGTAATTTATAAAGAAAAGAGTTTTCATTGGCTTACAGTGCTACAGACTTTACAGGAAGCATAGTGACTTCTGCTCAACTTCTGAGGCAGCCTCAGGAAACTTTTACTCACGGCAGAAGGCAAAGCATGAGGAGGCATATCACATGGCCAGAGCAGGAGGAAGAGAGTGAAAGGAGAGGTGCCACACACTTTTAAACAACCAGATCTCACGAGAACTCTACCATGAGAACAGCATTAGGGGAATGGTGTTAAACCATGAGAAACCACTCCCATGATCCAATCACCTCCACCTCCAGCTTTGGGGATTATAATTTGACATGAAAGGTGGGTGGGGACACAGATCCATACTGTTTCAGAAGCCATCTCTTGACAGTGCTGTTCAGTATTACTTTCTGCACTGAAGGAAATTTACATCTGTGCTGGCCAGTACAGTAACAAGTAGCCACATATTGAGGACTTTTGAGGACTTAAAATATGGCTAGTGCAATCAAGGAACTGAAGTTTAGATTTGTTTGTTTTTGTTTTTTGTTTTTTATTTTGTCGTTGTTTTTGAGATGGAGTCTCACTCTGTCACCCAGGTTGGAGTGCAGGGGCACGATCTCGGCTCACTGCAACCTCTGCTTCCCAGGTTCAAGCAATTCTCCTCCTTCAGCCTCTCGAGTAACTGGGATTACAGGTACTTGCTACCATGCCCAGCTAATTTTTGTATTTTTAGTAGACACGGAGTTTCACCATGTTGGCCAGGCTAATCTTGAACTCTTGGCCTCAAGTGATACACCCACCTTGGCCTCCCAAAGTGCTGGGATTACAGGCATGAACTACTGCGCCCGGCCTTGTTTGATTTTAATTAATTTAAATTTAAATAGCTACATGCTCGTCGATGCGACTGTATTGGACAGTGAGGCTCTATAGTACAGGGAATTGTTCTGATTTGTTCATTGTTGCATCCTCAGTGCTCAGAACTCTTCCTAGCTACTCAATTAATATAAGGTGAATGAATTTCAGCCCATGGGGAAGATCGTTCTGGGGGGAGGACCCATGTCTCTATATAATGTAATAAAAGCAAAATTAGTATGTATGTTCTGGGCTAAACCGTAATCTGTTACCCTTCATCCTCATTGAAAAGCTCCTTATTTCAGATGTGTGTTAGTTCATTGTGATTCTGAGTTCCTAGAATCTCTCACCCAAGTGTCTGTGTAGCTAAGTAAGACTGTATTCTCCCTGACTTTGTGGTTGCCTCATGCATGAGCCCTTTTTTCCACACTGACCAATCCTGAGGAGGGAACACTGATCTATTTCTTTCCCCTGATGCACCTTGACATTGCTGAGAGGCTGGAGGAGGCCTTTCTTAACATGAACCCCACAAAAGAAACACCGCAAACATGGTGATCACACCCCAGCTATATGCCTTCTTAATACTGTCTAAGCAGGGTCTCTGAAGTTAGCTGGTCTCATACAACACCAATAGAAATCAGGACTGTGGTTACTTGTCTGCACTTACCTGTAGGAGGACAGGGATGAAGCAGAGGACGGAGGAGTTTTGCAACCTAGAGGTGCTGTGTGGCCATGTAGAAACCTCAGAGACTTGAGTTAATGTGAAAAAGTAATGGAGACCTTGGAGGACTTCGACATAACCAATTCACATTGTAGGTCACCTCGTCAGTTCTGTAGGATAGGACACCTACATTTCCTTTTCCATGTTTGTGACTTTACTGGCTTTCAGCTTTTTGTTGAATATGCTGTGTAAAATTGTGGCTATGTGCCTTAAAAATGACTGGCAGTGTACATTGATTCCCAAAGATAGATGGAGACTATAAATTGACATTTTTTAGGGAAAAACTCAACACTTCCCAACCACCAAAGGAAATACAGAGCTAAGTTGGCAGGGTTCAGCAACTTGGTTCTATAGAAAGCAGGTGCAGAAGGTAGTGGCCCTTGAGCAGAGAAAGTGGACTGATAAAGCTGGATCTGTTCTATATCTGGCTCTTTGTCCAGTATTTCTATTATTCTTATGCCTCTCCCTACCATCCTGAGGCTTAGCACCCATCCCACGAACCTCTGTGGGTCTTTCTGCTGCACCCACTCAGGGCATCAACAGTTTCTTTAATTTTTGAAGACTAAGTTCTTCATGGCAGCAGCTTTTATCCCAATCCCATCCTTTTCTTCCAATGCAACTCTTCTCAAGGGTTCCAAAATCAAAATCTGTATTCACCTAAGGAAGTGTGGTGAGGCAGAGAGCTTCATTTGTACCAAAGAAAACCATTTAAGCTTCTGATACTTGTTCATATAGACACTAACTGTGTCTCCAAATCACCTGGGAACTTTAGAAAACTGCAGATGCTTAGGCCTTACTCCCAGAGCTTGGGATTCACTGGTCTAATGTGCAGTCAGGGTTGAGGTCACTATGTAGATCCTCATACATAAACGTAAACAGACAAATGAGAATGCCCTGAGGAAACAAATAATTTTAGAACAGAAATGTGTTTGTGTGTGTGTGTGTGTGTGTGTATAGAATCAAACAATAGTATATGACAATAATATAACATACAATGATAATATATTTGTTACTTTATTTGTTACAAGTATTTGTCACCAAAATTATTTTATAATATATACATAGTATAAAATAATTATGTATATATACATACATATACGTGTCTGTGCCTTTTCACTGGAAGCAATTAGCCCGTTTACATTTATGGTTAGTATTGATATATGTAGATTTGATCCTGTCACCACATTGTTAGTTTTTATGCCAACTTGTTTGTGTGGTTGCTTTATAGTGTGACTGTCCTATGTATTAGGTGTGTGTTTTGCAATGGCTAGTAATGGTCTTTTCTTTCTATATTTAAAATTTAATATATATATTAAAATATATATATACACACACTATTATTTGAGAATTTTGAGAGGCCATCACATCTGTGAAATAAGCAAAAATGCTATAAAGAGAACGTTTGCATATAGAATTTAGGATCCTTTTGAACTTTTTTTCTCCTTGTTTAAACACCCCGATTTCTTTGACCCCAGGCTTTTCAGCCTTAGCACTGACATTTTGGGTCAGATAATAGAAGTATTTCTGGCCTCTACCCACTAGATGCCAGTAGCATAGCCCCTCTCCCACCTGTGACTTCACTAGTTCTCCAGCAAGGGTTCTTAACTGGGCTGAAATGACTGAAATGACAGAAATAAAATTCAGAATGTGGATAGTAATGAAGATCATTGAGATTCAGGAGAGCATTGAAACCCAATTTAAGGAAGCTGAGAATCACAGTAAAATGATACAGGAGATGAAAGACAAGATAGCCAGTATAGAAAAGAATATAACAAACCTGAGAGAGCTGAAAAACACTCTACAAGAATTTCATAATGCAATCACAAATATTAACAGCAGAAGAGATCAAGCTGAGGAAAGAATCTCAAGCTTGAAAAATGGCTTTTTGAAATAAGATAGTCAGACAATAATAAATAAAAGAGAAAAAAAGGAAAAAACAATACTTCTGAGAAATATGGGATTATGTAAAAAGACCAAATATATGACTCATAGGCATCTCTGAAAGAGATGGGGAGAATGGAAGCAACTTGGAAATCATATTTAAGGATATCACTCATGACAACTTCCCCAACCCAACTAGAGGGGCAAACATTCAAATTCCAGAAATATGGAGAACCCCCACAAAATACTTGACAAGACAATGATGCCCAAGACACGTAATCATCAGATTTTCAAAGTCAAAATGAAAGAAAAAATATTAAAGGCAGCTGGAGAGAAAGGACAGGTCATCTACAAAGGGAAGTCCATTGGACTAACAGTGGACCTCTCAGCGGAAATACTACAAGCCAGAATATATAGGGGCCTATATTCAACATTCTTAAAGAAAAGAAATTCCCACCAAGAATGTCATATCCAGCCAAACTAAGCTTCCTAAATGAAGGACAAGCAAATGCTGAGAGAATTTATTACCACCAAACCTGCCTTACAGAGCTTCTGAAAGAAGCACTAAATATAGAAAGAAAAGACCATTACTAGCCACTACAAAACACACACCTAATACATAGGACAGTCACACTATAAAGCAACCACACAAACAAGTTGGCATAAAAACAACTAACAATGTGGTGACAGGATCAAATCTACACATATCAATACTAATCATAAATGTAAGCAGGCTAAATGCTTCCAATGAAAAGGCACAGACTTGCAAACTGGATAAAGGAGCAAGACCCTATGGTATGCTGTCTTCAGAGACTCATTTCACATGCAGTGACACCCACAGGCTCAAAATAAAGGGATGGAGAAAAATCTACCAGGCAAATAGAAAACAGAAAAAAAAGAAGGGGTTGCAATCCTACTTTCAGACAAAACAGACTTTAAACCAACAAAGATCAAAAAAGACAAAGAAGGGCATTGCATAATGGTAAAGGGTTCACTTCAACAAGAAGACTTAACCATCTTAAATATATATGCACCCAACACAGGAGCACTTAGATTCATAAAACAAGTTCTTAGAGACCTACAAAGAGACTTAAACTTTCAAATGATAGTAGCAGAAGACTTTACAACCCCACTGATGGTATTAGATCTTTGAGACAGAAAATTAGCAAAGATATTTAGGACCTGGACTCAACACTGGACCAAATGGATCTGATATACCTCTGCAGAAGACTCCACCCCAGAATAACAGATTATATATTCTTCTCATCTGCACCTGGTACATACTCAAAAATTGGCCACACAATTGGACATAAAACAATCCTCAGAAAATGCAAAGGAACTAAAAATCATACTAACCACTCTCTCAGACCACAGTGCAAAAAAATAGAATTCAAGGCTTAAAAAATTGCTGAAAACCATATGATTACATTGAAATTAAACAACCTACTCCAGAATGACTTTTGGGTAAATACTAAAATTAAGACAGAAATAAATGTTATTTAAAACTAATGAAAACAAAGCTACAACATACCCAGAATCTCTGGGCCACAGCTAAGACAGTGTTAAGAGGGAAATTTATAGTGCTAAATACCCACATCATAAAGTTAGAAAGATCTCAGATTAACAACCTAACATCACAACAAAAAGAACTAGAGAAGCAAGAGCAAACCAACCACAAAGCTAACAGAAGCCAAGAAATAACCAAAATCAGAACCGAACTGAAGACAGCTTTTGAGATACAAAAAACCATCTAAAAGATCAATGAAGCCAGGAGTGGGGTTTTGAAAAAAATAATAAGATAGATAAACTGCTAGCTAGACTAATAAAGAAGAAAAGGAGAAGATTCAAGTAAACACAGTCAGAAACAACAGAAGGGATATTACCACTGACCCCACAGAAATACAAATCGTCATTAGAGACTACTATGAACAACTCTATGCACACAAGCTAGAGAATATAGATGAAATGGATAAATTCTTAAACACATAACACCTCTCAGGACTGAACCAAAAAGAAATTGAATCCCCGAACAGACCAATAATGAGCTCTGAAATTGAATCAGTAATAAATAGCCTACCAGCCAAAAAAACCCTGGACCAGACAGATTCACAGCTGAATTGCATCAGTTGTACAAAGAAGAACTGGTACCATTCCTCCCAAAACTATTTCAGAAAGTTGAGGAGCAGGGACTCCTCTCCAGTTGATTCTATGAGATCAGCATTATCCTGATACCAAACATGGCAAAAACACAACAAAAAAGAAAACTTCAGGCCAATATCCTTGATTAACACAGATGCAAAAGTCTATATTAAGTCAATAAAATACTGGCAAACTGAATCCAGCAGTACATCAAAAAGTTAATCCACCATGAAAGTAGGCTTTATCACTGGGATGCAAAGTTGGTTCAACATATGCAAATCAATAAACATGATTCATCAGATAAACAAAACTAAAAACAAAAACCATATGATTATCTCGATAGATGTGGGAAAAGGCTTTCATTAAATTCAACATCCCTTTATGTTAAAAACTCTTAACAAACAGAGAATTGAAGGAAGATACCTCAAAATAATAAGAGCCATCTATGACAAACCCACAGCCAATGTCATACTAAATAGGCAAAAGCTGGAAGCATTTCTCTTGAAAACTGGCACAAGACAAGGGTGCCCTATCTCACCACTCTTATTCAACATAGTATTGGAAGTTCTGGCCAGAGCAATCAGGCAAGAGATAAAAAGCATCCAAATAGGAGAAGAGGAAGTCAAACAATTCCTGTTTGCACATGACATAATTCTATATCTAGAAAACCCCATAGTCTCAGCCCAAAATCTCCTTAAGCTGATAAACAACTTTAGCAATATTTCAGGATTCAAAATCAATGAACAGAAATTGCCAGCATTCCTACATATCGACAACATCCAAGGAAGGCTGTTGTCAGTGTATAGGAATGCTGGCAATGTTTGTACATTTTATACATTGCTTCCAACACCAACATAGGAAACATCACAGTACCCAACTTCAAACTATACTACAGAACTACAGTAACCAAAATAGCATGGTAGTGGTACAAAAACAGAAACATAGGTCAACAGAACAGAATAAAGACCCCCGAAACAATGTTGCACATCTACAACCATTTGATCTTTTAAAAAGCTGACAAAAACAAGCAATAGGGAAAGGATTCCATATTCAGTAAATGGTACTAAGATAACTGGCTAGTCACATGTGGAAGTTTGAAAGTGGACCCCTTCTTTATACCGTACACAAAAATCAACTCAAGATAGACTAAAGACTTAAATGTAAAACCCAAAACTATAAAAAAAAAATTTGAAGACAACCTAGGCAATACCATTCGAGACATAGGAACTGGCAAAGATTTCATGACAAAGATGCCCAAAGCAATTGCAACAAAAGCAAAAATTGATAAATGGTATCTAATTAAAGAACTTCTGCAGAGCAAACAAAACTATCAAGAGAGTAAATAGACAACTTACAAAATAAAAGAAAACATTTGCAAACCATGCATCTGACAAAGGTCTAATATCCAGCATCTATAAGAAACTTAAACAAATTTACAAGTAAAAAAAATGACCCCATTAAAAAGTGGACAAAGGATATGAACAGGCACTTTTCAAAAGAAGTATATAAAAAAAGCTCAATACTACTGATTATTAGAGAAATGCAAATCAAAAACAAAATGGGATACCATCTTATGCCAGTCAGAATGGCTATTACTAAAAAGTCAAAAATAACATGCTGGCAAGGTTGCAGAGAAAAGGAAATGCTTATACACTGTTGTTGGGAGTGTAAATTAGTTTAACTATTGTGGAAAGCAGTGTGGCAATTCCTCAAAGAGCTAAAAACAGAACTACCATTCAACCTAGCAGTCACATTACTGAGTATATACCCAAAGGAATATAAATTATTGTATCATAAAGACACATGCACATGTATATTCACTGCAGCACTAATTGCAATAACAAAGACATGGAATCGACCTAAATACCCATCAATGGAAGACTGGATAAAAAAAAAAAAATGTGGTACACAGCCAACATCATACTGAATGGGCAAAAGCTGTGACCGTTTCTCTTGAAAACAGGCACAAGACAAGAATGCCCTCTCTCACCACTCCTATTCAACATAGTATTGGAAGTTCTGGCCATAGCAATCAGGCAAGAGAAAAAAATAAAGGGCATCCACATAAGAAGAGAGGAAGTCAAATTGTCTTTGTTTGCAGATGACATGATCCTATATCTAGAAAACCCCATCAATTCAATCCAAAAGCTTCTTTTTATCTTTTTATTATTCCAGAGGTTGTTGGGGTACAGATGGTATTTTGTTACATGAGTAAATTCTTTAGTGGTTATTTGTGAGATTTTGGTGCACCCATCACCCGAGCAGTATACATCATACCCTATTTGTAGTACTCCCTGCCACCCTTCCCCACAAGTCCCCAATATTCATTCTATCATTCTTATGCCTTTGCTTTGTCTTAGCTTAGCTCTCACATATCAATGAGAACATATGATGTTTGGTTTTCCGTTCCTAAGTTACTTGACTTAGAATAATAGTCTCCAATCTGTCAGGTGGCTGCAAATGCTGCTAATTCATTCGTTTTTATGGCTGAGTAGTATTCCATCATATATGTATATATACACACCACAATTTCTTTATCCATCCACTCGCGGATTGATGGGAACTTGGGTTGGTCCCATGATTTTGAAATTGCAAATTGTGCTGCTATAAACATGCATGTGCAAGTACCTTTTTTGTATAACGACTTTTTTCCCTCTGGGTAGATACCCAGGAGTGGGATTGCTGGATCAAATGCTAGTTCTACTTTTAGTTCTTTAAGGAATCTTCACACTGTTTTCCATAGCAGCCGCACTAGTTTACATTCCCATCAGCAGTGTAGAAGTGTTCTCTGATCACCACATCCGCGCCAACATCTACTGTTTTTTCATTATGGTCATTCCTGCAGGAGTAAGGTGGTATTGCATTGTGGTTTTGATTTGCATTTCCCTGATCATTAGTGATGTTGAGCATTTTTTCATATGTTTGTTAGCCATTTGTATATCTTCTTTTGAGAATTATCTATTCACGTCCTTTGCCTGCTTTTTGATGAGATTGCTTTCTCCTTACTAATTTGTTTGAGTTCATTGTAGATTCTGGATATTAGTCCTTTGTCAGATGTACAGATCGTGAATATTTTCTCCCACTCCATGGGTTGTCTGTATACTCTGCTGACTGTCCCTTTTGCCATGCAAAAGCTCTTTAGTTTAAATCCCAGCTATTTATCTTTGTTTCTATTGCACTTGCTTTTGGGTTCTTGGTCATGAAATCCTTGCCCAAGCCAATGTCTAGAAGGATTTTTTCCAAAATTATCTTCTAAAATGTTTATAGTTTCAGGTCTTAGGTTTAAGTCCTTAATTCATCTTGATTCAATTTTTGTATAAGGTGAGAGATGAGGATCCAGTTTCATTCTCCTACATGTGGCTAGCCAATTATTCCAGCACCATTTGTTGAAAAGGGTGTCCTTTTCCCACTTTATGTTTTGTATGCTTTGCCGAAGATCAGTTGGCTGTAAGTATTTGGGCTTATTTCTGGGTTCTCTGTTTCGTTCCATTGGTCTGTGTGCCAATTTTTAGTACCATCCTGTTTTGGTGACTATGGCCTTATAGTATAGTTTGAAATCAGGTATTGTGATGCCTCTAGATTTGTTCCTTTAGCTTAGACTTGCTTTAGGTATCAGGGCTCTTTTTTGGTTCCATATGAATTTTATAATTGTTTTCTCTAATTCTGTGAAAAATAATGGTGGTATTTTGGTGTGGATTGTGTTGAATTTGCAGATCACTTTTGGCAGTATAATCATTTTCACAGTATTGATTCTATCCATCCTTGAGCATGGGTTGTATTTCCATTTGTTTGTGTCATCTATGATTTCTTTGAGCAGAGTTTTGTAGTTTTCCTTGTAATGGTCTTTCGCCTCCTTCCTTAGGTATATTTTTAAGTGCTTTTGTTTGTTGTTGTCATTTATTTTGCTTTCTTGTTTGTTTGTTTTTGCAGCTATTGTAAAAGAGATTGAGTTCTTGATTTGATTCTCTGTTGGTCACTGTTGGTGTACAGAAGAGCTGATTTGTGTACATTAATCTTGTATCTAGAAATTTTGTTGAATTCTTTTATGAGTTCTAGAAGCTTTCTGGAGGAGTCTTTAGGGTTTTCAAGGTAAACGATCATATTGTCAGCAAAGAGTAACAATGTTTGACTTCCTTTTTACCAGTTTGGATGCTCTTTATTTCTTTCTCTTGTCTGATTGCTCTGGCTAGGACTTCCAGTACTACGTTGAAGAGGAGTGGTGAGAGTGGGCATCCTCATGTTGTTTCAGTTCTCAAAAGGGATGCTTTCAACTTTTTCCCATTCAGTATTATGTGGGCTGTGGGTTTGTCACAGAAGGCTTTTGTTACATTGAGCTCAATGTCTGTTGTGTGCCAGTTTGGCTGAGAGTTTTAATTATAATGAGATGCTAGATTTTGTCCAATGCTGCTTCTGCATCTATTGAGATGTTGGTGTAATTTTTGTTTTTAATTCTGTTTATGTGGTGTATCACATTTATTGACTTGCGTGTGTTAAACTATCCCTGCATCCCTGGTATGAAACCCACTTGGTCATGGTGGATTATCTTTTTGATATGCTGTTAGATTCGGTTAGCTAGTATTTTGTTAAGGATTTTAGCATCTATGTTCATCAGGGATGTCGGTCTGTAGTTTTCTTTCTTGATTATGTCCTTTCCTGGTTTTGGTATTAGGATGATGCTGGCTTATGGAATGAATCACTGAGGGTTCCCTCTTCTCTATCTTGTGGAATAGTGTGAAAATGATTGGTGCCAATTCTTCTTTGAATGTCTGGTAGAATTCTGCTGTGAATCTGCCTGGTCCTGGATTTTTTTTTTTTTTTTTTTTTGGTAATTTTTATATTACCCTTTCAATCTTGCTGCTTGTTATTGGTCTGTTCAGGGTATCTAATTCTTCCTGACTTAAGCCAGGAGGGTTGTATTTTTCCAGGAATTTATCTATGTTTTCTAGGTTTTCTAGTTTATGTGCATAAAGGTTTTCATAATAGACTTGAATGATCTTCTGTATTTCAGTGGTGTCAGTTGTAATATCTCCCATTTCATTTCTTAATGAGGTTATTTGGATTTTCTCTCTTCTTTTCTTTGTTAACCTTGCTAATGGTCTATCAATTTTATTTATTTATCTTTTCAAATAACCAGCTTTTTGTTTCATTTATCTTTTGTATTTTTGTTTGTTTGTTTGTTTGAATTTCATTTAGTTCTGCTCTGATCTTTATTATTTCCCTTTTTCTGCTGGGTTTGGGCTTAATTTGTTCTTATTTCTCTCATTGCTTGAGGTGTGACCTTAGATTATCAGTTTGTGCTCTTTCAGTCTCTTTGATGTAGGCATTTAGGGCTATGAACTTTCCTCTTAGCACCACCTTTGCTGTATCCCAGAGATTTTGATAGGTTGTGTCATTATTGTCGTTCGGTTCGAAGAAATTTTTAATTTCCATCTTGATTTCATTTTTGACCTAATGATCATTCAGGAGGAGGTTATTTAATTTCCGTGTATTTGCATGGTTTTGAGGGTTCCTTTCGGAGTTGATTTCCAGTTTTATTCCACTGTGGTCTGAGAGAGTGCTTGACACAATTTCAATTTTCTTCAATTTATTGAGGTTTGTTTTGTGGCCTATCATATGGTCTATCTTGGAGAAAATTTTATGCCCTAATAGAATGTGTATTCTGCAGTTGTTCAATGAAATGTTTTGTATATATCTGTTAAGTTGATTTGTTCCAAGGTATAGTTTAAATACGTTGTTTCTTTATTGACTTTCTGTCTTGATAACCTGTCTAGTGCTGTAAGTGGAGTATTAAAGTCCCCCACTATTATTGTGTTGCTGTCTATCTCATTTCTTAGGTCTAGTAGTAATTGTTTTATAAATTTGGGAGCTCCAGCATTAGGTGCATATATGTTTAAGATTGTGATATTTTCCTGTTGGATAAGGCCTTTACCATTATATATAATGTCCCTCTTTGTCTCTTTTGACTGCTTTTGCTTTAAAGTTTGCTTTGTCTGATATAAGAATAGCTACCCCTTCTCGTTTTTGGTGTCCATTTGCATGAAATGCATTTTTCCACCCTTTACTTTAAGCTTATGTGAGTCCTTATGTGTTAGGTGAGTCTCCTGAAGGCAGCAGATGGTTGGTTGGTGAGTTCTCATCCATTCTGCAGCTCTTTTAAGTGGAGCATTTAGGCCATTTACATTCAATGTTAGTATTGAGATGTGAGGTATCATTGCATTTATTGTGCTGTTCGCTGCCTGTGTATCTTGATTTTTTTGTTTTTTGTTTTTACTTTTTAAATTGTATTTTTGTTTTATAGGTCCTATGTGATTTATGCTTTAAAGAGGTTCTATTTTGATGTGTTCCCAGGATTTGTTTCAAGACTTAGAGCTCCTTTTAGTAGTTCTTGTGGTGGTGGCTTGGTAGTGGCAAATTCTCTCAGTATTTGTTTGTCTGAAAAAGACTGTATCTTTCCTTCATATATGATGCTTAGTTTCACTGAATACAGAATTCTTGGCTGATAAAATCATTGTTTAAGGAGGCTGAAGATAGGGCCCCAATCCCTTTTAGCTTGTAAGGTTTCTGCTGAGAAATCCACTGTTAATCTGATAGGTTTTCCTTTATAGGTTACCTGGAGTTTTTGTCTCAGAGCTCTTAAGATTCTTTCCTTCATCTTAACTTTAGATAACCTGATGACAATATGCCTAGGCAATGATCATTTTGCGATGACTTTCCCAGGTGTTCTTTGTGCTTCTTATACTTGGACGTCTAGGTCTGTAGCAAGGCTGGGGAAGTTTTCCTCTATTATTCCCCCAAATATGTTTTCCAAACTTTTGGATTACTCTTCTTCCTCAGGAACACCGATTATTCTTAGGTTTGGTCTTTTAACATAACCTCAGACTTCTTGGAGGCTTTGTTCATATTTTCTTATACTATTTTCTTTGTCATTGTTGGATTGGGTTAATTCAAAGACCCTGTTTTCGAGCTCTGAATTTCTTTCTTCTACATGTTCAATTCTATTGCAGAGACTTTCCTTATCATTTTGGATTTCTATAAGTGTGTCCAGTGTTTCCTGAAGTTTTCATTGTTTTTTCTTTATGCTATCTATTTCCTTGCATATTAGTGTTCTCTTAGAGGGACAGAACTAACAGAATATATATATCAGACTTGTGGGCAGGAAGAATCCAGCATGGGAGAAAGATGTAGGCAGAGAGCCTAGACCTGTCTCTCTTTTTCACATTTTTCTGCCCACTTCATATTCACTGGCAGCTGATTAGATTGTGCCTACCAGATTAAGAATGGATCTGCCTTCCCCAGCCCACTGACTCAAATGTTAATCTCTTTTGGCAACACCCTCACAGACACACCCAGGATCAATACTTTGTGTCCTTCAATCCAATCAAGTTGACACTCAGTATTAACCATCACAATTCCACCCCTTGTCAACTTGAACCCATATACATCTCCTGAGATAATACATAATCTTCAAATAAAGACAATGAAAAGGTCATAATTATGCCTAACATAAGACAACTATCCTTTGTACAACCAGAAACCCACCAATCCTCAACCCAAACACTATTTCATAAAGTTAGCAATACTTAAATGCTGATATGAAGTCAATAAATCTTATATCACATGATGAAAGAGAAAGGAAATAAAATTAAGATATTTTCTTAGTACAAGTGTATACATGCACAAACATGTGTTTAACCAAAGAAGGATAAAATACTCATGACAATTACAGCCCTCATTTCTGTATCTGGTCACATGGTCATAGCTGGTATTGATGACTACCTTCTTCTACCACCCATTCTGTATTCCCTTTGCTTTCAGCAAGCACCTCAGCAGGTTGAGATTTTTTCCTGGTGGAGTAACCCAAACCTTCATTCCTGAAGGGTCTGGGTCATTTGTAGTCCTGCCTGGATTGGGCTGTTGTAGCTTCCCATTGGTCTTAATCACAGGGCATGGTAATATAAAAAGATGCCCTAAAGGATCTCCTGTATTCCATATGTACTATTCCTTACCTCCATTGTGGAGTAGTAGACTGATTTCATATTGATAGTCTGGGTCAATCACCCCAGCCAACACTGTAACTCCCTTCTTAGCCTGTTGACTTAAAGGTAGGAGAAGCCCAAAGTGGCAATATTAACTTCCAGTTTAATTGAATTGTTGTGTCTCCTGGTGGCAGCATTCCTCCCTCTGGAACTAAGACCTCTAGGCCAGTAGAACGTAATGTTGCAGGAACAGGAAACAAAAATTTTGCTAGTGAATCACTAGGGGTGATGGTGAGTGGTGCCACTTCCACTTCCACCCCTTGATTCCTGGACCCACAAATCCTGGCTATGGGAGAAACAGTACCATATATTAGACACTGATTCAGAGCATGCACAGCCTTCTGGAGGACTTTGCCCCAGCCCTGCAAAGTATTGTCACCTAGTTAGTGTTGTAATTATGACTTCAAAAGCCCATTCCAGCTATCAATCCTGCTGCTTCAGGATGAAGGGGAACATGGTGAGACCGGTGAATTCTATAGCATGAATCCACTGCTGCATGCAGTGAGTGTCTTGGTCAGAGGCAATGCTGTGTGAAATACCACAGTGGTGGATAAAGCATTCCGTGAGCCCACAGTTGGTAGTCTTCGCTGAAGCATTTCGTGGAGGACAGGAAAATCCATATCTGGAGTAAGTGTCTATTCCAGTGAGGACAAACCTCTGCCCTTTCCATGATGGAAGAGGTCCAATATAATCAACCCACCACCAGGTAGCTGGCTGATCACACTGAGGAATGGTGCCAGATTGAGGGCTCAGTGTTGGTCTTTGCTGCTGGCAAATTGGGCTCTCAGCAGTGGCCGTAGCCAGGTCAGCCTTGGTGAGTGGAAGTCTATGTTGCTGAGCCCAAGTGTAACCTCCATCTCTGCCACCATGACCACTTTGTTCATGGGCCCATTGGGCGATGAAGGGGGGGCTATAGAAAGAGGCTGAGTGGTGTCCACAGAACAGGCCATCCTATCCATTTGATTACTAAACTCCTCCTCCACTGAGGTCACCCATTGGTAAGCATTCACATGGGATACAAATATCTTCAGTTTTTGACCACTCAGAGAGGTCCATCTACATACTTCTTCCCCAAATTTGTCACCAATTTTCCAATCATGCTTCTTCCAAGTCTCTGACCATCCAGCCAAACCATTGGCTACAGCCCATGAATCAGTATATAATCACACCTCTGGCCATTTCTCCTTCCATGCAAAGTGCACACCCAGGTGCATTGCTCAAAGTTTTGCCCACTGGGAAGATTTCCCTTCACTGCTGTCCTTCAGGGATGTCCTAGAAAGGGGCTATAGGGCTGCAGCTGTTCATTTTGGGGTGGTGCCTGCATATCATGCAGAACCATCTGCAAATCAAGCCCTAGTCTTCTCTTCCTCTGTCAACTGATCATAGGGAACTCCCCATGAGGCCATCT
Source organism: Macaca nemestrina (assembly GCF_043159975.1). Lineage (NCBI taxonomy): Eukaryota > Metazoa > Chordata > Mammalia > Primates > Cercopithecidae > Macaca > Macaca nemestrina. The sequence continues at coordinate 171,004,308 of NC_092126.1, forward strand.
GTGCAGGCTGGGGAAGAGAAAGCAGGAGGGCAGGAGTGGAGACCATGGGCTTTTGAGCCACTTCCTCATGTAACTTACTTGTGCCTTCAGGACCTACTCGAGCCTGATCACGTATATACCACTTTCATTTGATGACGAATGCTGCTGTGCATGACCTACTTTATGTCTAGATGGGTTAGAAAGCACCCAGTTCATGAAAGGCAATTCAGGTTGCATGGTGATTTGATGGCCCATAGTCAAACATTCAGTTTCCACCAAAGCCCAACAACAGGCCAAAAGCTGTCTCTCAAAAGGAGAGTAGTTATTTGCAGAAGAAGGCAGGGCCTTGCTCAAAATCCTAGAGGCCTCTGCTGTGATTCACCTATGAGAGCCTGCCAAAGGCTCCAAACAGCATCCGTATCTGCCACTGACACCTCAATCACCATTGGATCTCCTGGGTCGTATGCCCCAAGTGGCAGAGCAGCTTGCACAGCAGTCTGGACCTATTGCAGAGTCTTCTCCTGTTCTGAATCCCAATCAAAATTGGCAGCATTTTGGGTCACTTGATAAATGGGCTGGAATAACACACCCAAATGAGGAATGTGTTGTCTCCAAAATCCAAATAGGCCCACTAGGCATTGTGCCTCTTTCTTGGTTGTAGGAGGGATCAAATGCAGCAATGTATCCTTTATCTTAGAAGGAATATCTCAACAGACCCCACACCAGTGGACCCCTAGAAATTTTACTGAGGTAGAAGGTCACTGAATTTTAGTCAGATTTATTTCCCAACCTCTGGCATGCAAATGTCTCACCAATAAGTCCAGTGTGTTTGCTACTTCTTGCTCACTGGATGCAATCAGCATAATGTCATCAATGTAATGGACGAGTGTGATATCTTGCCAAAGCAAAAAGTGATCAAAATCTCTGTGAATATGATTATGACACAAAGCCAGAGAGTTGATATACCCATGAGGTAGGACAGTAAAGGTATATTCCTGGCCTTGCCAGCTGAAGGCAAATTGCTTCTGGTAGGCCTTACAGACAGGAATGGAGAAGAAGTCATTTGCCATGTCAATGGCCACATACCAGTTACCAGGAGATGTGTTAATTTGCTCAAGCAATGAAACCACATCTGGTACAGCAGGTGCAGTTGGAGTTACCACTTGGTTAAGCTTACAATCATCCACTGTCATTCTCTAAAATCCATCTGTCTTCTGCACAGGCCAAATGGGAAAGTTGTATGGGGATGTGGTGGGAATCACCACCCGTGTGTCTTTCAAGTCCTTGATGGTGGCACTAATCACCGTAATTCCTTCAGGAATGTGATATTGTTTTTGATTTACTATTTTTATATGTAGAGGCAGCTTTAATGGCTTCCATTTGGCCTTTCCCACCATAATAACCCTCATCGTGCCAGTCAGGGAACCAATGTGGTGCTCCTGCCAGCTACTAAGTATTTCTATGCCAATTATGCTTTCTGAAACTGGGGAAATGACCACAGGATGAGTCTGGGGACCCACTGGACCCACTGTAAGTCAGACCTGAGCTAAAAATCCATTAATTACCCGACTTCCATAAGCCTCTACCTTAACTGGAGGATCACAATGAAGTTTTGGGTCCCCTGGAATCAAAGTCAGTTCAGAGCCAGTGTCCAATAGTCCCCAAATGTGTAATCATTTCCCTTTCACCAATGCAGTTACCCTGATAAAAGCCCAGAGGTCTCCTTAGGGAAGGATGGGAGAAAGATTCACTGCATAAATTGTCAGTAATGTAGTGGGTCCTTCCTCAAGGGGACCAGGCGTCTCCTTCATTCAAGGGGTTCTGGGTCTGAAAACTGGCTCAAGTCTGGAAATTGATTGAGAGGCCATGATTCTCTGTTTTTGTAATTCAAATTAGTCTTTCATCCATTCAATCTGGAAGTTTTTTGTTTGTGTAATTTAAGTAGGAACACAGTAGGCTTCCTATCAATTTCACTTCTAGGAACACCGTGATTAATTAACCAATGCCAGAACTGTACATGAGTCATACTATTCTAATTGCCACTTTGTCTCTGCTGTCCATTATGGTAGCTACGCCCACCTTGCCTTTGACAGTTGAGTGCTGCCACTTGGCCTTTGACACCTCAGGATCCAACTATTCCCATTGTATTTAAATTTCATAGTTGAGTGACTGCATCTCCCACTGTTAGCTCTGACTTACAGAGAAAAGCAATTGCAGGGCTCTTCAAAGATGCAGGTGCTGCCCTCACAAATCTGTTTCACAAGGCATCAGTCAAGGGTATATCTTCTGGACCCTCCCGGGTGGGATGAGTAGGCCTAAAGTGACATCCACTCCACCATCCCAGTCGCCCTAATCCTTTGGATCCCTTCCTCCACATTAAACCAAGGGAGATCAGGCATTTCCAGCTTGCTCACAGTGAGTCATCTTTTAATCCATATTTCAGCTAACCAAGCAAATGAACTGTTAGAACTTTTTTTTTTTTAACTCCCCAAGCTGCAACATTAAATGCAGAATCTCTACTTAGTGGGCCCAAATCAATAAATTCAGCCTGATCCAACTCTATTTCCTTCCACCATTATCCCATACCCTTAATATTCATTCCCATGTGTGCTCTTCAGGTCGCTGTTTATATAAATTAGATAACTCAAGCAGTTCTTTTCAAGTGTAGCAGACCTCCTCATAGGTCATACTCTCAACCTCACCTGTATGGTCCCACTGGGACTTAGTCTAGTTGTAGGTCTAGAAGCAAACAAAGGTATTGGGGGTGACTTCTGAGGAGAATCAATATTATCTTGCCTGGCAACTGCCTCAGGGGAGGCCAACACTGTTGCCTCAGGCAGTGCAGGGTTTATCTCTTCAGATAAAGGTGGAAAGGCTGATGGCAGCATGGGTCAGAGAGGGGATGTTGCCACTACTGGGGATGGAGAAGCTCTTCCTTCTGATGAAAAAGATTCAGCAGAGTTTACAAACTCAGTGTCCCCAGCTTCATCAGGGTCCTCCCACATTTCCCAATCCAAGTTGCAGGGTCTCCTTCTTTTCTAATTGACACCCTCACTTTAACAGTAGACACTTGGTGAGGCTGTGCATGTACCTTTCATTGCAGATCAGCCACTTGCATGATAAAAGCTCATGTCTGTTTTTCCACAGTTTCAGCTCTTTCTCTACAGGAGATAATGTTCTCACTTAGGGCAATCTTAGCAGATTTGAGGCTCAGTATCTGCTTCTGAAGCCAGGAGACAGAATCCCTGAGTTCATCATTTTCTTTCACCACTTTGACCACTGACCTTAGAAGAAACCAACCAGCTTCATTATGTTCCTTGGTTCTCCACATATGGTCAAAGGCATCATGTATAGAGTAAATAAACTTCTTGCCTCTCATGAGTGGTGAATCAGGAGTGTCAAATGCATTTATTTTGCATAACTCACTAAACAGTTCATGTCAAGGACTATCAGTGTTCTCCATATTATTAGAAGTAGAGTCCTTAGCATTTTTGGGTCTAATCATATTAAGCAGCCAATTCCAGAAACCCCAAAACCAATTAAAGCATTCCATCCTTAATATTCTGTTCCTCTAGAATCACTCCTGATACCAAAATCTGTATTAGTCAGGGCTCTCTTAGAGGGACAAAACTAATAGGCTATATATATCCTATTAAGGAGGGGAGTTTATTAAGTATTAACTTACATGATCACAAGCTCCCACAATAGGCTGTCTACAAGCTGAGAAGCAAGGAGAGCCAGTCTGAGTCCCCAAACTGAAGAACTTGGAGTCTGATGCTTGAGTGCAGGAAGCATCCAGCACTGGAGAAAGATGTAGGCTGGGAAGATAGGCCCATCTCTCTTTTTCACATTTTTCTGCCTACTTACCTTCTAGCCTTTCTGGCAGCTGATTAGATTGTGCCTACCAGATTAAGAATGGATCTGCCTTCCCCAACCCACTGACTCAAACTCTTTTGGCAACACTCTCACAGACACACCCAGGATCAATACTTTGTATCCTTCAATCCAATCAAGTTGACACTCAGTATTAACCATCAAACCTTGAATATTTCTCCCTTCACTTGTTGTATCGGTTTTTGGATTTCCTTGCATAGCCTCCCTGATTAGCTTAATAACTAATCTCCTGAATTCTTTTTCAGGTAAATCAGGGATTTCTTCTTGGTTTGGATCCGTTGCTGGTGAGGTAGTGTGATTTTTTGGAGGGTGTTAAAGAGCCTTGTTTTGTCGTATCACCAGAGTTGGTTTTCTGGTTCCTTCTCGTTTGGGTAGGCTGTATCAGAGGGAATGTCTAGGGCTGAAGGCTGTTCTTCAGAATCCTTTGTTCCTCAGGGTGTTCCCTTGATGTAGTACTCTCTCTTTTCCTGTGGATATGGCTTCCTGAGAGCCGAGCTGTAGTTACTGTTATCTCTCTTCTGGGTCTAGGCACCCAGCAAGTCTATCCGGCTCCAGGCTGGTACTGGGAGTTGTCTGCATAGAGTCCTGTGAGGTGAACCATCTATGGGTCTCTCAGCCATGGACACCAGCACTTGTGCTGGTGGAGGTGGCAGGGGGGTGCAGTGGACTCTGTGAGTGTTCTTAGATTTGGTGGTTTAATGTTCTATTTTTGTGCTGGTTGACCTCCTGCCGGGAGTTGGCGCTTTCCAGAGAGCATCAGCTGTGGTAGTATGGAGAGGAACTGGTGGTGGGTGGGGCCCTAAAACTCCCAAGAGTATATGCCCTTTGTCTTTAGTGACCAGGGTGGCTAGGGAAGGCCCATCAGGTGGGGGCAGGGCTAGGAGTGTCTGAGCTCAGACTTTCCTCGGGCTGGTCTTACTGCAGCTGCTGTAGGGGATGAGGGTGAGGTTCCCAGATCAATGGAGTTGTGTACCTAGGAGGATTATGGCTGCTCTGCTGAGTCATGCAGGTTGTCAGGGAAGTGAGGGAAAGCCTGCAGTCACAGGCCTCACCTGGCTCCCATGCAATCTAAAAGACTGATCTCACTCCCACTGTACTCCTACTAACAGTGCTGAGTCTGTTTCCAGGCTGTGGGCGAGCGAAGGCTGGAGAACTTGCTCCAGGGTACCCGCCTCCCAGCTGCAAAAGAAAAGGGCTTCCTTCTTCCCCAGCCTGTGGAGCCTGCATACCGAATTTGCGCCCTCCCTCCAGTTCTGGCCAGGAGGCTTCTGACCCCAGTTCAAATTGTTACAAAGTTCAGCTAGGGATTTGCTTCTCCCTGTGTAGTTTTACTCCCTTCTCCTCTGGTCACCCTCCGAAAGGATCCCTGTGATGCCGGGCAGGAATGGCTTGCTTGGGGACCCATTGAGCTCCCCGGGCCTTTCTTACTGCTTCTTTTACTCCTGTATTTTGCTTGCGTCTCTAAATGGACCCCATTCCAGCTAAAGTCAGAAACTTCTCCTGCAAAAGAGAACTTCAGTTTCCCCAGTAGCGGGGAGTGTGTTCGGGATCAGAGGATCTCCCTTTCCCATTTCCACAATTTGGGCACTCATAGTATTTGAAGTGTCTCCCGGGTCCTGCAGGAGCAGTTCACTTCCTTCAGCGGGTCTGTGGGTCCTCTCGGGATTCCTGGTTTGTTCTTCAGTCATTCTGAAGCTAAAATTCATGACGCAAACCTCTACATGCTTCTCTGTCCATCTGAGTCAAAGCTGCAATCTAGTCCTGCCTCCTGTCTGCCATGATAATCTCTCAATTGCTTTCCCAAAGCTTTTTAAGCAGATAAACAACTTTGACAAAGCTTCAGGATACAAAATCAATGTGCAAAAATCACTAGCATTTGTAGACACCAACAGTTAAGATGAGAGCCAAATCAGGAACAAACTCCCATTCACAATTGCCACAGAACAATAAAATACCTAGAAATACAGCTAACTAGGGAGGTGAAATATCTCTACAAGGAGAACTACAAACCACTGCTCAAAGAAATCAGAGAGACACAAACAAATGGAAAACATTCCATGCCCATGGATAGGAAGAATCAATATCATTAAAATGGCCATACTGCCCAAAACAATTTACGGATTCAGTACTACTCCTATTAAACTACTATTGACTTTCTTCACAAACTAGGGAAAACTATTGTAAAATTCATATGAAACCAAAAAAAGAGCCTGAACAGCCAAAGCAATCCTAGCAAAAGAACAAAACTGGAGGCATGACACTATCTGACTTTAAACTATGTTATAGGGCTACAGCAACCAAAACAGCGTGGTACTGGTACAAGAACAGACACATAAACCAGTGCAACTGAATAGAGAACCCAGAAATAAGACTGCACACATACAACCATGTAATCTTCAACAAACCTGACAAAAATAAGCAATAGGGAAAGGATTCCCTATTCAATAAAAGGTCCTGGGTTAACTGGCTAGCCATATGTGAAAGATTAAAAGTGGATCTCTTCCCTACAGCATATACAAAAATTAACTCAAGATGGATTAAAGACTTAAATGTAAAACCTAAAGCTATAAAAACCCTGAAAGACAACCTAGGCAGTACCATTCAGGACATTGGAACTGGCAAAGATTTCCTGACAAAGATGTCCAAAGCAATTGCAACAAAAGCAAAAATTGACCAATGGGATCTAATTTAACTAAAGAGTTTCTACACAACAAAAGAAACAATCAACAGGGTAAACGCGCAACCTACATTGTAGGAGAAAATTTTTGCAAAGTATGCATCTGACAAAGGTCTAATATTTACCATTTATAAGGAACTTAAAGAAATTTGTAAGAAAAAAAAGACCCCATTAAGAAGTAGGCAAAGGACATGAACAGACACTTTTCAAAAGAAGACATACATGCAGCCAACAATCATGTGAAAAAAAAAGCTCAATATCACTGATCATTAGAGAAATCCCAATCAAAACCTCAATGAGATACCAGCCAACACCAGTCAGAATAGCTATTATGAAAAATTAAAAAAATAACAGATGCTGGTGAGTTTGGGGAGAAAAAGGGACACTATACACTATTAGTGGGAGTGTAAATTAGTTCAACCATTGTGGAAGACAGTGTGGCAATTCCTCAAAGACATAAAAACAGAAACACCATTTGATCCCACAATCCCATTACTGGGTATACACCCAAAGGAATATAAATTATTCCTTTATAAAGACACATGCACACATATGTTCATTTTGGCACTATTCACAATAGCAAAGATATGGAATCAACCCAAATGCACATTAATGATATACTGAATGAAGAAAATGTGGCACATATATGCCTTAGAATACTATGCAGCTATAAAAAAGAATGTGACCATGTCCTTTGCAGGGGCATGGATGGAGCTGAAGGCCATTATCCTTAGCAAACTAACACAGGATCAGAAAACCAAATATTGTATGTTCTCTCTTATAAGTGGGAGCTAAATTATGAGAACACATGGACACAAAGAGGGGAACAACAGACTCTGGGGTCCACCAGAGGGTGGAGGGTGGGAGGATGGAGAGGTGCAGAAATAATACCTACTGGGTATTAGGCTTAGTACCTAGGTGACAAAATAATCTGTACATCAAACCCCTGTGACACGAGTTTATCTATATAACAAACCTGCACGGATATCCCTGAATCTAAAATAAAAGAGGTTTTTATTTGTTTGGTTTTTATTTTTTTAAAAAGGAAGAGGTAACCAGACATAGAACACCGAAAGTTTATCCAGTAGCAGTGAGACTCATGGGAAGAGGATGGCTTACAGTCATACACACCTAGGTCTAAAATGTGGTGTGGCCAAAAAAATTCCAGTTCTGAGCCTCAGTTTCTTCCTCTGCACATGAGGGATCATGGCGACTAACCCACACAGAGTTTTGATGTGTGTAAGGCATCACGCAGAGTTTCCGGTCCATGGTCAATATTCAAGTAATGGTAGATATTCTGGTGGTTAAAAGGCCATTCCTTGCTAATTTACCTCTGAAATTTGACCCATGGTTCTCAGTGCTCCTGCTTTGAATTCTGGCTTTAGTTTTAACATTTTATGCTACTTGTTCCTGGCATCAGCACCTAGTTTATATTTTATGTCTAATTTAGTCACTTGCCTCTCCTGTGCAACCTGCATTGGGGCCTTTGTGTCCTGGCATTTTCCTGTGCCTCTGTGACCTCTGGATTCAGCTTGCCCCGCATTCCTAGCTTTGGTGCCTGGTCCACTGGGCCTGTGTCTGGCAAGGCTACTACTGAGCTGGGACAATTAGGATTTTTAAAAAGTAGGAAAGGGAAGTATGAATAATGTTTACTTAAAGAGCTGAAGAAAGAATAGCTATAGAAGTAGAGAGCCACAAAATGAAAGCAGAAATATCACTAATGCAGTAACAACAAAGGCTCAGCAATAGGGTGTAAAAATAAGCCAAGGGTCTATCTTTTGATGTCTATATTGCTGTCTATTCTCAACGCTGATGTAGTAGTAAAACTGCTGTAGGTCACAGCACTTGAACCTAATGGGGAATCAGCATCGAAGGAGTCTTTTGAAGCATGGTGAGTTGCTGCAGACAAAGAATAAACTGCTTGCCTACTGTGGGCAGGAGCCCACCTGCTTGCAAAGAAAATGCTGGCTTTTTGTGGATTTAAAAACTGCCAGGGACAAATTCTCCCCTCCTTTTCTACTAAGCCTCCTGCCAATACCAACAAGCAATTTTAGCTGAAAACAAAACAAAAAACCACACCTATTTCAGGTTGGCCTTGCAATCTCCAACCACTGTCTGCAAGACTGAAAACATACTTCCATATGATACTTTCTCTTCCTCAATAAGGTGGTGAGCTGGTGAACTAAGGGCTTTAAAACCCAAGGCTAGAAATATTCCCCTTGATGAACATTCCTGGCAAGAAGAGGTTAGAACACAGCACATCAAAAAGGTTGACTAGAGTGAGGGAAACTTTAGACCTAGGAATAATGGCTGATAAGTTTGTGATCAACAATCTTTCTGCATTTGACAATCTGAGTGCAGACCATTTATTTTATTTAATTGAAACAAAAACTGAATCTAATTTGCACAGAAATGAGGGGACAGCACTTTGGTTTGACTGATGCTTATAAAAGCAGATTGTAAAGAAGCAGAGATTCCCAGCCCTCTCCATTCCCATCAAACCTGCAAATGGGAGGAAATCTTGGAAGGAGAGGGAGAAGGGAATCAGGGAGAAAAAGGGTGGAGCACAGTAAATACATATGTGTCTGGTTATTGAGCATGGTCTTTTACATCCTACCTGGAATGAGTCATACACAGTTCCTGGCAATACTTGAAAGAAGCTTTTATGTTTCAACTTTGGTGGATTCAGCTTGCTGCAATTCCCAGCACAGCCAGTCCTTGGAATAAAAAAGCACACAGAATCCGCATGCCCTGGACCTGCCCTTTTATTCAGTCTCTCCCCCTTCCTGGTTCCTAGTTGTGACCTTCCCAGACGTCTGGTTCCTCTAGGCTGCAGTCTTCCCACTGGGCTCTTGCTGTTTATTAGTTTTGACCCGTCCTGTTAGCATAGCCAACTTCACCTACTCATGATACTCTTTCCTCTGACTCTATCGAAGTTCCTTTGTGATAGAGGAAGCAAGGGATGAAGGTTATGGGCTGGTGGGCAAATGAAACAGGGAAAAAACTTGTAACTTTATTCTCTTAACAAATATTTATTGAGTATTCATCCTGTGCTAGCTGCTAGGACTTCAGTGGTCAATGAGGTAGTCATCAACTGAGCTTTAAAGAACCTACTCTTGTACGTGCTTGGGTTCTACTTAATACTGCATACAAGTAACATCTACTGAGCCCTTACTATATACCAGGCACTGTGCAGAAACCTTCATCTTACCAAATCCCCACCGCAGCCTTATAAGGAGGTAAGTTTATCAGTTCTGTTTTGTAAATTGAAAGTCAAGAGGTTGGAACTCATAAAGTCTGTAAGAGGTGAAGCTAGGATTTTATCCAATGTCTAACTCCTGCCCCAGGCCCCTTAACTTCTGTGCTGCATTCCACTGGTTTGGAATCACAGATCCTTGCACATTATCACCCTTAAATGTTTACAGAATTGAACTGTTTGTTCAGGAAAGTGCTTCAGGATTAGCCTTGCGAGTGAGAAGAAAGTGGTGACATAGGTGATGATAATATGATGGATTACACACGTCCTGGAATTCTACTTTTGGAATTTACCCTGGGAGATGACTAATCACTTTCTTTTACAGTTCTCTTTCCAAAACTAAATAACTCTAGAATAGGGATGAAGGGTCACATTCAGGCCTAATATCTTCATGAGAATTGGTTTTATTAGTCTTTTTTCCCCTCTGGACATCATGAGCATCCCAGAAGGGGATTTTGGAGTGTTCAGAATGCTATGAGGGCCAATGAGTCTCCCTTTACCATTTGGAGCCTAGGGCTGGTCCTGGGCTGTTAGACCTGTTTTACTTGAAACCAACTAGCCTCCTGTGGGACATTATCTTTGCCTAAGCATCTATCTCAGACCATGGCATATCCTCTGGCCATTACTCAGCATTTCTGAGAAACCCTCCAACCATCTGAATGTGCAGTGATCTCCCTGTTTGGCTGAGTTGCCAATCAAAACAACCTCCTCTTCTCTGGGCCAATATGTTTTTTTCCCAGCATGCAGTCAGTGCTTGCTTGCTGGTGTCCTGCAGATTCGAAAGATTGCAAATTATAGTCAATCAAGCTATCCTGAAGATTATGATAGGGAACCTGCTTTCTCCCCATGTTGGAAATTCTCTGTTGTCAAGGGAAAGGCACACCTCAGTAAAGCAAAGACCTGGGCAATTATTTTGAAAGACACAGTCATTTTATTGTCCAGGTCTGCAAAAAATAAGCACGGTCCCTTCTGGGACAGTACCCTTGTAATTCAGCTATTGTCTGAACTCCAAAGCCCTAAAGTTTTGTTTGGTTTGGGGCTCAGCAGTGACATAGTTGTTGTCAATCCCTAGTCAGACATAGCCTGCAAGCCTGTCTGGCTTGCAGGACAAAGCCCATCTTCACTGGGAAGCATGAGATAGTTCTAACATTGTTTCAGCCAGTGAAGCCCAGTAGGAGAAGGAAAATGTTAATTTCAGACCTACAAATTGCTTTCTTTGCTGAGCAGACCCAAGGGTAGAAAAGAAGGGGAACCTTAGCAACAGTTATAATTTGTTTCAAGTCTGAGAACCCTCTGCCTCTTTTTTTCCCCCACAAAGAAGCAGGTGGCAGAAAGAATCAGATGAAGTCCAGGTGATAAAGGATTAAGAATGCTCCAAGGAAATAAAGTCTAAATCTGACCGTCTTTCAAGCACTCTATCAAAACTTTAAAAAATCTTATCCACTGATTCTCCCTTTTGAAGATTACCATAATAACACATTCTTACATGGTGCTTACTCAGTGTTGGGCACTAATCTTCTTAAAAATTAATGTATATTAAGTCCTTAAATTCTCAAAGCAACTCTATGAGATAGAGAGCATTTTTATTTCCATTTTACAAAAGAGGCAATCAAGGCACAGAGAGGATCAGTAATGCCCCCAAGTGTTCATAATGACTGGTAGAGTCCAAAGCTGAAGGGCTCCAGTCTAGTTCCAGGGCTTAAGAAACTCCAAACACTTTCCCCAGAACAAAAGGGAGAACGTAAAGACAGATAAAACATCATCAGTCATTTCTTTCCTTTGATGCAGTTGACCATGCTTTATATTTGAATGACAAGAACTAATCCACGATGCTCAATCAGCACTAATGCTCTCTGTCTCTGGAATTCCTCTATCCCTTTGTTTTTACCACTTCCTCCCTGACCTGGCTGGCTACTCCATGTGCCAGCTGGTATCTGTGGACTGGTTATGTTAGAAATGGTGCTGGAGAATGTGTCCGCTCAGAAAAGTCACCTTAGAGTGGAGCCCACAGTCAGCGTTTCTGGGCAAATTAGACCAAGTTGCTTTCTTTTCAGATGTATTATAGGAGGCCACCCATGGATTCTGGTTAGACAGTATGTCATTTTCCAGAACTCAGCACATGATTGCCAAATTTCTATTCGAAGGTGACATTTTATGAAACACCAAATGTTCTTTGGTATCTGACTAAAGTTAAGTATCAAAACAGCCATGAATCCATAGGCATAGAACAATAATTCCCCCAGGAAAGTTTTCTGTCTCTCAGATCACTGACTACTAACTGAGTTGACCATTTCAACTAGATGGAAGTGTTGCAAAGTAAAGATAACTAGCTACTGTGGAAAGAGATGCTAGCTAGCTAAGCTCATTTGGGTTGCAAAATATATCTTTGTTATTAATTTGTCTAATTTTGTGTCTCTAAAATCCATTTTAAGTGACCAAAAAAAAAAAACCAAAACAAAACAGTTTTTCACTTTATGACTCTATTTTTCCTTCTATTTTAATAGTCTCTATTTTATATCCATTATTCAACATTTCACATCGCAAGTTCATGGTGATTGTTTCCTATGCTAAGATCTTCAACTCAAAGAGTTTAGAAAAACATTAGGGCCACCTGGGCCAATTATCTTGTTTTGTATATGAAGAGGCTGAGACTGAGCTGGATTAAGGACTTCTCAAAGTTGTACAGTGAGAGAGACAGTGAAAGATGATGCTTCACAATGACATCCGGTTAGAGCTCAGCTTCCTCTGACCAAAACTGTTGCCCAGGCAGAGACAGAGGGCAGGAGCTGTTCAACACTGGCTGTATCCGTTCTCCACTCCCTGTGCTAGGTTGCTTTGTTATGAACACCAGGTGCCATATTAGTGGCTCTAGAATTAGAAGGGTGAGATGAGTGGGGCGCAATGTATGAGTCTGTTTATTGTAGAGGGCCTGTGTCCAGATGCCGTCTGCCTCCTTGTGGTTTTCAGTCTTTAGCTTCTGGTCATTTAGGCTTGGGGATACCTGCATGGATCCTTCTTCAAGAACAGGAGATCATTTTGGGGCTTACAATTATAAGACCTACACAGACTTAGTCACAGACAAAAACAGAGTTTTACTTTTTTCTTGATCAGTTTTGTAGGAATAGCTTGTTTTCACTCAAAAGCGGTTTAGGAGTCTAAATGGCATCTATAATGATATATGTTCTGTAAATTATCTTGTCCTATGTAGAATATAGCCACAATGTAGATATATGTGTATCTGTTTATTTATGCATATTTGTGTTTCTAAATCTACTCACTCTGCCTATCTGAAAGCCTGTGTGGGATGCTGTAGGTTCCAAGGTTATACATATTTAGTCTGAAGTTAAAAGTATCCCCTGACTCTTCTCTATGATCCTCAGACATGGTTTCCCAAGTGAAAATGGCTTAAAAAAAAAAAATAAAAGCCTGGCAAAATAATCCCATCCTGCTTAGTGGGAATTTCATAATACTTTGGAAAATATTTCTGCGATACTCCAGGGCTTCCAGATGGGAATCTACAGAAGATCCTATGAAATGTGTGATGGATTTAAGGACTCTTGACTCCCGTTTTATCCTGATGCTTCTATTACTTTGCTAGCATCCCACGTCATGTGACTGGCCATATTGAATTGTTTGGAAGCACAAGTGGCTTATCTGACAGAATAATCTCCCAATTGACTTGGGGGATTTTAAAATACACATTCACCAGGCTCTGGCTCTGCCCATCATTGTGAAATAGGCAATATTTGCCATTGGTTCCTGATGCTGGCTCTGTGTTCCTCTCACAGTCTGCCTCCCTCTCCCGGTGGGGATCTAGAGTACCCCAAAACTGCTCTTAACTGGAGCCACAAATCTGATCTCCCTCTTAGGATTTTGTGCTAGACCAGCGCTCTCTAATTCTGTTTTTTCTTCCCACTCTCCTGTCAAATTCTGTCCACATGTCCTGAGTCATCATATAAGAAATAAATAACTCCTTCTGATACACTATTGTTTACTAGGTCGCCCCTCCCTGGGATACTTGCATTTAGAGGAAAATCCCTGGAGGTAGACAGCCTACACCCTTGGGACTTAATTTTTAGTGGTGGAACTTTGTACACTAGGAACTTTAAACACTGAGATATAATTCTGGCGGGCAATTGGAGCAGAGGTGGATATACCTCTCTAGACTCGTTCAAACACTCAAAGTGTTAAAACACATGGAAAACAGGACGGTATGGTGTTTCTCCCAGAAATAAAAAGGTGCATAGAGGACAATGTGAAAGCTGTGTCTTCTCTCTCAAGGACAAATGGATTGGAAATTAGGATTTGTTCTCAGGTAAGACACAAAATCAGAGGTAAATCCATGGGACTATGGAGGATCACCCTTATAACTGTATGTGAGAAATATTCATGGAGAATATAAGATAAGGACTACATCTACTACTGGTATAAATGAAAAGGAGGAGAGTGAATATTTGGCGAATAATTTAAAAATTCTCAGTTTTATGAGTCAGTGGACTCACTGGAACATTGCTAAGAATGAATCACAAAGAGTTAATAAAATATTTTCAGTTGGATTCAGAATGTATTATACTTTCTTTAGCAATATGTTTACCCTCCAGGATACGTTAAGTAAAGGTGGGCTATTAAGGGTTGGGGGTCGGGGGCATCTAACCTGGTAGCAAACATTTGTTTTAAATAAGCTACACGGCAGACAACCCACAAATCTATATGTGAGAAAACTACTATACAACTTTGCTTAACATTGTTCTATTAAGTTGAAATATGTTTTTAAATAATCTGAAAGCAAAAAGGCCTGGCCCTGGTAGAATCAAAGTGCTAAGACAGCTTTAATAAAAATAGCTAGGGCCACGTTATGCACATGTACCCTACAACTTAAAGTATAATAATAAAAAATAAATTAAAAAAAAAAAATAGCTAGGGCCTACACATCGTATCAGCAAAGGAAAAGAGAAAACGGATAAATGTTTTCGTAATTATAAATATAATTTGAGTCCCTATCATATTTGTCTTTTTAGCCAATCAGGGAAGAAAACCGTTATTAAAAGTTATGACTTAGGGCTATTTAGAGTCACTAAGGAATCAAGATGCCTCAGCCTTTTAGCTCAGGTAGAAAAAAAAATTCCTGTGTCTAGGAAAGAAGTCAGGGTGAAGTTTGTTCTTAGGTCTTACAGTTCGAACTAGAGTTACATTGAATTAAATGGCGTTTGTGACAGCTGAATTTAGTAATAAACAGTAGTCCATATGTAGGTTTAGAGATTTGTGTTTTTATAATTTCTGTTCCAGGTTATTTAACTCCTTTTTGCAACTAGAGGTTAATTCCCTTAACTTGATATTTAATACGAAGTTAAACTTTTGTTTTATTTTGTTTTGTTGTTGCTGCTGTTGTTTGTTTTTTGAGATAGTCTCACTCTGTCACCCAGGCTGGAGTGCAGTGGTGCGATCTTGGCTCACTGCAACCTCCTCCTCTTCGGTTCAAGCGCTTTTCCTTTCTCAACCTCCTGAGTAGCTGGGTTTACAGGCGCCCGCCACCACACCTGGCTAAATTTTTGTATTTTTAGTAGAGACGAGGTTTCACCATGTTGGTCAGGCTGGTCTCAAACTCCTAACCTCAGGTGATCCACCTGCCTCGGTCTCCCAAAGTGCTCTTGTTGCCCAGGCTGGAGTGCAAAGGTGCAATCTCAGCTCACTGCAACCTCTGTCTCCCAGATTCAAGGAATTCTCCTGCCTCAGCCTCCTGAGTAGCTGGGATTAAAGGCTCCTGCCATCACGCACAGCTAGTTTTTGTATTTTTGGTAGAGATGGGGTTTCATCATGTTGGCCAGGCTGGTCTCAAACTCCTGACCTCAGGTGATGACCGGCCTCAGCCTTCCAAAATGCTGGGATTACAGACGTGAGCCACTGCGCCCGGCCTGAAGTTAAACTTTTTAAAGAAAATATTTAATTAGTATTCTCAGTTCATTGAGTCAGGGATGCGCTGTGCATCAAACACAGTCTTATAACTAAGACATCCCCCTTTGCCTGTTGGCAGCTCCCAAAGAGAAGCAATGAAAGAAAAATGGGATATTTTTATTTGTGGCGAATATCACAGTATACTTAGAACCTCTATTTAATTTTCCTATTTTTAAGTAGTGAAAAAACCTCTAAGAGTTCTTTGACCTGACCATGATCACGCAGCCATGTCCAAAAAAGGAACCTGTGGACTATTCTATGTCCCCATGTGTCGATTTACCTATTCTACTTCTCTTCTCTTTGTACAGTATAAACTTAGGTCTCAACTCATTGGCTTAGATATTTCCTTAGATAAATAACTCCAAAGTGAGCTCTGAATCATACTTGCCTGAGAATATTTGAATGTACTCTTTTATAAATCCTTGTATCTAAGGTCTTCAGAGAATAAGGAAAAAACATCCTGAAACATCCTAAGGAATTGGCAGAGGCGAGGAAATATGAGCTTGTTATGAGGGGGAATTCTGCTGAGACCTCTGAGGAAGGGAATGGTTTATTGTTCTGATTTCAGCAGTGAAAGGGATGTTGGCTGGATGCCAGGTGGGGAAATGAAACCTGTAATGAAAAAAAACCCTGCCATCAGAAATCTAACCACGTCTTCCTAGCACTCACTGGAATTTTGTAAAATAGCTTTTGCAAAGTAACCTCACAAGCATAAACATTACATTTATATCAGCCCTACTATACTAATCTGCCTAGGATTGGGATGCCTTTCGGCTCCAACTAGAGTAAGAAGGGCATTCCTGAAATTATACCAGACAGATGATTTGTGGTCTTAAGTATGAAGAAACCCAGATAGGAAGGCTGAACCCAGTCCTCACTGGTGACATGCAGCCTGCACAAGACCACTTAGCTTCAAAGGAAACTCCAACTCATCAGGAGTAAAGCTTGATAGATGCTAGAGGCAACCTTAATATAGGCCTGGCTTAAAGAGTGTATCTAGATCAGTAAATATTAAGTGATTAAAATCATATGAAATATGTTCTTTGATGACAGTGGAATAACTTATTAGAAATCAATAACTTATTAGAAATCAATAGCAGACAGGAATTTAGGAAATTCACAAGTAGATGAAAATGAAACAACACACTCTTGAATAACCAGTGGGTCAAAAGCTACCAAAACAGACTCAAGAAAAAACAGAAAGTTTGAACGTATCTGTAACAAGCAAAAAGACTAAATCAGTAATTAAAAACCTCCCAAAGAAAAGTGTGAGACCATTTGGCTTCACTGGAGAATTCTACGAAATGTTTAAAGAAGAATTAGCGCCAATCCTTCTCAAACGCTTCCAAGAATTAAAAGGGTAGCTACAACCCATTCTATGAGGCTATTATCCTGATGTCAAAACCAGACAAAAACATTAAGAAAGAGAAAAGTATAATATACTTTAGTGTAATATCCCTATAGTATAATATCCCTCGTGAATATAAATGCAAAAATTTTAAACTAGATTTTAGCAATATGAATCCAATAATATGTAAAAGGGGTAATATATTGTGACCAAATTGTGTTTTTTCCAGCAGTGTAGTACTGACTTAATATTTTAAAAAATGAACACAATTAACCAAATAAAAAAAACTGAAAAAAAAACTGAAATAAGTGAAAATTGTGAAACTAAAGTGAACTGAAATAAGCGAAAATTTAAAAACTGAAATAAGTGAATATATTTATGCAAAACAAAACAAAAAAAAGAACTTTGGTCTCTGTCTCACATCATATTAAAAATACATGAAGATGGATTATAGACCCAAGTGTAAAGGCAAAACTATAAAACCTCTAGATGAGATGTATGAGAAAATCTTTGGTACCTGTTAGGCAAAAATTTCTTTTGCTCAACATCAAAAGCACTATCCATAAAAGAGAAAAAAAGATAAATTGGACTTTATAAAAAGTGTAATTTTCTGCTCATCAGAAACACTGTTAAGAGAATGAAAAGACAAGCCACAGGCTAGGATGAAATATTTGTAAAGTGTGTATTTGAAAAAGAACTTGTATCTAGAATATATAAAGAATTTACAAAAGTCAGTAGTATAAAAGCCAACTACCCAATTGTTAAAACTAGGCAAGATATTTGAACAGATACTTCTCTTCATTAAAGAAGATATTCAGATGACAAGCAAGCAAATGCCAAGATGCTCAATATAGTTAGTCATCAGGAAAATGCAAATTAAAATCCCAATGAGATAACACTACACACCTATTAGAATGGCTAAATTTGTTATGAAGATGTGGAGGAAAATGTGGAAGAACTACTTACGGAGATGTAAAAATGACACAACTACTTTGGAAAATAGTTTGGCAGCTTCTTAAAAAATTAAAAATATATCTACTCTAGGGTTTAGCCACTCCCCTTAGGTATTTACATGAGATAAATAAAAACCTATGTCCACATGAAGACTTGTACACAAATACTCATAACAACTTTGTTTGTAGTAGCCCACGTCTGGAAACAACTCAAATATCTATCTACAGGTGAATAGATAAATTGTATGATATCCATTCAATGGAATACTACTTACTCAGCAATAAAAGGAATGATTGGTACATAGAGCAACATGGATGGATATTGAAATAGTTATCCTGGGTAAAAGAAGATGGAGTATGATGATATTTATGTAAAATTCTAGAAAATGCAAATGAATCAAAGTGACAAAAAGCAAATCGGTAGTTTGCTGGGAGTGCAGTGGGTAAAGCGGGATGTGGAAAACTGGGAGGGAGGGACTCCCAAGGGGATAACTATGGTCTGAATGTTTGTGTTCCCCCCAAATTTATATGCTGAAACCCAAACCGCCCCCCCAAGGTGATAGTATTAGGAGATGGGCCCTTTTGGGAAGTGATGAGGTCATGAGGGAGGAGTCCTCATGAAGAAGATTGTTCCCCTTATGAGATAAGCCCATGGGAGTTCATTTGCCCCTTCCACCTTATGGGGATACAAGAAGGCTCCACCTTTGAAGCAGAGAGAGAGCTGTCACCAGACACTGACTCTGCCAGTGCCTTGATCTTGTACAGCCTCAAGAACTGTGAGGAATGCATTTCTGTTGTTTATAAGCTACCCAGTTTATGATATTTTGTTATAGCAGCCCGAAAAGACTAAGATAGGGCCCAAGGAAATTTTGGGGGATGATATATATGTTCCCTCTCTTGATTGTGGTGATGATTTCATGGATAGATACAGATACAGCCTCAAAATTCATCAAATGGATAGTTTAAGTATGTATAGTTTATTATATGTCAATTATACCTCAATAACAAAACATTTAAAAAATAAAACTATGACTACAAATTGAAATTAAAAAAAAAATTCAGTGAACAGAAAAGGAAGTTTTGGTATTGTGGCTAAACTCCCTTTTTTCTCCTAGTATTAAGTAATAAAGAGTAGGCATATTTACTAAAATATTGCCATACACTAGGCATAATTTTAAATACTTTATATATGTTTGTTATTTAACATTCAGAACATCCCTGTGAGATAGATAATGCTATTAGACCATTTCATAATTGGAAAACAGATGGACTTAACCAAGTACTCCCTGCTAAAACTGGCAAAGTCAGGATTTAAATCACTCACTACCTCACGTAAGACAAAGCACTCCTTTAATCGTTAAACTGTGCTTGCTGTCTTGAATTAGAAATACTAGACTAGGAAGGAGACCTCCAGAGAGCCAGAGAGAAGGACTGAATGAGGGCCAGAAAGAATCACCCAGAACTGAGTCTGGAGGGATAAATAGTTTAGATCTGGCTCCGTATCTGTCCTGCAACTGCATCCTGACTCTGTGTGTAATACTTAACTGCCTGTGTCGAGTAATTCAGACTAGACCTGACCCTTTCCCTTATTTGTGCAGGTGATTCTGTTTCTGCCCCAGGCCAACCTTAACACCAAGGCCCTTCACCAGTTGTTACAGCAAACGATTTTTGGTAATTTTAGTGGTGATCTGAAGATTCATGGGAAAGAGTCACATCTCCCAGTGCACTGCTCAATCCCCCACATTCTGCAGCTACCTATTTCTCTAAGCCTCCCACCACTTCTCCAGCCAGACTCCCATCACTCTTCACATTTCCCCTGCAGTGCGTGGGCCCAGTCTTCCATCTACTTTCCTTCACTTAAGACAAAGGCATGTCTTTTACCCACCTCATTGCTATCAAAGCCATTTCTCCCTTAGGACATTCTCTTGCCACCTACTAAGAAGATAAATTTGCTTCTATGTCCTGACAGAAGTTCTTGCTGTCTTCCCAAGGCTGACCTGACAAGTGTGTTGCTAGTGTAACCACATCTAAAAAATGTGTGGCCAATAGCAAAGATATGGAGTCAACCTAAGTGTCCTGTCAATGGATAATAGGATAAAGAAAATGTGGTATATATACACAATGGAATAGTATTCAACCATAAAAAAGAATGAAATAATGTGTTTTGCAGTGACATGGATGGAACTGAAGGCCATGGCCTTAAGTGAAACCACTCACAAACAGAAAGTCAAATACTGCATGTTTCCACTTACAAGTAGGAGCTAAATAATGTGTACTCATGGGCAAAGAGTGTGGAATAATAGACACTAGAGATTTGGAAGGGTGGGGGGCACAGAAGGTGGGGAGATTATGAGAAATTAATTACTGGGTACAAAGTACATGTTTCAGGTAACAAACCAGTAAAAGCCAAGACTTCACCACTATGCAATACATGCATGTAACAAAATTTTGCTTATACCCTTTAAATTTATACAAATAAAAATTGCATAGAGAACCTTCCGCTCAAAGAGAATCTCAGCCCTTGGTTATTAAAACAAAGGCTAGAGCTCATGCACACCTCAGAAATCAGGTATAGAATTTTCAGATTGATACCAGATATCCACTGGTGGCTAGCAGGCTCATCTGCATCAATTTGTATGAGTTCATTAAGGAGGGGATAAAAAAACGTTTGCACACTTCTGTCCTCCTTGCAAACTTTGCACAGCTGCCTTGCTAGGGTTTGCAAAATACAGTTTCAAATGTGAAGGGGGCATTTATAACTCAGTATCTCAGGTCTCCAGGGGCAGGAAAAACAATACTAGGATAATGTCTGCCACCAACCAGGATTGTCTCTCTTACCTCCTCTGTGGCTGCATTTGGGAGAATAAGGGCTAGAAAGGCAGGGAGAGAGAGTGGATGGGGCCTCTCCAACAGTTTGGGCAGGATGAGGTGGAGAGCAGAATAAATACTGCTTAAGGAAGTGAAAGCCGCTATGGGATTTGTAATGCCTCTTTGCTGTTCCGCTAGCTCCCGCACTCCAGAGATGACTAAGCAGCTGATTCATTGTGACACACTCAGAAAAACAACTCAGCCTTGAGAAAGGAGGCACACAAGAGCAGAGAGCATGCATGTATGTGTGTGTGGTGCGGGGGAGGGAGTGGTGTCTGTCAACATGTCTTTTAATGAGCTGTCACAATGTTTTACAAAGGCTTGAATTAGTTACCAATATGTTTAAAGAAACACAAAGATGAGGTTTTTTGTTTTTTGGTTTTCTTTTTTTGCATGAAAAATCAGAATTAGTGAATATCAGCTGATCCAACACCCTATGTTACTTTAATAGCTTTCTAGCTGGTCTTCCTGCTTCCATCATTTTCTCTTTTACAGTCCGTTTTCGACCCAGCAGCCAGAGGGATCCTTTTCCAATGTAAATCAAACTATGTCACTTCCTTGATTAAAATCCTCCCATGATGTTCCATCTCACTCAGAGGAAAAATGAGAGTCCCAGAAATGCTCTGTGAGACCCTACCTGCTGAGGTACCCGGTTACCTTTCACCTGTCCTGTTCTTCCTTGTCCTCTTCCTCTCCTTCCCCTTCCAGTTTCCTCTCCAGCTCCTCCTCTTTCTTTTCCTCCTCCTCCTAGGATAGAAGATGGAACCAGATTATTCTCTGGCTCTATTTTCTGTATGTTTTTGAGTAAATTACTTAACTGATCTGTGCCTCACTTCCTCATTGGTGAAATGAGGCTAAAAATCATATCTTGTTTGTAATGTTGTTTTGAGGACAAAATGAGTTAATATTTTTAAAGCCCTTAAAACAGTGCCTGACACATAATAAAAACAATCCCATTGCTCTTTTAATCCAGCCATGTAGGTTTTCTTAATTTTGCTCAAATAAGATAGGTTTGCTCCTGCCTCAGCACCTTTGCAGATGCTCCTTTCTCTGCCTGTCTGTGGCTTCCACAAATACCCATCTCTTTCAAGCCTTGCTTACCCATCTTTGAGGTGAATCAAAAATTGAAAAACAAAAACCCAAGTGGACCAAAAAATAAGCAAACAAAAGCCAGCCGAAGAAATGAAGAGTATTGATTAAATTTGGGAAATAAATGGAAGAAAAAAAACAAACTATCTCAAAATAAAGACTCATTTACAAGGTGGATTTAGGAAAAGAGATTCAAATTAAAATTTAACAAGAAGCATTGAAGAAAACTGGAAAATAACCAAGAGAATTAAAATTTATAATAATTTTTTTTCTAGAAAATCATGACACCTAAAGTGTAAATTAGATACGGACCAGCACTGTCTAGTTTACAATTTACCTTATAAAGTCAACTTATTGCTCTAAGTATTTGGATCCAGGCGTCTGGGACCAGCTTGTCACCATCTCTGACTACTGGAAAACTTTTGCCAATTGCTTCCCCTCTGCTTCCTTTTCTAGTCCCGTCTGAACTGTCTTGTCTGGCCCTGTTGCCACTCAGGAAGCCACAGATCCTGACTCCTTTTGTTTATTTCTCTGCCCGGATGAGAAACACCCATCACCCCTGACTTTCCAGGGAGCAAATCACGCTCCATGCCCCGCTCCCCCACAATACCCCTCCCTTTTCCTACGTACCTTCCCTTGCAATCTCCAGGTCCTCCTTTGACACTTCACTTCTCCGGATAATCACACTGCTTCTGTTTCCACTCTGCCTGCCGGAAGTTATTGCTTTCATCTATTCAATAAAGATTTATTTTAAGCAATTGAGTACCTGATATGTTTTCTTTTTTTCCACCAGGGAATTTTGTACAATTTTATGTTTTTAAAAATTATTTCCAGAGTCATCTGAACAATTACAAATGGAGACTTCAGTATGAGTAACTTAAACAAATATCACCTATTATTCAGAGACAAAGAGAGGATGGGAAAGGCACATTCCCTCTCTGGTCCTGGGGAGTTGAGGCTGCATAGAGGGGTCTCCTCTACGGAGTCTGGAACGTTGTTTATACCTCCTGGTTGGCCCTGTCCTTGATCATGCCTTTCCTGGACTCCATAGCACCGTGGGGCTATGTAGAAAGGCTCTGTTCAACCAATAAGAAAAAAGACATTTTATGTCATGCCTGGCAAGAACCTGCCTCCCCACTTTATCCTGAAGTGAGGCTTGTCTGGGAGACCGGGGCTCACTAAAAGGACTCAGAAATACATAAGCTGTCAAGGTGTGAAAATGAATGTTGTATGACAGAAAAGTTTTCAAAATATTAAAAACTTCAGGAAGGGGAAGAGGAACAAAACTATAGAAAAAAAACGAAATCTCAAAATAAGAGTGTGGATTTTGTGTGATGCTTGAATTAGAGCTAGAGGAAGAGTGGAGAGGAGAGAGTCATTGGATTTCCCCTCAGCAACTTTTAAGGCACTTATGAAACTCAGATGTTGATTTTATTTTTTCCTATTTAGTAGCCTTGTCTGATGAAGTCTTCATCTAGCCATTCTCTGCCCCTTCAAATGAGATCATTGTTTTCCTAACCTGTTTTGGGGTGGAAAAGAGTTCGGTGAATTTGTTCCAGAATAGACAGTGTCAATTCAACTGAGGTTTATTCTTTGATTACAGAAGATTTCCCTTCTAAAATGCCAACAATATCACCATTCTGCCACATCCCTCTACGCTTCTCTCCTCTTCTTAAACCAGATGCAATGTCCTTTGACCAGAGCGGGGAGGAGGCGAGCTGACTCCACATGTCCACCCAGATGGCATCTGATGAGCATTGGAATGACCTGTTCAGGATGTCACTGCTTACTGTCTCTGACTTTTGGCAGAAAGAAGAAGTTGCTCGAAACAATTCCAGAAAGAGGGATAAATTAAGAGGCCAAACAACATTCATTAATGTTTTTTAATTAAAATTGATGTTCACACAAATGTCAGGCAGCTCTATAAGTACTAATTCTAGAGAAATACTAATGAGTAAATTTTAACAATTGAAGGCCATGTTAATATTCATTTTCATAGATACACAAAATACCACTTACCCCAGTTTCCCCTTGAATCCCAATACTACTGCAGTCTATGATTATGGAAGATTACACCACTTGAGTACTGACTTTTGAAACTACCTATGTTTTTAAATATAAAATGAGCTGATTCTTAAAATTCAGAAGTGAATGGCTTTCAGGGTTTTGGGGGCAATTCTGTACATGTCCCCGCTCCCTTCAGATCTTTCCATCTGCCCCACACATACCATTGCCCACCCCTACTCTCTCCTACCGCCCCTGGATGAAGCCTGCCTGTTGTTCACACGTTTTATGCTGTGTTATATAGAAGAGTAACAGCCTCTTAGCTCCATATGACGTTGGGCAAGTCACTAAATCTCTGTGCTGTATTCCTGTCATCTTTAATATAAGAGATCATTTAGAACTTGTCTCATAAGACTCTAAGGAATAAAATAAATTAAGATGTATACAGTGCCTAGAACAGTTTAGCAATGTAGCGTGAATGTTAAATATTATTTTCCAATCCTTGTGTTTACACTATTCGTCTGTGAGCCCCTCCAGAATTGTTCTGTCTGATAATTTAATACCTCCCTGTCTTGTCAATTCAGATGAATTTCTTCTTCATGTGAAATCATTACCTGTACCTTGTACTTGTACAAATCAGTACCTTGTACTTAATACATAATATATTCCATGTGTTATTTATGTTTTCTTATGAGCCTTTTTTACTGTCTCAATTAGACTGATCTCAAGGACAGTAATGCTCTTCACACATTTTTTTTTCTGTGTCCTGTTGAGTGCTTTACACACAATAGATCCTCAAGTAAATTTTTGTTATTGAGACTATTGGAGATAACAACAATGTAGAATCTGGAAAGAAAAGCATGGCAAAAAAAAAAAAAAACAAAAACAAAAAACAAAGCATTTTGGTATGATGTGTTGGTTCCTGTTCTTACATTGAAGAATCCAGATGATCTATGCAAGCAAGAAGACAAAATTTTCATCTTGTCTGGATGGGTGAGCCTGAAATGAATAATTTCCTTTGTGGATACAACGTGGGTTTTATTTGAAATGTCTCTACAAACCACACAGGAATTTTTATCTTTCTGCAAATTGGTCTGCTAAGGAAAGATACTGAGATCTTTCAGTCAATGCAGTTCTCACCCTGTTCAGCACTTCTCCCACCATAGTCTGCAGTCCCTCTGCAGAAATCTCTGCAGAACTTTGGCCTAAGGGTAGCTCAGCACTCTGACACCACATGTGATTATTTAGAAGGCAGGGACCCTGCAGAGACCCATATGACTGATGTTCCTGGTGGGATTCTGGTAGTCAGATGGACCCACAAAGCTAACTGCTAGGGAGTGGAGGACAGACAGAGACATGCATAATGATAACTTTACACCTCTACAGCTTAGGGGGAAGAGCCTGATCAATCTGACTTAGTTTAGAGGATGTGGGTTTGTCTTGGGAAAAACTGAATGGTAAGAGTTTGTTCTAAGTCTGATCTTAGCACTCGGAAAACAAATGTCAAATTGCTGTCTGTTGAATTAAGAAATTAGTGAATGAGAGAGTGGCTTGAGGAGATCTCGGTAGTTCTAGACCTTCAACTCTGAAATATGTGAAAAAGACCAGGTTGGTCTGTGTATCTGTTTCTGTGGCTCAAGCCACACCTGGGATATCTACTGAGTTATGAAAGAAAATGATATCATGAACTATTGAAATTTTTCTACCCAAGGCTTTTTTCTACCTTAGCCTTATACAATCCTCTGGTCCATTCTTATCTAAGTTACAAAAGTTATCTACAACACGAATGTGATCATGTTACAGACACTCCTTCAATGTTTTTTTTTTTTTTTTTTTTTTGCTGCGCTTGGGAAAAGTCCAAAGTCCTTAGCATAGCATGCAAAGTTCTCCGTGTTCTGCCTTCTGCCTTTTATCCCCATCATGTCTCTTATCTCTCCTCTGTTCAGTATCCAAAATTCTATATCTTACACTCTGACTATGGAAAGAATGTACTGTTCTGCAATGTGCCAGATTCTCTTAAGCCTTCCTGCCTTTGCACTCCTCTGCCAGGAGTGACCGCCAGCCTTTTCTGCCTTGCTAATGCCTATAATTCCCCAAAGATTAGCTCACGAGTTTCCTCCTATGTGGCACTTTCTCTGATTCCCTCCAGGAAGAGTTAGGTGCTCTCTTTTCTCTGTTCTCCCAGCAATCTTTGCCAGTCTCTTTTGTAACGTACTTGTCTTTCCCGCCACACTGTGACCTAATTTAAGGCAAATATTCCATTGTACAACAGAGCGTAATTTTGGTAGATAGCTATTGTTATCCATAAATATAATTATGAATTATAATACAGCATAATGCTTATATTACGCATGTTTAAGTTAGCTGAGCCTGTGTTTGCACCATAGAACCTCCATTTTCTGAACTGTGCGAGTTTTGTAACCTCTCTAAGGCTCAATTTGTTCATCTGTAAAATGGAGATAATAATCATATCTTCTTCATAGCCTTGTGTGAGTATTAAATCAGACAGTGACTGTGAATGTTTTAGCCCAGTGCCTTGAACACAGTATGTATTCCATTTTGTAGCAGAGGCCCAGCTGGAGATAGAATTTGGTTTTGTTTTCTCTACTTCAAAAAGAAAGGAGTGGCTGGGCATGGTGGCTCATGCCTGTAATCCCAGCACTTTGGGAGGCCAAGGTGGGTAGATCGCTCGAGATAGGAGTTCGGCACCAGCCCAACCAATATGGTGAAATCCTGTCTCTACTAAAAGTACAAAATTAGCCGGCCGTGCTGAACCCAGGAGGTGGAGGTTGCAGTGAGCCGAGATCACGCCACTGCACTCCAGCCTGGGTGACAGAGCAAGATTCTGTCTCAAACAAACAAACAAAAAAATCTATACAAAAATTGTATTATAATAGTTTATGACACTGTTTTAGTCCAGAACTCAGTGGACATCCCAGGTGTGGCTTGAGCCACTGACACAGATACACAGACCAACCTAGTCTTTTTCACATATACTATACTGATGTCAACTTTTCTTGCAAGTGAATTGCAAGGCATTGTACTTTTATGGTTTTTTGTTTGTTTGTTTGTGTGGTATTTTTGGTTTGTTTGGTTTTTTTTTTGAGTCTTGCTCTGTCTCCAGGCTGGAGTGCAGTGGCATGATCTCAGCTCACTGCAACCTCTGCCTCCCGGGTTCAAGCGACTCCCCTGCCTCAGCCTCCTGAGTAGCTGGGACTACAAGCGCATGCCACCATACCTGGCTAATTTTTTGTATTTTAGTAGAGACGGGATTTCTCCATGTTGGCCAGATTCACAACTTATACTCAGAAAGCTGGAATTCTAAGCAATGCTATTCAACGTGTGACCCAAAAACTGTTGCTGCAGCCTGTGACAAGATAAGGACAGATATTGACAGGAATATTTAGAAACGTTTGTAGCAGTTTGGTGTTTCTGTGACATCTATGCATGTGTTTGCTTTTCTGGCAATTATTTTTATTGTGTTGTACGAAAGAACTAGTCTGCAACCAAATGTATGTAAAACAAAAACAAAACTAGAACTTCACCATACACAATTTGAGAAGCATTGACTGAAAGTACTTAAAAATCAACTAGTTCAGCCTTTTTCATATTGGACTGGAGACTACCAACACCCAGAGAAGTAAAGCGAGAAAATAAGGAACCAGACCTAAAACCCAGGTGTACCAATCCCTGTTCCAATGTACTTTCTCAAAGACTCTCAATCCTGAAACTAGAATTACAAATTGTCATCTGGGTTAGAATATCTAGGTTTACTACTACCTTTTCTCTTCCCTTCTGCAGCTTGTACTTGAGGGCCATTTTCGTGCTCAGAAACATCTCTGCTAGCAGGGGATTCCAATGTATCTTGGAAGAAGGTTCGAGAATGACCCACATTGTGGACTCCTTGGTCCCTGTGTTTTTCTGTTCTGCCAAGTAAGGTGGCTAGGCATCAGACATCATGTACTCATACATAGTATGGACAAGAGCCTAATTTCAGGAACCCCGCCTGTCTAGACCTATATGCACCATTATTAGTCTGTGGCCAGGGATCCCAAATTCCTATTACTAGAGCATTGAAAAGCATCCATTTCCCTTTACCATAATATGGAATTCAGTTTGTTACATTTCTCTCTTTCCTTGGAAATCTGAGGTCTCTCTTTACCTGAAGATGGCTCATTTTTTACTGAGTCCCATTGCCCATCAGGAAAAGCAAACACAACACCTTGGTAGAGATGGAAAAGAGAACGATGATCAATGGGGAACTGAAAAGGGGCTTGCAAACCTTAGTTCCCAGAGATAATTTTCCAGGAAAGGACCCAGGAGACCAGATTCCCACAACAGTAAGGCAATCCAGTCCAAACCATTTGCATTCAGATCTGAGTCTCTCTGAGAAAGGGCATGTTTTCCTTTTAGCCTGTTTCTTCCCATTGGTATTCCCCCAGTTTCCTCTAAAATCTTCTGGAAAATGCCAACTCCTCTCAGCTTATCAAAGGGAGAGATGAAAACTTAACCTAAGACAAGATGCCTATGAGGATCTGAAGGTACTTGGGGCCAGGGGTGGTGGCCACATGCATCTGGGGAGATAAAAGAGAAGGGAGGAAACCATGGGATGACTCTGATTGTGGATCCCTTTCTGACTGGCATTTCTTCAGAAAAGATCCTTTTCCCTTGTCCCATAGTCCCTTGTTTGCATTAGACAACCAAAGGCAGAGGCACGCTCTCCAGAAGTCCTCAACACTTAGGGGGATGGGAAGAAAGACCCATAAAGACTTGAGGCTTCATGAGTACCATCATGAAGATGGAGGAATCCTATTGGATAACTGTCCTCTTGGGTACACAAAGGGCACAGGAATGGAGATTTTGAGGGCAGGGCAGAGCACATAGAAGGGGATAGGAATGCCTAAGGAAAGAAGGCCGGGAAAATATGGATGAAGAGCTAGAACTGAGGGACAGACCCTGAGAGAGGAACTAACTATAGAGGGTTAACCCCTTTGTGATTTCCCCAGGATAGGTCTATGATGAAGAGATAATGTAATATAACCTTTGCATGTACCCCTTTAGGCACATACACTCTCTTCAGGTCTCTTGGGTCTGAATGTTTTTAGGAACTACTTCTAAATTGATGAAATTTTATTTTTAATAAAAGCAAGAGTGCTGTGTGAGAAACAATATAAATTATCATTAGAAAAATGAAATTATAGGGACTACACCACCAAATAGCTCAATGTTTCTAAATTTCCAGATAGTAAGGAATTGTGAGATCTCAACTACTTGCTAATTGACCATTTATCTATTTATGTGGATGTTTTGTCTTCATTTTGTCACATCCCAAATTTTGGAAAAATAATCTTCTTGGTGTTTCAGGTTCTTTTGTAAGGCTTTTGTGAGCTATTTATGTCTACCATCCCTCATTCAATACCAATCAAACCCACTTATTGATTGTTGCTAACTTCCTAATTTTTCTTCTCTAGTATCTTTAGCATTATCTTAAAATTATGAGCATTCTTCTCAGCAATTCATAAAATTTCTAGAAGAATTTCTGATAATGGAGGCATATATATATAAATGTGTGTAAATAGGTAATCGTGTGTCTCCTGCTTCAAGCCCCACAGAAACATCTTTATGCCAGGAAGATGGAGACTGAGAGATCATAGAGATTTCTAAGCATGCTTAGCCTGTACTCATGTGTTTCCTTCGTTAGTAGTTTGTACAAAACACTTTTGATGTGACTAACTGAGCAAAGAAAACATGCAGTACACTGTGCATGGTTGGTCATTGCAAAGTATTTCCTATAACTCACTGTTAGTTATCGAAATAGAGGACTTAATATTAATTTACATGTTTGTATAAAATGGTTTATACCTTTCAACTGGCCCTCATGGATTCTCTAGTTTATTTCTCATCAATTAAAGGTGTCACTATTGTTCCCTTCGTGTTGTGCTTGTGGTTTTGTTTTGTCTATTCTTCTTCACTCATTCTGATTCATCTGCTTCATGTCAGAATAAGAAGAGAAGAGAAAAAGGAAAGAGAGAGAGAGATGGAGACACATAAAGAAGGAGAGAGAATGACAGCTTCTATGGGTGTGTAGAACATCATGACATTAGTCAGGTAACTACTTCCTTCAACATTATTTTCATTTATTATTAATAAGCTCATTGCGTATGTCTTGTCCAAACCTAGAAAGTCAACGCCCCCTGGGTCAACCTTCTAGGGTTATACCTGCTTAGATCAGGCAGGGGCAGTAAAGAGCTACTATGGTAGGAAATTCCAGTGGGAGAAAGAGACTGGAGGGTTTTATAGGAGGGTCGTATGACTGTAAGTAAGCCAGAGTTATTCCAGAACCAGACATCTGAAGGGGGAAACCCTGATGACCATGGAATGACAGTTAACACCAAGGTTCATGACAGTTGTAAATCCTGAGGGGTCAGGACTAAGAACCATGACATAAAAAATTGTTCTCATCACATGCAGGCAGGTAAAGTTGACAGGGTAGATGGACAGAGCTTTAGAGGTATTTGCAAGGACCTCTCCTCTTGCCTTGTGGTTCTTGAAGGATGCTGGTTTCTCTGGACCCGGAAACTCTGCAGAGCTGATCTACAGCCCAGAAGCATGTGTGAAGATAAAGGAGCCAAAGAAAAGACTAGTTCCTTATCTTCAGAGCTGGAACTTCTGTTTCTATTTAAGTTGATGTGATTATTTAGAAAACTCTGTTTAGGGGAATGTTTTAAATTTTTTTGGTGTTGGCATTTTAATGTCCTAAACTTTCTTTACAGATGTTTCTTTCAAGGGGGTTCTTGCAGTGAAAGTGTCTAGCACAACTATTAAGTAAGACCATGAAGACAGTAAAAAGGAGACACACTATAATACCCTTTTGATAGTTCTTTGCTTTGAAAAATTTGTGTTCACAAAAATATTTTGCACTGCATGGGTAGCCATGCGATCAGAAATTTTTACAAAAGATTCTGTGTAATGTTAGTTTTGGATCACATTTTGAGTGTAATGGTTCTATACAAGGATGATTAAATGTTGCTAATCTGTCATGCTTTTAAAATCTTTCTTTAAATCCATATCACAATAATGAGAACATGCTGTGGATACCAAGAAGGGCTCATGGGAATGGTCAAAGCACAAAGCTTTGGCCTTAAGGTCTTCTGTCTTGATCTAATATACTTTGTGATTGACCAATACCTGTTGCTTACCAGTAATTGAGGCCTGCACATAAATTAAGAGAAAACCATTCTGACTACAGTCACAGTGAATATCAAAGATGCAAATTAGATGCAGTAGTAAAAGTAGAATAAGTTAAGCTTGTAAATATGGATAAACTGGATTCCCATAATATTGAAACATTCTTCCTTTCAAAGGAATTAATATTCAAACTTGGCTCCCTATAGGCAAGTTGAGATAGAGATACTGCTAGCATGACAAAAAGAAGGCAAAAAGTTTTAATAAATAAAAATAATAATCAGACGCTAAACATTAAACTCCCACTTTTGCATGCTTGTGTTAACCAAACACAAAATTTCAAGCACAATAATTTGCCCACCAACCACATTGTGAAAACACTATGAAAGAAGACTCAGAAAAATACAAAGCAAAGTTTTCCCTTTTGACTTTAGGTATGAAGAATGCTGTTAAATCAGAAGAAATATATCTTTCCCCAAATTTCATATTAAAGAGAAGGCAGAAGATCTGGACATTCAATGATAAATCAATTTTTTATTGAAATTTTTAAAAAGTCATGCTTAGGAATAAAAGCAGGAATGTTTTTACTTTTAAAGTAGAAGTGATAGAGCAGAACTGAATAAAATTGAGACCCAAAAATCCATACAAAGAATCATTGAAACAAAAAGTTGTTTATTTGAAAGGATAAACAAGATAAATAGACTTTTAGCTAGACTACTAATGAATAAAAGAGAGAAGATTTAAATAAACACAATAAGAAATGACAATGGTGATGTTACAACTGACCATACAGAAATACAAAAGATCCTCAGAGGCTACTATGAACACCTATTCACAGAAACTAGGAAATCTAGAAAAAATTGATAAATTCCTGGAAACACACAATCTCCCAAGATTGAATCAGTAAGAAATAGAAACCCTGAACAGACCAACATCAAGTTCCGAAATTGAATCAGTAATAAAAAAAAACCTATCAGCCATAGCAAGCTCAAGACCAGATGGATTCCCAGCTAAATTCTACCAGTTATACAAAGAAGAACTGGTACCAATTCTGAAACTAC
The DNA here is from genome assembly GCF_043159975.1 of Macaca nemestrina. NCBI lineage: Eukaryota > Metazoa > Chordata > Mammalia > Primates > Cercopithecidae > Macaca > Macaca nemestrina. The sequence goes on from NC_092126.1 coordinate 171,036,574, forward strand.
TCCAAAAATTTGAGAAGGAGGGACTTCTCTCTAACACATCCTATGAATGCAGTGTCTCCTGATATCAAAACCTGGCAAAGATACAACAAAAAAAGAAAACTACAGGCAAATATCCCCTATGAACACAAATGCAAAAATCCTCAACATAGTACTAGCAAACCAAATCCAACAGGACATAAAAAAAGTTAATTCACCATGACCATATTTGACTTCATTCCTGGGATGCAGGGTTGATTCAACATACATAAATCAATAAACATGATTCATCACATAAACAGAACTACAGACAAAAACATATGATCTCTCAATAGACATGGAAAAAGCTTTTGATACAATCCAACATCCCTTATGATAAAAAAAAAAAAAAACCCTCAACAAACTAGGCATTGAAGGAACAAACCTCAAAATAAGAGCTATCTATGACAAATCCATAGCCAACATCATATTGAATGGGCAGAAAGCAGGAAACATTCCCCTTGAGAAATGGAATAAGACAAGGGTGCCCGCTCTCCCCACTCCTATTCAACCTGGCACTGGAAGTCCTAGCCAGAAAGGTCAGGCTAGAGGAAGAAATAAAAGGCATCCAAATAAGAAGAGAAGTCAAACTGTCTATCTTCACTGATGCTATGATTCTATACCCAGAAAACCCTAAAGACTCTGCCAAAAAGGCTCCTGGAACAGACAAATGACTTCAGTAAAGTTCTAGGATACAAAAGTCAATATACAAAAATCAGTAGCACTTCTATTCACCAATAACGTTCAAGCAAAGAGCCAAATCAATAATTGAATCCCATCCACAATAGCCACAAAAATAATAAAATACTTAGGAATACATCTAAACAAGGAAGTGAAAAATCTCGACAAGGAGAACTACAAAACACTGCTCAAAATAATCACAGATGACACAAACAAATGAAAAAATGTTCCATGTTCATGAATTGGACAAATCAATACCATTAAAATGGCCATACTGTCAAAAGCTATCTACAGATTCAATGCTATTCCTATCAAACTACCAAAAACTACCAGAACTAGTTTTTTCTAGCTCTGTCACTTTTCTCAGAACTAGAAAAAAACTATTCTAAAATTCATATGGAACCAAAAAAGAGTCTGGAGAGTCAATGAAATCCTAAGCCAAAAGAACAAAGCTGGAAGCCTGATTTCAAATACACTATAGGGCTAGAGTAACCAAAACATTATGGTACTGGTACAAACCCAAACACATAGACCTATGGAACAGAATAGATAATTCAGAAATAAAGCTACACTCCTACAGCCATCTGATCTTTGACAAAGTCAACAAAACTAAGCCATGGGGAAAGGATTCCCTATTCAATAAATGGCACCGGGATAGCTGGCTAGACATACAAAGAAGAATGAAACTGCACCTACTTTTCACCATATACAAAATTAACTTAAGATCAAGTGAAGACTCAAATGTAATGCCTCAAACTCTAAGAATACTAGAAGAAAACCTAGGAAACATCATTCTGGACTTTGACCTTGGGACAGGATTTATAACTAAGTCCTCAAAAGCAATTGCAACAAAACCAAAAATTGACAAGTGAGGCCTAATCAAAATAAAGAGTTTCTGCACAGCAAAAGAAACTATCAACAGAGTAAACAGAATGGTAGAAAATATTTGCAAACTATGCATCTGGCAAAGGTCTAATATCCAGAATCTGTAAGGAACTTAAACAATTCAACAAGCAAATAACAAATAACCCCGTTAAAAAATAGACAAAAGACATGGACGCTTCTCAAATGAAGACATACAAGCAGCCAACAAATGTATGAAAACATTCTCAACATCACTAACCATCAGGGAAATGCAAATTAAAACCACAATGAGATACCATCTCCTATCAGTCAGAATGGCTATTACTAAAAAGTCAAAAAACAACAGATGCTGGTGGGGCTGTGGAGAAAAGGGAACATTATATGTTGTTGGTGGGAGTGTAAATCAGTTCAATCACCATGGAAAGCCATTTAGAGATTTCTCAAAGAACTTAAAACAGAACTACATTCGACCCAGCAATCCCATTACTGGGTAAATACCCAAAGGAAAATAAATCATTCTACCAAAAAGACACATATACTTGTATACTTGTATGTTTATTGCAGTACTATTCACAATAGCAAAGACATAGACTCAACCTAGGTGCCCATCGAAGTGGGTTGGATAAAGAAAATGTGGTATATATACACTATGGAACACTACACAGCCATAAAAAGAACAAACTCTTGTCCTTTTCAGCAATGTAGATGCAGCTGGAGATCATTATCCTAAATGAATTAACGCAGGAACAGAAAACCAAACACTGCACCTTCTCACTTATAAATGGAAGCTAAGCATTGAGTATACATGGACATAAGGATGGGAACAGTAGATACTCGGGACTACTAGGGTGGAGAGTGAGGGAGAGAGGGACAAATCTTGAAAAACTATTAGGTGCTACGCTCACTAGCTGAGTGATAGGATCAATGGTACCCCAAACCTCAGCATCGTGCAATGTACCCATGTAACAAATCTTCACTTGTACTCCCTGAATCTAAAATAAAAGTCGAAATTATAAATAATTAAATAAATACATAAATAAATAAAATAACATATCAGTGATAATAATATTTACTTTATCAGGTTATTCACCTAAAAAGTTCTGGCATTGGTATGGGTGTGGTGGCTCACACCTGTAATCCCAGCACTTTGGAGGCCAAGGTGGGCGGATCACTTGAGGTGTTCAAAACCATCCTGGCCAACATGGTGAAACCCCATCTTTACTAAAAATACAAAAATTAGCCAGGCATGGTGGCACGTGCCTGTAATCCCAGCTACTCAGGAGGCCAAGGCAGAAGAATCACTTGAACCCAGGAGGTGGAGGTTGCAGTGAGCTGAGATAGTGCCACTGCACTCCAGCCTGGGTGACAGAGCGAGTCTTCATTTCAAACAAACAACAAAAAAAATTCTGGCCTGACGAAGAGGTCACTTAGCACATATTCATTTCCTCTCTTCAAAGAGAATCACCAAAATGTAACTATGAATATTCCTCTGGATTACTTAGCACAAAATAAATTGAGATGGGAATTTAATTATTATTTACTCTTAGATTTAAAAAAAACAGTTATTTTAGAGGAAAGTAGGGAACTACAGCAGAGGGAGAGAAATCTTTAGAAAAGTATCCCCTCCCTTCAAAGAATGCACCCCCAACTACCCTCACACAATGATACTATTGGACTTGGCAATAGTGACTAACACCTTATCCACTATTTTTAACTCTGGTGTCTGTAATTTACGAAGACAAATATTTAAGTCAAGTTACAGTAATTCGGAACAATTCTTTTAAAAAATGGAATTAGAAAGCAATTAGGGTAAACAACAACAATAACATCAACAAAAGAAAAACAACTTAAAGGCACCTACCTCATGGGAAGCTGATTGTGTGAGGCAAAACCACACGCTATCTATAATTGTATAATCTAATCATATAAACAGGGTTTTATAAGGGTTTTAATAAAATAATACGAGTTGAAGGGTATTATAGGGTCTCAATTCCAGCTACAAACATAAGCACTGTGTGCCCTGGAGACTACATTTCCTTGGCTGTGAAATGAAGATAATATCTGCAGTGAGTAAAACGGTGAATATAGTACACTCAATCCACTGCTTGGCTGATGGTATTCACTCACTTATTCATTCAACAATGTTTGTCTTTTTTAACACCGTATCAGGCAATGTGCTGGGCAATAGAAATATAGCAGTGAAAAAATAGGCATGTTTCTTGTTTTCATGGAGTTTAACAGTATGGCATAAGAGGCAGATATTAATAACGATATGAACAATAGTTTGATAAATAAGTAAAAGTTAATTCTGATTAAAAGTTAGTTGCCTTTCTCTTCTCCTTATTTGCTATTTAAAAATCCTGTTCTTTCTACTTTCACTTTTGAAAATGTAGTGAAGTCATGAATGTTAACCTAAATTCAGAATGTAAATTCTGAAGTTCTCTACAAACATTAATTGCTGTATTTGAAACAAAAATATATCAAGCACACACTATTTGTAAGGTCCTAAGAAAATCGAAAGGTAAATTAGACATAGGTTCTGCCTGCCCCTGCTGGAGGAAGGTAGGACAACTGGCACTATGAGCTATTAATGTAACTCCAGGCAGAAAGTACTAACAGGTGCTTTGAGAGAGGGATGGGGAAAGGGATTTGGTATTTGGAGGAGACAGAGATTGGTCCAGTTGGAGAGGGCTCAGGGAAGACTTTATGGAGCAGATGCATTTGAACTGGATCTAGACAATTAGGGGGCATTTGGACTTGAGGAGATCAGGGAACAACATGCAAAGGTGCAGAAGTGAGAAAATGAGGGGCAACAACAGTAACAAAACAGTATGTAGCATTTGGTTCGATTGAAAGAGGCATGAACGGCAGTAGTCGGCAACAAGTTTGGACGAGTCGTTTGGGATCAGAGGATCGGAACATAGAGGATCCTGAAGGCTGAGCTAGACAGTGTCACCTGTACTTTTGACAGCTGTGAGCCACTGGAGGAAACTGAGCAAGACAATAACTCGGCTGGAGCTGTGAATCAGAAATAGTGTGCCCTCAGTCAGGAAGAGTAACCTACAAACCTACAACTGCGTATAGGATGTATCGTTATGACTGTCAATATAATTTTGCTGAAGAATTTGGAAAGAGTGCTTTTAACCTTGTGTTCTGGCCCTCTTGAAATACAGGGTCTAGAAGCTCACAGTTCGAGTGGTCTATGGAACCTGAAGTCTTTTTGTATTCAGGAGTACGGGGACATATTGAAGACAAACTTCCTTCTTGAAATAATATGGAACTCATAAAATGGACCCAAAGATCTTATTTCTTTGGAAAAAATAAAGCAGTTTTTTTTTAGTACATTTACCTTAGCACAGGTCACATTCTCTATAATTTAATATCATAGAAATAGGGAAGAGAAACACCAGGAGGTAAAAATGATTGCTCTAAAAACTAAGCTGCTATGATTCAACATCCTAAAATGCACATACCAAACCCTCTCCCTCCTTCACACCCACTCACGGCTGTGACTTTAGCATTCAGTAATGACTGATCAAAACATCTATCCCTGCTCCTGGAGCTCCCATGGGCTGTGTGCACAGAACAAGCTGACCCTGACTGTCTCTTCTCCCATGAGCCTCTCAGAGCCAAACCAGCTGTGGGAGATGTGTGGCAGCTGGTCAGCCAATCAACAAAAAGCTGCTGGATGACAATCTCCATTTGTGACTTTACAGAGATGGTGGATGAAGCCAAGTTGCCCTGCTCAGCTGTGTGGAGAACCTCTCCACTGAAAGAGAATAACAGATGTTCATTTTTAAAAACAATTTCCAAACCCGAAACATAATTTTACTACACAAATACATGCCAGTGAATATTTGGAGAATAAGAACAGTTTTTGCCAGCCTTCACAGGGTGTCTGGATGACAAACACAAAGAGAAAGATCTACATATTTGTAATTGACATCAGCTTTCTATGATGAATGCCAGAGAGCATGAGCCACTGTCTTGGTATGTCCCACAGAGCAGTTCTCATTGCTGGCGCTGGATGTGTTTGGAGCCGGGGCAAAGATGAGGGTAAGCTACCCATTCCCAAGGCAAGGAGAACTAATGAAGTAGGAACAAGATAGGTAGCTGAAGACTTTGTCCTATTACCTCACGTAAAAGTCGTTGTGTTAAATAAATATATCTGGCATGAATTTATCAACATAGAAGAAAATGATACCAAACCAACCAGATAAGCTTTTAACAAATTCAAAGTCCAGAATTTAAAATGCCCTTCATTCAAATAAGCAACCAGTGCCTTAGGGTTGGGCCCTCAGGGATGAAAAGATTATGTAACCAACGAAGGCAGCCAGAGGCTAAGCCCTTTCTCCTAATGATGAACAAGGAACTGAAGAACTACCACAGAGAATGGTACCTCAGAACCCGTTCTTCAAACACTTTACCTTGCTGCCTTGTCCCAAAGGTTGTATATTTATGACCAACATCTGCGTTCATACATTTTATAAAAGGCACCCAATGCTTAAGTTCTCTGTTAAGGATCTCTCCTCCCACTTTAATTTAACACCTTCTCCAACAGGGTGCGCTCTGCCTCCCCAAGCATCTCTCCCCATCTTTACACAGCTCTTATAGAACATTTTCCTTACAGTAAGCTGAAATACTCTCTAATATTTGGGCATGTGAAAGTATAGCTGAAAGGACGCTGGAAAGCACAGTAAAGAAAATGGAGAAAAAAAGCAACTGGGTTATTTTTTCCACAGAAGTAAGTTGAATTTGAATAGTTGAGTGAACATTTAACTGGCTGTGTTGTAATTGAAAAACAGGAGATAAATTGGTTCTTTAAATCATCAGTTTGTCGAGTTCTGAATATGTATAAAACAGTTTCAAATATTTCCCCAAGTACCTCTGTCATATCAATAAACTGGGTGGATATTATTCAGTTGCACATAATAAAATATTTGTTTTCAAAAAACTCAAAAATAACCTCTGGATTTAAGATATTGTTTTATGCTCTATTTCTACCATAATCACTTGTACAAAAATCTCGATACTTCAGATATACTTGTTCACCATGTATAGGTGTACATATGTCATATTTTAATGGCCATCTATTTTGAAACACTATTAAATTACAAATAAAATTAAAGCCACTTAATTTTTAAGCCATTTAAAAATTAAATTTTTAAAAAACAAAATAAGCGTCAGGCAAGGTGACTTATGCTTGTAATCCCAGCACTTTGGGAGGCCAAGAAGGGTGGATCACCTGAGGTTAGGAGTTCGAGACCAGCCTGGCCAACATGGTGAAACCCCGCCTCTACTAAAAATACAAAAAAAAATGTAGCTAGGCGTGGTGACTTGTGCCTGTAATCCCAGCTACTTGGGAAGCTGAGGCAGGAGAATTGCTTGAACCTGGGAGGCAGACGTTGCAGTGAGCCGAGGTCGCGCCACTGTCCTCCAACCTGGGCAACAAGACGAAACTCTGTCTCAAAATAAATAAATATATATATATACACACACACACACACACACACACACACACATATATATATATATATATAGAGAGAGAGAGAGAGAGAGAGAATAAGCTATTTTGTTCTTAAAATAAAACTTAAACCACATCTTCTTTCTGCCTTTTCTTTTTCTTAAAAAAAGCAACTCTTTGTATAGACAGGTTAATTTAGGCCCAACATGGTAAAAACAAATTCTTTCCATCTTATTCCAAGTTTAGACCCAGGCAAACTTTCTAATAACCAAGTTGTTAAAAGCCTTAATTAATGGAATCACTGCTTCCCAATTTCCAAATCATGCTACTAAGCTGCTGTTTAACTAGAAGCAAAGGCTCTGTGGCTCTGTGGCTCTGTGGCTCTGTGGCTCTGTGGCTCTGTGGCTCTGCTCTGCATTCATATATGGGAATGTTCACAATTCAATATGCCCTGTGAGGTGTGTCTAGCATGCTTCATAATTCCAGTAAGTCTGTGCAGCCCACACTCAAACCGCCAAGTGGTTTTCTCCTGATGATCACAGCCCTGAAGCCATGCATTCCTCTTGGACTTCCCCAGGGCGTCTTCTGTGTCATACTCATCTGGTGGTTAGAGCTCAAAAACTTCTTTGCAGGAGGAAATCTCAGGGTAGCAAGTTCCGTTCAGATATTACATTGTAGGCATCTTATTACTCCTTTCAGCTGGATCCAACTTCAGACCGTCATTCGATTTCCACTGTTACTACCAGGATCACTACCTATGTCTCAGCTCAGAGAACTTCTAGGCCCGGGGAGCCTTGAGTTATCTCTCTGAAGTTCTCTGCTCACTTGAGAAAGCAACATCTTTTTTTGCTCAATTCTCCAGATTTTATTTTTGATTTCACGCTGCATTTTAGTCCAAAAAGTTCCCAGGCCTCTTCCCTGGTGTCCTGGGCTGCTTCTCACAGCCTGAGCTGGTTACACCATTCTTCACTGGTTACACCCAGTGACAGTTTTTTTTTGGCCGATCTCTTTTCAGGTCAGATGACATATAGGGTGACTGCACGTCCTGGTTTTCCTGTAACCATATCAGTTTATACCTGGTGTTCTCTTATAATTATTAAAAGTGTTCCTCTTTCACTCTCACAATCCTGGTTTGGATAATAATGAAAAGGATACTCAAGTTGATGTCTTCTTTGCAACCCAGCAACGGAGTCAATTCTATGAATTTTTTATTGCTTTCAGTTGCTTTTAAACATTCTTTATGTTTTTAAAAATGTGTGAACCTCCCCAACATATATGTCAAGGATATTAGTTATCTATTGCTACATGATAAACTACCCCCAAACTTAAAGCAGCAATAGACATTTACTATTTCACACAGTTTCTGTAGGTGAAGAATTTGGGAGCAGCATAACTGAGTGGTTCTGTCTTGGGGTCTCACATGAGGTTGCAGTTGAGAAGTTCATTAGGGCTGTAGTCACCCAAAGCCTGGAATGGAGCTGGGGAATGTGTTTCTGAGATCACCTACTCATGAGGAAGACAAGTCGGGGCTGGCTGTTGCCAGGAAGCCTCATTTCCTTAACACATGGAGCTCTCCAAGGAGCTACTTGAGTGTTTTCACAGGATGGCAGTTGGCTTTCCTCAGAGCAAGTTATCCAAGAAAGGAGAAGCAGAACTCACAATGTCTTTTATGACCTATGCTCAGAAATCACACGATGTCATTTCACAGTATCTGATTGGTTACTTGGCACATATTTGAAACGACCACGGAGTAAAAAATATCTCATTGTATTCTTTGAGAAGAAAAACTATTCCCTGCAAGGATGAGATAATAGCAACACTAAGTGTGAACCTTATAGGTACAGCAATTTACAGATATGTATATGTATATATATGTGTGTACATATCTGCACACACAAATACATACATATTTGCTTGTGTGTTTGTATGTGTATATACATATTTACAGATATGTATGTATCTGTAAACATATATATTTGCTTGTGTGTGTAGATAGATATAGCTATAAATATAAATGTAAATATATTTAAGTAATGCTGAACTTTGGGTGAGTTTAAAGAAATAAAATACAAATACCTAGGCATAGTCAGAGATTTTCACATTTATATTTAACAGTTATCAATGTTTGCTTAATCATTGAGTTTCCTTTTCTGACTAAACTAGAAAACAGTTCTCTGCTTACTCCGAAATGCTGTCTTGAATACAAAGCTTATGAGTTTGCATTTATTTGTTATATCATTCACTCATTCAACAAATTGTAATTGGGAGTTTACCACCTGCTAATCAAACTGTGCTAGATGGTAAGGACATAGTCCTTACCTTCAAAATGCTTAATGTTTAGAGTAGAGGAACAGACTAGAAATGATACATGTTAAAAAGTGAAACCCATAGGTTCTTACAGAGGTATAGAGAGGGGCACCAAATTCAGTCTGGTTGGAGAGAAGCCAGAAAATTATTCTAAGTTTTATGACATGACATTTGAGTAGAGTCTTGAAGGGTAAATAAAAATTTACAGGCAGATCCAGGGTGAAGAAGAAGGAGCTTTCAAGATGGAAGGAATATTATAACCATGAATGCCAAGATGTGAGAGAGGAGGTGTCTTAGGAATGGTGAGAGAGCTGGTCTGAAGAGTAGGCGTGCAACAGTGTAGGGAAGCCAACAAGATACAAGTGGAATAGATCATGGGAGGGCTTGTGAGCCTCATTAAGATGCTGAAATGTAACTTGAGGACAATGAGAAAAATGTTGAAGAATTTGCAGCAGGAATGAAACACTGATATTTTAGGAAATTTATAGTGATGGCCACTGGAGGATGGATTAGAGAGGATCAGTCTGCTGGTTGGAAGACCAACTGAAAGACTACTGCAGCCGTAGAGTTGATAGCAAACAGGAGACACAAAGTGCACATATTGCCCTGGCTTCTGATTTCATGACAAACTGGCATGGCAATACTTAATACTTAACAGGTAAATCTACTATTTTTCAGTAATTTCTGTTTGTGTTAGGTGCTTAGCTCCTTTGTCTGACCCTTGAGTTCCTTCTGACCCTGGAGTACAGTGTTGTGATCCTAACTCACTACAGCCTCAAACTCTTGGGCTCAAGCAATCCTTCCACCTCAGCGTCCCTTGTGGCTGGAACAACAGATGCATGCCATCTATGTTGTTTTGATAGCCTTTTGCCTTAGGCTGGAAGTTAAGAGTTTATGACTGCTCTTGTGCAGGTATTATTTCCTCCACCATTAACTGAGTATTAGCATTGTGGTAGGCACATTTCATTCATTAAAAATAACTATTTGCAGTCAAGTTCAAAGGAATGGAAAGTAGAATAGTGGTTACCAGGGGCTAAGGAAAAGGGAGAACAGGAAGTTATTGTTTCGTGGGTAACAAGTTTCAGTTTGAGATAATGGAAAAGTTCTAGAGATGGATAGTGGTTGTGATTGCACACAGTGTGAATGTAGGCTGGGCACGGTGACTCACACCTGTAATCCCAGCACTTTGGGAGGCTGAGGCAGGGGGACACCTGAGGTCAGAAGTTCGAGACCAGCCTGGCCAACATGGTGAAACACCGTCTCTACTAAAAATACAAAAAAAAATTAGCCAGGCATGGTGGTACATGCCTGTAATCCCAGCTACTCAGGAGACTGAAGCAGGAGAATCACTTGAACCCAGGAGGTGGAGGTTTCAGTGAGCTGAGATAGTGCCACTGCACTCCAGCTTGGGTGACAGAATGACACTCCATCTCAAATTAAAAAAAAAAAGAGATTTAATTTTGATTATTTACAGTGCTATGTCTTCTGTTTCCACTCTTATTATTTAGTACATAGAGGCTAAAGAGACTCCCTGGTTCAAAAGCAGTGTCGAGTTTTTTTCTTCTTTTCTTTCCCTCTTTAAAGTGATAATTCATAGTTGGGTTGGCTTCTAGGGTTTTTCCATCTTTTTTTTAAATGTATTTGATTGACATGCACTTAAAATTCTTGTACCTTTACTATATACCAGAATGATAAGGAGGATGAAAAATAATGTAAGAATAATCCATGTTCTCAGAAGCTAAAGATCTGCTTAGAAGAACACGAACCTGTGCGTGAAGTACAAAAAGATCAGATGAGTGATGCTCTACAGAATTGCTTCTCAGAGAAGAGGGAGCTGTCTGGGTTGCAGCATCTGGGAAAACCCTGTGGAGGAGGTGATGCAGGACCTGGACCCTGATGAATAAGCTGAATCTGGACACATGTAGCAAGGACCTATGGAGAAAGGGCCAAAGAAGTAACATGGTCCCAGCTTCCGGCCACTGAAAAACACTGCGTGCTCCTGCCTTTCCCCCATCACACTAGTTGTTCCTCTTTCATGTCCTTTACTCTTTTTCTTCCTCTACCAGTCCCTAAGTAATTTATTCGAGCCTTAGGCTTTAAATCAGGGGTGTCCAATCTTTTGGCTTCTCTGGGCCACACTGGAAGAAGATGAATTGTCTTGGGCTACACATAAAATACACTAATGAGAGCTGATAAGCTAAAAACAAACAACAAACAAACAAACCAAACTCATAATGTTTTAAGAAAGTTTACAAATTGTGTTGGGCTACATTGAAAGCCATCCTGGGCTGCGGGTGGCCCATGGGCCATGGGTTGGACAAGCTTGCTTCAAATAGCCTCTCAAATTTATAATTCCAGCCTCAGTCCTCCTCAAAGTCCAGTCTCATGTATCTAACTGCTTGCTTGACATCTGTATCAGAGTGTCTGACAGGAATTTCAAACAAAATGTTTGATTCTTTCTGCCCCAAACTGCTCCTGTCACCACTGTCTTCAGAATATATATACCAAATCGAGTGACTTTTCTGCACTTACCGTGCTACAGCACATTGGTTCGATAGACTGTAACTTCCACTTGTACCACTGCATTACCTTCCTCAGCAGTTGGTTAACTGTTGTCATTCTTGCCACCATACTCTATTCTCCAGGCAGCATTCCTAGCATTCCTTTTCAGTCACATATCAAGCTTTGCTACATCCTTGCTTAAAATCCGCCAACATCGCTCTTCTGGAACACGCTTGTCAAATAGCCCTGGTGTCAGTGCCTGTGCACTCACCGTTCCCTCTACTCTGAATGTTCTTCCCCTCTCCCAATACTTGAGTGACTTGCTTTCCATTCTCACTTAAAATCCTTTTATTTGGATAAAGGTATCTAAAATAGCCTCTTCCCCTTCATCAACTTTTACTCCTTTCCTTTAAAAAAAAAATATTATTTTAAGTACATATGTAGTTTTAGGTATATTTGTTTTTATTTTTATTGTCTGTTTCCCACCATTGTAATGTAAGCTCCCTGGGGTCAGGGAATGTTCATTGGTGGATCCTTATTGAGTAGAATAGTGCCTTGCATTGAGTAAATATTTGTCAAATGAATGAGCTGCCATCCTGTCGGTTCACACTTTCTTATGTAAGGTGATATTCTAAGTGATGTGGTCAAGACTTGCCATGCAAGGTCAGTACAGTGAACCGACCACTGAAGGATAGGGCAATCCTAGCAAGACTGGTGCAGGGCTGAGATTGGGACTGGGAAAATGAGATACAGCACTTGTCTGTCAGACAAGAGTATCTGGAACTCTTGGGGACTCTAGAGCCAAAAGGACATCCAAGCAAGATCTTACAGGTGACACACGGTTGCTGCCATGGCAAGCCTCTTTCAGTGGAAAGCCTGCTCAAGGAATTGAAGAGGCAGATTCTCCAACAGAAATGAACTCTGTGCATACGGGCTGCAGCCATAGTCAGCACTGAAATTTTACGTGCAGAGAAAGTTGGCAGCACTGCTGTGGAGAGTATAATATTTATCTTTTCCAATGGGCTGTGAACTTCTAGTGGGGAGAGGCTGCTGGTTCTACCATCTCCAGCCCCCAAACTCCCACAAGTCTATCTCCTTACCAACCTATATATGCTTCCCTGCCAAAGGAACGGAGCCCTGCTGGGGTTACCTGCCGTGGCACCTCTTACCTTCCTGACTGTTCTACGTTATGCCCATTTAGAGAGGCGGCCAAAGGGGATGCTGGGATCATCTGGGTACACGTACCTCTTTCAGTGTGTGATCTAGCACAATGCAGGCAGAGGTGGGGCTGATCTTTAGAGGATCCAACTAAATTCATGGAGGAGTTTTGGGCTTATTTGAGTTACCTTGGGGAGATATTCATATTATCTTGTCCACGATTTGCACCCCTGGGGAAAAGCAGTGTATTTGGGTAGAGGCCCAGGCTTACGCTTACAACTTGTCTGCTGGGGATCTTGAACAATACACTGTGGGGAGCCACATCCATGCTTAGCAATGACCATTACTGGAACTATCAACAGGGCCAGGTTGACCTAAGAAAAATCATATGGTGACTTGTTTAGTGGAGGGAATGAAACAATATACCACTAAGCCTGTGAACTATAATAATAAAAAAAAAAGAAATAAGAACAGGATTGAAATTCAGCTTTGTTTCAGGGGTGCCTTTGTGGAGACCCTAAGAATATATACTAACATTGATCTCAGTATTGATGCTGGCCAAATTGTACTAGAGACACACTTTATTAGCCAGTCAGTATCTGACAGAAGAAGAACATTATAGAAATTGGCTTTAGGACTCTACATGCCTATTAATGACATATTTGATGTGGCTTTCGGGGTATTCAATAATAGAGATGGGGCTCTATTGGCTGAAGGGCTGAAATGGCTGAAATGACCCAGAATGGCAAAAAATGGGATAGACAGCCAGCCCAAATGATAGCAGTCACTGTAAAGAGTCCCCTGCAATCTCAGGGTCACCCAGAAAGACTCTTCACTGCAGACCAAACAGGCTCAATAGCAAATCTGCAGGCAACGGTTGCTGCTCCAAGTGTGAGAAGTCAGGACACTGGAGCAAGGACTGTGCCAGCCAAGGAAGCCCACCCAGACCCTTTCCTCACTGCAAGCAGGAGGGCCATTGGAAAAGGAATTGCCCTCAGCTCTGAAGGGAGAGGAGGAAAGCCGGTGCCGTAATGGCCATAACTGAGGACTGAAGGGGCTTGAGGTCCCTGGCAGCTCCCATAAAAGGCATGGTCATCACAATTGAGGAGACTCTTGACATGACAGGTTAGAATATCCTTGAATTCATTCTTTTGATGGTGTCAAGAGCCTGGACACCAGCTGGGGTCAAGGTCCCACCAACACCTGGAAACCCCCCAGCTCACTGGTATCACCTGGGCTGCAGCAGCACCCTGCATTCATAGTCATCCTCGGCTTTCTGACCTGGCAACTGATTTCTTTAGTCTGTCCTACATGGCAAATACTGAGAAAGAGAAGAATTCTTTTTTCATTCTGAAGGACACAAATCCTGCCTAAGACTGAACATTTGATAGAGTTCTGCAAATAGAAAAGAAAAACATAGCAGCATCCTCAGTGTGAGTATCTGTGCCTCTGCCACAAAGATGTGATAAAATGGCTCAGTGAATTTTCTTGCTGGGGATACTGATGATCACAGAGCAGGAGAGGTGGTTTCCCTCCAAAATCACACTGAAGAGCCTGTTGCTTTCCCTCCTTTTCTTTTTATTCTTGTTTCTTCTTAAGCAAATGCTTTTTTTTTGAGCAATAGAACAATATTTTGAATTCAGTTCAGTAACATCCCTGAGAGTTACTCTGTGCAAGAGAATCAACAGTATGTGACAGAAACCCTGGTTTCTCTAGCGTGCCTGGCACAATGTGTTACCCTGAGCCTTGGTCCCAGGTCGCTGAACTCTTGCATTAGTGTGGGTCTGACCAGTTAGCACGCTCCTTTTTGGATGCCTTCTTACATTCACTCCAGCTTTCATCAGATAACTATCCCCACCCTAGTTTCTCTAAAGCAGTTCTGGTTTGTGCATTCTTTCCTTTCCTCCCCACAAATTACTACAAAACCAATGTCAGGTAGTTTCCTGTCAATTAATTCCCAAATTAGCATTTCTAAAGTCTACTTTAAAATTTTCTTCCTTTTATCTTTTTCTGACTCAACATTAATGTCTTCCTTTCAGATATCACTAACCCCCACCGCCCCCATCCCTGCCCAACCCCTAGCACTAATTGGTTAATTGTTTCTTTCTTAGATTGCAGAAAAATAGAAATATCTAAATGGGGGACTCAGAAAATACAGAGCTCTTAAATAACAGACTTGGAATTGAGAATCATTACAAGCCATTAATCATTATAGGCCTCACCGGAAATGAATGCATGAGAATTTTTCATTGCTCTTATTAGGTATGTGCCTACCAGACTTCTTCAGGAGGATTTTCTGAAGCCCCAGGTAAGGGTTTGGGCACTGAGATGAAAACAAACATGAGAAGCCCCACTTTGCCAGTGTGTGTGTATGTATCTGTGTGTGAGAAGAGACTGGGAAAAGGCGCTGGGTGTGGGATGGGGACTAATGGAGGTGGTGGAGTGTTAGGTCCTCTCTGATGTGTGTGTTTAGTGCGCCATCTGGTGACTGAAGCTCACAGAAGGAAGAAAGCCTGAGGTCCTAGGAAGACAGGCACAACTCAGGGTTGGGATGGCTCCTCAGGGTCAACTCTAGGTTGCTAAAGTGGCTGTTTTTCAGCTTTACCAGCGCACAGGTGACAAATGTTGTGCACATCATGGAGAGGTTTGTGTAAGTCATGACTTATTCAAGAAAAATAATAAAGGACTTTAAGGACCTATTGAGAAAAGCAAAAAGTACTGTTACACAATTATTCCAGACAGTAGGACTCTGAAAGTATAAGTACTCTGGTTGAACAAATAAATGAAACTCTTCTATGAACATGGGAAATGCAAAAAGGAATTGAAGGAAGAGAAAAAACTGAAGGCATGGGTAGAAAATGAAAGAGAGAGGCAGGATAGCATCACATTTTGTAGGCTGTTCTAAACCTGGGTTCACATTTCAGAGCTCCTGCTTACCGTTTATGGGACAATAGGCAATTTATTTAAACTCACCAAGCCTCAGTTCGCTCATCTATAAAATGAGGATCATTCTATTTACTTCCTAAGGATACTGTGAGGGTTAAATAAAAGAATTCACAAAAATACTAAGCCCAAAGCTTCACATGAAAATGCTCCATAAAGGGTAGTTGTTATAAGCAGAGAGAAGAGAAAAGGAAATGAAAAGACAGAAGGGAGAAAGCCCAGTAAGGATAGGGTAGGATGCATTAGGAAATTATGAGAAAGGAAGTAACATCTAGGACCCTCCAACTTAGCACAAGGCCAGGTTGGTTAGCCCAACAGGTGAATGCCATGAAGGCTGCAATCTATGACTCCAGTGGACAGAGGGTCTCTGCCTGAAGTCCACTTTCGTTATTGTCCTCACAAGTGTCTGAGAGAATGCCACAGCAGGGCCAGCCATCGTTCTTGGTACCCCTGGGAGTTTAAGGTGTGGCCTGGCAGCTCTACAGTTAACCTCTATACAGGACTTTCTCAGTTCCATGCTCGTAGCTTATGTGAAAAAATGTCAAATGTGACCAGGGCCAGATGGGGCTGATCAAGGCATAACAACTAGGGATGAAGTTTGATCCAGTGAAGGTCGCTATTAGCATGACTGAGCTTGCAAGGAGGTTTCTGAGAACCCTGGCTTGCCACCGTTGGTGGCAGTTAATAGTGGCCTGGAAGGTCAGCTCGCCCAGCATGGCCAGAAGAAATATCCATGTAACCTGAGGTCCCTTCCTTCTCCACTGACAGAATCCTCATGGCAGACTCAGGAGGTAGAAGCTCAAAGCTGCCTCACCCTCCCTTCTGGCTACTTCTACGGATTGCCTGAAGCCCTTCAGACATCTAAAGTCTCTGCAGAGGAACATATTGCACTACACACACACACACACACACACACACACACACACACACACACACACAAAATCAATGACTCGGGACCTCCAAGGAAGCCCTTAGTCTACCATCTGCAGCCAGGGCTTTGAAGCTAGAGATCATAATGCCCATTCCCTGATGTAATAGTCAACTGCAATCTCGACTCGCAGCCATTGCCTGCATTTCTAACCTTTTACCAGCTTCCTTCCATGCCGAGGAGAAACTAGGACCAAGAACACAGTAATATGATCCCCAATTAGCATAAAATAAAAACAACCTAGTCATGTTTTCCATAGGGTTTTCCAACCTCAAACTAAAAGCACAAAACAGGGAGAAAGATATAAAAATATACACATGGGACTATAAATACATATATACGGTCTGTGTCTGCACAGTCAAGCACCCTGACCCAAATGAGTATCTGTCTCTAAGAAAAGCATGTAGCCTGATGCAGAAATCTGAGAATTTTCTCCTTCCAAAGTGCAGTGTAAGAACAGACTGGAAGAGGAGGTACCCCGATGACTTGGTTTGGAAGGGGTTAAGTCACCAGTCATCCTATTCTAGAGTGATTTATGATGATGTGTGGAGTTTCAAAACTTTCCCCCACCCCAAAGAACAGCCCTCTCCCTCCTCACTGAGTCCACTCCGAACGTGCTGAAATGGGAAGGAGGCGGTGTTTTGCTGATCTGTTAAATTCTTAGTGAAGTTTCCTTGATTTCCAGTGGCTGCTGTTGTTTGAGTTTGGTTTGGAGCAAAACTGAGGTAGTCCTAACATTTCTGGGACTGAATCCAGGCAAGAGAAAGAAGAAAAAGAAGAAGAAAAAGAGGAGGAAAAAGGTAGGGAGAAATAAAGGGAGGAGAGAAGCATAGGGAAAGAAAAAAGTCCTTTTTCGACATCACATTCCTGTGTTTTCCCTCAGCCTGGAAAACATATTAATCCCAGTGCTTTTACGCCCGGAAACAAAGAGACTAAGCCAGACTGTGGGGGAAAGGGAGATAAGAAGGATCCTGGAACTTTAAAGAGGGAAAGAGTGAGATTCAGAAATCGCCGGGACTGGACTTTAAGGGACATCCTGTGTCGGCACAAGGGACTGGCACACACAGACACACAAGACCAAGGAGAAACTGCAGACAAATGGAGATACAAAGACTTATAAGGACAGCTCCTTTCACCTCATCCTACTTGTCCAGAAGGTAAAAAGACACAGCCAGAAAGAAAAGGAACCGGCTCAGCTCTCAGATCAGGACGGGCTGTGGATCTGTGGCGGTACTCTGAAAGCTGGAGCTACAGCACACCCCTTTTGTATTGCTCACCCTCGGAAAAGAGAGAGGGCTGGGAGGAAAAGTAGTTCATCTAGGAAACTGTCCTGGGAACCAAACTTCTGATTTCTTTTGCAACCCTCTGCTTTCCATCTCTATGAGCCACCATGTAAGTGTGTAATCCTTTCTGTCTTTGGTGTGTTTATTTGTTCCTTTGTCGCTTATTTTGAAGGAATGAAATGTGAATGTTGTCATAATTAATATGCCAGTTTGCATTTTCTTTGGAGCATCCAGAGCCTTAGTTGAAACAGTGCAAGCATGCTGACTGGGAAACTGAATTGGATTTCCTGCTTAATGTAACTGTCTGTGTTAAACACTAACAAATTATAGGGGCTTGAAAGTAACAGAATCTCATCCCATTTTCCATCTCCTGACCTCCCTCCTTCTTCTCTAACCACCCTTTTCCCCTCCCCTTGGCTGAAATGCAGAAAAAGAAAATGACCAGCTCTGTTTCCAGTTAAATAATTTTCTTCCTTTTTTCCCCCTCCCCTTTGTCTTATGACCTCGGTGCATCGCAAAGTGGATTACACAATGACATGGAGAATGGGACCCCGTTTCACTATGCTGTTGGCCATGTGGCTCGTGTGTGGATCAGAACCCCACCCCCACGCCACGATCAGAGACAGCCATGGAGGGCGGAAAGTGCCTTTGGTTTCTCCGGACAGCAGTAGGCCAGCTCGGTTTCTGAGGCACACTGGGAGGTCTCGTGGAATTGAGAGATCCACTCTGGAACAACCAAACCTTCAGCCTCTCCAGAGAAGGAGGAGTGTGCCCGTGTTGAGACTAGCTCGCGCAACGGAGCCGCCAGCCCGCGTGGACGTCAATGGGGCCCCCATGAGACCTGAGCAAAGACCAGCGGCCAGGAGCTCTCCGCGTGAGATGATCAGAGATGAGGGGTCCTCAGCTCGGTCAAGAATGTTGCGTTTCCCTTCGGGATCCAGCTCTCCCAACATCCTTGCCAGCTTTGCAGGGAAGAACAGAGTGTGGGTCATCTCAGCCCCTCATGCCTCGGAAGGCTACTACCGCCTCATGATGAGCCTGCTGAAGGACGATGTGTACTGTGAGCTGGCGGAGAGGCATATCCAACAGATTGTGCTCTTCCACCAGGCAGGCGAGGAAGGAGGCAAGGTGAGAAGGATCACCAGTGAGGGCCAGATCCTGGAGCAGCCCCTGGACCCCAGCCTCATCCCTAAGCTGATGAGCTTCCTGAAGCTGGAGAAGGGCAAGTTTGGCATGGTGCTGCTGAAGAAGACGCTGCAGGTGGAGGAGCGCTACCCATACCCCGTTAGGCTGGAAGCCATGTACGAGGTCATCGACCAAGGCCCCATCCGTAGGATCGAGAAGATCAGGCAGAAGGGCTTTGTCCAGAAATGTAAGGCAGCTGGTGTAGAGGGCCAGGTGGTGGAGGAGGGGAATGATGGTGGAGGTGGAGCAGGAAGGCCGAGCCTGGGCAGCGAGAAGAGGAAAGAGGATCCCAGGAGAGCACAAGTCCCACCAACCAGAGAGAGTCGGGTGAAGGTCCTGAGAAAACTGGCCGCCACTACACCAGCTTTGCTCCCACCTCCCTCAACCCCCAGGGCCACCACCCTTCCTCCTGCTCCAGCCACAACAGTTACTCGGTCCACATCCGGGGCGGTAACAGTTGCTGCAAGACCTATGACCACCACTGCCTTTCCCACCACGCAGAGGCCCTGGACCCCCTCACCCTCCCACAGGCCTCCTACAACCACTGAGGTGACCACTGCCAGGAGACCCTCAGTTTCAGAGAATCTTTACCCTCCATCCCGGAAGGATCAGCACAGGGAGAGGCCACAGACAACCAGGAGACCCAGCAAGGCCACCGGCTTGGAGAGCTTCACAGATGCCCCTCCCACCACCATTTCAGAGCCCAGCACGAGGGCTGCTGGTCCAGGCCGTTTCCGGGACAACCGCATGGACAGGCGGGAACATGGCCATAGAGACCCAAATGTGGTGCCAGGTCCTCCCAAGCCAGCAAAGGAGAAACCTCCCAAAAAGAAGGCCCAGGACAAAATTCTTAGTAATGAGTATGAGGAGAAGTATGACCTCAGCCGGCCTACTGCCTCTCAGCTGGAGGAGGAGCTGCAGGTGGGGAATGTTCCCCTTAAAAAAGCAAAGGAGTCTAAAAAGCATGAAAAGCTTGAGAAACCCGAGAAGGAGAAGAAAAAAAAGATGAAGAATGAGAATGCAGACAAGTTACTTAAGAGTGAAAAGCAAATGAAGAAGTCTGAGAAAAAGAGCAAGCAAGAGAAAGAGAAGAGCAAGAAGAAAAAAGGAGGTAAAACAGAACAGGATGGCTATCAGAAACCCACCAACAAACACTTCACGCAGAGTCCCAAGAAGTCAGTGGCCGACCTGCTGGGGTCCTTTGAAGGCAAACGAAGGCTCCTTGTAAGTAGCCTTCTCCTTGGCGTTGTTCTATGGGCTGAGGCAGGGCATGTTAATGTCTGTCTTATTAGTTATATAAAAATCATATTGCTAGATGCCAGATTGTGGCTGAACCTGTACTGTGTCAAGAAGCTCAGAAGTCTGGCAAAAGAGGGCAGCAGGCCAATAGCTCCTTCTGGTTTAGTGCCCTACGAAGTTCTGCTCACACAACTCATGGCCCTGTAGCACAAAGTCAATGGCTGGGGGACCCTACACATGAGCCCAGGAGAACACCTGTAGTCAGCTTCTTCCAGACCTGTAGGGACCCTTCCCCCATTTCTACCACTCTCTTCCAAGGGATATTTCTGGACAGAGCTCCCTTTTACCAAGCCCCAAGGATGAAAAGAATGATGAAATTCCTAAAAGGAAGTGCATTGACTTCAGTCACATCTTATTAAAAGGGTTTCTGTCTGTCTGACTTAGGAACTAGAATCGTCTATGGGACAATAGCAGAGGTCCCCTCTTTCCCTAATTAGGTCTATATCAACACTGGAGTGCTCAAAAAAAAGACAGCTTGGGTGGGGAGTGGGGATGACTGGGAGTAGGGAAGGGTCCTTGTTAGTGTGACCCTCATGGATCCTTTTAAAATGAGCTATCAGAAATCTTCTCCCCTTAAAGCCTACCTCTCCCATCGCTGTCCAACTACTAGGAAGAGCCAAAGGGTGGAATGTGAGGAACTGAGTTAATTGCTTCAATTTCCGCTACTCTAGAAATACACCTGAATTTGAAATCTAGATGTCAGTTTCTCCGGGGGCTCTGTAAAATGTGTATGCGTATGTGCATGTGCCTGTGCACCAGTGTGTGAAAAAGGAGACAAGCTGTCCCTACTTGCCCTTGGTCTGTGGTTCTGAGTGCCACTCGTGTTGAGTAAGTCACAGATGCATCTCAGCAACCCTCTCTTTTGGCCATCACTTGCCACCACCAAATGAGGGCTTTGGGCAGGAATGAGCCAAATAAAAGGGCAGATTTTATCAGTGATGTGCAAATGGCTCCTTCTCCTCTTCATGTCTTCTCTTTCCCTCTTACTGCCCCTCCAAAATTTCTACCCCTGGCTCTTAAGGCTAGCTTTTTACTCCAGGCTGTCAAGGAGGAAAAGGATATTGTTGCCATTAATTCTGGGTAAAAGATCAATAAATTGATGTTGGGTAGCGTGAGTCAGGAATGATTTTTTCAGATGCCTGGGTGAGAGAATCAACTCATGCCGTTGAGGGCAGCACCCATCCTCCTGAAGGCACAAGGTGACTGCACACCCTGCATTTCCCTACCAAAAGAAACAGGCTCTCTTTTCTCAAGGCATTTCTTAGAGAATCTTTTAGGTTTTCCAAGCTAGCCTAAATTTTGGTTAATGATCTGGGCAGAGGAACTCTGGTGCCCATTTATCATATGTTGTTTCAGAAAGTTTAAATGTACATTTGAAATATTACTCAGAGCAAAGTTCTTTGTGATGTTTATCACGAGTGGGACATAGCGCAAATTCTCTTAGCTGTTTACATGGATAGTAGGTCTGTGTATGAGAGCAAAACCTAGCTCTGGTTGATTCTAGGGATTTATTTGTATGCCTCTGTGTGTTTTGTTATATATTTTCTGTATATTGGTGCAATATCTAACCAGAGCCTTAACGTGTCTATATAAACTTAGGTTATCAGGTGATAGGCCGCTTGGATATTCTCAGTGTACATATATTTAAATGGGAATGTTCCCATTAGAACAAAAAAGAAATCAGATTTCAGAGTAAAACTCTACCTGACACTTGAATGTCTGTTAGGGAGCCCCTGGGGGCAAACTGCTCTCTTTGGGGCATGGGAAAGCGTTAGTGGTTTGCTCCAATGCTCTCCTCCTGAGTATCTACAACTTTATCCAACCCATTAAAATACATCACCCAACTCTGTTCATTTAGCCAACAGGGCAGGCAAAATGTTCCTCATGGTCTGGTTTAAAAAAAGAAAATCACGGGTAAAATGTCAGGATTGTAATTGTGCACCCGTCTGGCAAATATTTCCCATTGCCGCCAGCTTGTGAGTCAAAAGAAAGGGGTTTTCATAGTGTATTCCTGATATTAGTCATACTTTTCATTTCTCCCTCCTTCTCCCCACTCCTTTAGTAGGGGATCTGAAAGCCCAGCTGGGCCATTCCTGCTTTTAATGGTATCCCTGCTTATAAATTTCTAGCAAATGAAACTCAAATGACAGCTTCTGCTGATGTCATGTGAGGCAAAACAGAAACCAGCTGGAATTGCTCCTGGCAGTGTTGGTTCTTTGGGCTAGTGAGAGAACCAGGTTTGTTATTAGAAAGAAAATACTAACAGAAGGCTTTTCAGACTTTTGATCCTATGTGCGCCCAGCTGATGATCATATCAGAAATGTGTCTTCTGAAGAGCTAATGATGTCTAAAGTAAGAATGGATTAGAAAAGACCAAATGAAATAAAGATGATACCAAAGCAAAAGATGGAGAGAAAAGAAGTTTTCACCAGAGAGGAGACCAATGGGTGAAAAACATTGTTGGTGCGGTTTAGCCTTTTCCACTCACTTTTCCCATCAAACTTGGCTAATGTTACTCAGGAACCTCAGTGATTCAATTACTATTCATTAAGGCTTAGCACTCTCAAGCTATTTAAGTATGGCTGAGAACAGCTACCTCCAACTGGCCTTAACTTAACCCAGTAAACTCAAACTGAAAGCAGGTTGACATTCCATGAAATTTTGTGCAGGACTTTCAGCTCATCTTCTCAGCTTTTCAGTAACCTGGTACTTAACTACCATTTATTGTAAACCCTTAGTGCTTTGTCCTTATTTATACCATCATTCTTTAGATGTGGACATATCACATAACTGCTACTTAACAATTACAGAAACACTAACAGCAATGGTGTAGGTCCCAGGTGGATGGCTTCCTAGAGGCCTTCACAGGAGCTGCAGGTGGAGCCGGGTGTCCTATTTTTAGACTAGTGTTCACTCTTTCAAACCTCCTGCCTCTAAACCTGTTGATGAAGAAGGGCACATCCTGCAAGGTACTTTGCCAAGACTGTGTGGTTTAATTCTCAAAACAATCCCTCAGTGAATGATTTATTAACCCCTTTCTACACATGAGAAAACAGAACCCAAGATATATAGCTAATATGTGGTGAAGTCAAAATTAGAACTCAGATCTGTTTGAGTTGAAAGCTCAAATTCAGGCCAATCTCCCTTTCTGATTTCTTTTGAATATGAACTTCCTGTGGGACATGCCATAAAGTGAAGGGGAAACTGAGGAATGATCTTGCCAGTTAATAAATATGAATTTAAAAAGTTAATACATATGAATACAAATAAATTTAAAACTTCATTTTCAACCTTGAGTCACCCAGATAAGTGGTAAAGGATTGCTAAGCACAAATGTGGAGTTTCTGCCTTTAATACACAGCTAGTCCTCTGCACTCAATTCTCTGGCTTTCCAGACAGTCAGTCAAAAACAATAGATTGGATTCCAGTTAACCTAATCCTTCAAACTGCTTGGTGTCAGTTTGAGGTTGAAGATAGTGAGAGTATAGGTAAGCTTATCACCAAAGCATTGCGCTATGGGGAGTATAGCTGACAAGCCATCATTCTGCGCTCTGAGATCTATTCACTTGTCAATGAACAAGGGACCTCAAATGCTGACTTGAATGAATTCAAGTTCAAGTTTAAGAATTCTTTGAGGCCGGGCGCGGTGGCTCAAGCCTGTAATCCCAGCACTTTGGGAGGCCGAGGCGGGCGGATCACGAGGTCAGGAGATCGAGACCATCCTGGCTAACACGGTGAAACCCCGTCTCTACTAAAAATACAAAAAGAAATTAGCCGGGCGCGGTGGCGGGCGCCTGTAGTCCCAGCTACTGTGGAGGCTGAGGCAGGAGAATAGCGTGAACCCGGGAGGCGGAGCTTGCAGTGAGCCGAGATCGCGCCACTGCACTCCAGCCTGGGCGACAGAGCAAGGATCCGTCTCAAAAAAAAAAAAAAAAGAATTATTTGGTGACCGAATCTCCTGTAATTCAGGTGGGTTAGTATTTCCAACCTTACTTCAGACATCTGTGTATTGGGACAACAATCAACTTATTTGGTTTAATTTTGGGAAAGGATTTAAGGTTTCCTGCTGTACTAAGGCAGACTATTAGCTTGAAAGTTATTTTTCAGAATCCTGTAAAAACAAAACAAAACAAAAGACTCTAGTGTTTTGAGCCTAACACAGTATTTTGAATAATCTGAGACTTAAAATACCTTCCCTCTAGCTTTCTTCCATTGCTGTTTGCTCTCTTTACTTATGCAAACAGGCTTCCTTATCCTCTGAGGCTCATTGAGCCAAGACACCAGTTGGAACAGAAGCATGAAAAAGAAATACAACACAGTTTTAATTCATGATACATGCCCTGATTTATTACCATCAAACTGGAAAGAGGCCAAGTGACAGAAAATAGTGTTTACTGAGGAGCTCTAAGCTGCTCTTTTTAGGAAGAGGGGACTGGAAATGGTTCCCATTTTAAACACTGTCTGAAATACTGCCAAACTAGAAAGTGAATGGGATGGAGATGTCAAAACATAGGGAAAGAGTCCCTGAAATGGGTTCAGATGGTCAGTCTTCCCTAAAAGTTGCAAACTTGAGGAGCAGACTAAACGTAAGAGTGTTTTTACCAACTGGTAAGGTTGTAGCCTGCATCTAGACACTCACAACAACCAGGGGACCCCTTTGTTCCTGAGTCCCTCTCCTCTCCTCTGACTGGGGTGATCTATACAACCTGAGGAGTACTGGCCAGCATTTATGCCCCCACCATCTGCAGGACGGTAATAGAGTCTGAGGAACTTACATTCTGCCTGGGGAGATGCGACCGTTATATAGTGAATTAAGGAAATACTTAAATTCCAAGTGGGCGGGGCAGACAATAAGAGCAGTAATTAAAAGGAAGAAGTGATAGAAAAGACTTTTCTGTGTGCTAGAAAAGACTTTAAGGAGGACAGTACATTGAAAGAAAGAATCAGATTTAGAGAAGGGAGGGGGCAGGTTTCTGAGGTAGGAGGAGTGACACGGGCAAAGACAGAGGAGGGATTGTGAGTGAATTATTCAGAGGCAACATACCTGTGTGTGCTTGGGGAACACATATTTATTTATTAAGAATAAATCAACCTGTAATAAGTTCATGTTATGTACTTATAAAGATATACAGATATATTTACTTTTGCTCAGATCTCACAACCTGATGAGGTTGGCAGGAAAATTGTTTCATTGTAACGACAATGCTGAGCTTCAGAAGATTAAGTGGATTTATTCAGGCTACAAGCTAGCCAGGGGCCGAACTAGGACCGAAATGACAACCCCCTGACTTTGACTGCAGTTATTCTTTCTCTGTGCCTCTCTGCCCAAGATTCCTTTCGTTTCCTAATTTAGACTGGGTCTGGCTCTAGGGGGTAAAGAGGTCAGGTAAGGGAGGTATAGGAGGACATTAGCAAAAGAGAGCCCGGGATCAGAACGTGGAGGGCGGGAAGTTAGGGAATGAGTCCTGCAAAACTAATGTCACCCCCCCTGGTGGTTAAAGGCATTCTTGGGCAAAGGGTCTGCAGTGAAAGTAAATATCAGAGGCTCTTATTTATTTAAATGAGATTCCCACGGGGTATCCATGGCCTCTCATTACTACATATAGAGCCATGTGGGAGAATCTACCACATAAGGGAGGATAAGGTTCTGTGTGATTACATGCTGTCTGATATTCTTAATATACACAAGGAGGAGAAGACTAGAGGAGGGTTGAGGACTCAAAATCCTGTCATACCATGGTCTGTCCACAGATTGTAAGGGTCTATGGCAAAGTATGGGATGAATGAAACGGAATCTATGTATGAATTTGAAGTTACAGAAACAGGTAATTTTCTGTCATCTAGCATCTAAGCAGCTTTGCCCTAGAAACTCCTCTAAATATATTCTAAATATGTGCTTATCCTTAATTTAGAATAGAGAGTCCAAAACCATTAACAGTAAGTCCCTTTCTCTTACCTTTGTTTTTACTGTTTTGTGTTTTTACTTAAACATTCATTTTATTTATTTCAGAATAGTGTGTTTTTGAGCACAAAACAGTCAGAAAAAAAGACCTAAAATATACCAACTTAAAATAAAACTTCGGTATCTGGGCTCCCATTGAAATCTGAAGAAATATTTTCAGATGCCATAAAGCTAATTAAAAACAAACCAAGTAACTAAAAATACCATCACCACATCTTTTTGTAGCTGCCTTAAATCTTGTTTTAAAGCTAAGTGTGAATCAATGAATATATCTGGAGAAATTTTGTTTTTCCCCTTGAAAAATTGTTGTTCCTAAAACAAACATTTCCTACCCAGAATATCCATATGAGCAGGCATAGAAACACAGGAAAAATAAACTAAAGCATGTCTATTTAGAATTAATTGTGATCTGAAGAACAAAACAAAACAAAAACTTCATCCCAGAAAACCTTTGTTAATGTTCCATTCAAAGGCGATTGAACACGTTTAATTTCCTTGAGGGAGAGTATTTTGTCATGCGGAGAGAATTCTTAGAAGGGAAAGCCTGCAGGCAGCAATACAGACGTCTCTGATAGAGAAAAATAAACAGCAGGATCAAGCTGAGACCAGATTTATTAACCATTTTTGATAAAATATTTGGAAGAGGTACACAGCCTGGTGACTTGCCCTCTGAAAAATGCCAATAGTCATAAACTTCAGAAATATTTTATAAGGTTAGGTGGATAAATAGAAAATTGGTTGATAAATTTGAATTTAGTCAAATGCAAGAAAATTGGCTGATACATTTGTATTTAGTCAAATGCAAAAGTTTTTTACAGAAAAATGATTTATAGAGGCTTGCTTCTGAGCTTAGTGATGACGCAACAAAGGGCAAATAGGCAGCGTTCATTGCAGACATCAGCCTGGTGATCTATTTGGGATCAAAGATCTCAACAAAGACCTGGTCATCATCACAATAAAATTTCACATCCTCTCACCTCCAAGGTGAGCAGCACTATGCCCACTAGCCTGTGGAGTGTGGAACACAGTTCTAGCTTCAGCTCAAGAAGACCTGGTAAAATTGGAGAAGGCTCAGGGAAGGGCAACTAAATTAATCAAGAGAGTGGAGAAGCTTTTGTATTAGGTTAGATAAAAATAGTGAGACATTCTCAGAGAAAAGATTCAAAAGGACCTCTTAAAAATAGGGTTATCCTCACTGTATCCAAAATAAATTACATTTTCTCAGATTCCCGGTGACTAAAGTATTTCTTTTGATTGCTTTGTCTTTCCTCTTTTTCCTTTTCCCCAGGAAACAAGGGTCACAGAATGAGGATGAAAGACAGAGGGGTAGGTGAAAAATACCAGGTCTGAACTAAAGAGAAGGCTAAACTTAGAGTAAAAGACATCCTGTTGGAAAACTGCAATATCAAAAGACAAACACCACCAACTCTGTGCGGGCTGAATGTGACAATGAATACATTCTATGTGACAAAACGTAGGCCTGAAAGTCATCATAAAACCTTTCTGCAAGGTTTTCTAATAAAAGTTCTAAAGTTTCATAGTGCCCAGGACCTGGCTATGAAACTCTCTTAACCCTGTGAAATGTGAATAATAGTAGTAACCATTGAATTAACCAATATCTAATCAGCCAATAAGAATAATGAAGATCAAAATTAGGGAAGGAAAATAACATTTATTGAACAATTACTGCGTGCCAAGTATTCCTGTAATGTTCACAGCAGTCTTGCAAAATAAGTATTCCTTTGCAGAGTTCACAAATGAGAAAACTGAGGCACATGGAGAATAGTAATGGAGGTAAATAATGGAAGTGAGTAGAAAACTCTAAGCTGTCTTGGAGACAAGAAGAGGCCTTTTCAAATGGCCCTTTTGGGCCATAATTATGCTAACTGTTCAGCAGAATATCTGTAGCGTAGATGCAGTCACTACCAGCCCTCTCTTCCAAATCATCTCTTTGGGTTTTGCCCCAGTGTGAAACTATCACTATAAATTAGTATTTGTTTGTCTTCACCCACCTCCAGCTGATCACTGCTCCCAAGGCTGAGAACAATATGTATGTGCAACAACGTGATGAATATCTGGAAAGTTTCTGCAAGATGGCCACCAGGAAAATCTCTGTGATCACCATCTTCGGCCCTGTCAACAACAGCACCATGAAAATCGACCACTTTCAGCTAGGTTCTCTTAAACATTTTAATTATATTATTGTTTTTCTCATATCTAAGGTGGGACAAACTTTATGGGCGAGGTACATGGGGGATCCAAAAGAAAATGCGGATGTTCAGAGGGCTCTTTGGTTGTGATAACACAGGTCAGTTTGCCTGCTTATTTAAATAGCCATTCCAGGATGGTTCTGGTTTAAGTTTTCAGCACTGTAAAAAAGGAAAACATGCAAACACTCCGTTGTCTGAAAGTCAGTAAGGTGGAAGAAAATGGGAAAAGTAATACAGTGTGGGAGAGAATCAGAGAGACATTCAGACACTTTTTCTGGGTACTGAGTCTCCTGGCCTGTGCCAGCCCCATCTGATCTTCCTGCAGACTCTGCTGCAGGTGACTCATCACAGATGGGACTTGCCAGACGCTTGGAAGTACTTGACTCTGGCAAGCCTGAGGAAGGAATTAACCAGAACTGAGAGAAGCTGTTAAGATAAATGAAAAGTCACTGAAAATATGGACTGAACTGCACCCAAGTCGTTTGGGAGAGCAGAAGAATTTGGCTGAATTTAGAGTTTTCACAATTTTACATATTAATAGTACATGTGAGACTCATTAGGCGTACAGCCCAGTGTTGGGCAGCTGAGATCTAACTCATTGCAGTTCTCATGGGAATGTTGTAAGATTTACTGTGATTAGTTAAGCCGCATAGTCAGAAGCCCAAAATATGACCCACCCAGTTTATTTTATAATTATTGCATCTCTGGGGCTTTATTTTTTAAAAAGCTTTTTTTCTTATATGTATTTTCTACTGTTTTGTTGTTGTTCATGGTTTAACTACAAAAAAAAATCCCTTAGAGTAATCCTTTATATTCCATTGTTTGCATATTCTGCATGGTTGCCATAAAATATATTTCATCTAAAAGCACCTGAAAGAATATAAAATATATTTTAGTAATATATAATATTTGTTAGTCAACATTTAACTTCAGTACACATAACATTATCGCACAGATTTTTCTGACATGCAATTTTGGTGTAATTGAAGACATATCAGTTATACTATGTCACGATAATGTCAACTTGATTTGAATATGGTCTAGCTTTCTAAGTCATATTTTTTTTATTGTGGTAAGTACACTTAACGTGAAATCTTTCCTCTTAATACATTTTTAAGTGCACAATACAGTACGGATAACTATAGGTACAATATTGTATAGCAGATCTCTAGAGCTGATTCAGGGTTAAGTATCAGTTATGCATTCTTTACTTTAAATAGCCCACCTTCCTCTGAGACGGCTACAAAGGAAAAATAAATAGCATCCTTTCCAATGTTCCACCATAAATGATTGTGGATTGATGATTCATTTTTGGACATTTATCCTGCACCGTATGTATAATTTAGAGGGAGAACAAGCAAAAAAGGAATTCTCTTAACCAAAACAGCAACAATAATGATCATACGAACAAAAGACAAAAAATGAATTCTGGAGACAGACAGATTTAAATCCAGGGTCACAATTTCTTGGGCAAGCTACTCCTAAGTCTTAGTTTAGAAGATAGTCATATCTATTTCACAGGATTAAATAAGATAATATACAGAAATGCTGGTCAGGTAACAGGCACTATTATGTGGTCATCCTCTGCATCACCATTTGATCTGGTAGTTATCTGGAGATCAATGAGCTGTCACACTTGTCACTAGAGCACCTATAATGGCAAAACACTTGTTATTGCTTTGTGCTGATTGCAGAATGTTGACACACGAACCCTCACAACAGCTCATCCAGATCAGGCTGCATTATTATTCTTGGTGATAAAACTGACGCCCAAGAGACTAATACTACAAAGCCACATGTTTATTGGCTAACTAGGATTCAACCATTTGTTTCCTGGATTTTTCAAATAATAGCATGAGGGCAGTGAGCTTAATTACACTCCAGATGTCCAGAAAGGAAGTAAGTATTCAATCCAGCCAGAGACTGGTGTTGGCTAGTGATGAAAGCCCTCACAAACCAGGTGTTCCCAATGTCAAATGTGTTACCTACCATCCCTTCCACAAAGTGTTCTCATTCCTCATTTCAGAGAAGTTTGGAAAAACCATTACATCTTCCACCTCAACTTCTATACGGTCCCATTATAAGCATCTGGTACTGCCTTGGCAAATTTTTAGCATAATCCTACTGTTTTCAAGACATCTGGATCGAATATGAACTGTAGAGGGGGCTGCGGGGTTTTTTTTTTTTTTTTCTGCCTCATTGGAAATCAGGTATTATGATTTGGGCATTTTCCTCACTGAATGGCAGCCTGGACCTGATTTGGGCAGGGGGATCTTTTACTTTGCTTCTCATCTAATTCCTGGAAGGCCTCTCTCTCCCTGTGTCATGTCCCAGGTTACCCTTATGGGAAAGGCTGTAGCACTTTCAGCCAAGACTGGGAGTCAGCCATGGGAAAATAAGAATTGGCATGAGCCATGGACTCAGTGAACCAAAAAACTCCAGCCTTGACTGACTTTCAGCTGGAAATCCATCAGATGGCCTTACTTTTCCTTACAAATAAATCAAGCTCTGCCTACTATTCCAGACTTTTACTGGGCCTTGAAAGCAGGGGCACACATCCAACTACAGTGTAGGCCGTACTCACCAGCTGGTCCATCTTGCTAAAAGTATTTGGATATCACCGATGAACCTACAAAAGCCAAGAAACTTACCTTAAGATTTTAGGCTTTCATGTAAATAAAGTTATTTATGCTTGAGCGAATTCCAGTGCCTATCTGGTTTTGCCAGCACAGTGTATATTGCATGTGGGATTTACAATGGCCTAACACATAAAGGCATTCTTTCTTGTTAGTGGTATTTAAAATGTCAGTCTAGGATAGGAATGTTGGGTGTGTTTGTTAAGTGAATGGATTACAGACAAATTTTGTCAGATAGGAAAAACTTGCTGGCTAAAGGCACTTCATTGCAGAATGAAAAAAAAAGTAGGGGGGAACGCACAGCAAGTGTGCTTCTTTCTTAGCAATATTTAGAGATGAAAAATATTTTGACATTGGCATTTTATCACCAAATTTTAAGAGCTAGAATGCACAGGACATTCAATAGGGCAAGGGAAGTTTTTTGATAGCTTCCTTCAAAGAAGGGAGAGTTTGAGGGTAATCAAGAGAGGTGGCAAAGTTCATGGAGGTGGAATATGGCAACAAGGAGAGAGAAAATGTTGATTTCTTACTAAGGACTTCATAAGTGAATTTTTAAAATGAGAATGGTAGGCCGGGTGGGCTGGCTCATGCTTGTAATCCCAGTACTTTGGGAGGCCGACATGGGCGGATCACTTGAGGCCAGGAGTTCGGGACCAGCCTGGCCAATATGATGAAATCTCACCTCTACTAAAAATACAAAAATTAGCTGGACATGGTGGCAGATGCCTGTAATTCCAGCTATCTGAGGGGTTGAGGCAGGAGAATTGATTGAACCTGGGAGGCAGAGGTTGCAGTGAGCCAAGATTACACCAGTACACTCTAACCTGGGTGACAAAGTGAGACTCTGTCTCAAAATAAATAGATAAATAAATCAATAAATAAACAAAATGAGAATGATGGTATACAAATCAGTCTAAAATACCCCTTCTGTCTGATCCTGTTGAAGAGAATTGTTCTTTCTGGAGAAGCCTCACAGTCATCAGGATCCATAACAATTCAGAAATGCTGCTTTGCCTCTGGGGCAGTCCTGAAAAATTGACCTTCTGCCCCCAACTTCTCCTTTCATCAGTGGTGACAGTGCCTGGCAACTGCCTTCTCTAGACCCTGCAACACTGAGCTGGGAGGAGAGGCTGGATGAGTGCTCAGACTTCCACACAGTGGCCATGTGTTCCCCTCTGCTTTGATAAGTCTTTACTTATCAATCATTCTGTGCCCTAGAGACTAGAGAGCCTGTCACCTAACCTACTCAGTCTTCTTAGTCCACTGCCGTTGCTGCCTCCAACATCAAGCATATCAGTGTCAAGACCAATCCCTGACATTCCAAGGGGGAAAAGTGCCTGATATGTCAAATGTACAAAACAAGGGTTTGAAGAATGTAGTGGAGGGATTGGCTCTTCCAATTGTAGTCATCAGGTAAGGTATTGAAAATGTCAGAAAATTTTGAAAAGTAGGTTGATTTAATGGAGGGACCTTGAAAAATGAGTAGGTGTTGTTGTTGTTTGATAGGGTAATGACTTGATCAAGGTATTTTTGTTTTTGTTTAATTTTTCAAAGAAATGATACTTTTTAAAAATTTTTCAAAGTCAAAGCTATATAAAAAGGTGTATACAGACAAGTCTTGTATCCTTCCTGACCCCTTTACCCTGCTACTCCCTGCACCCACAGGTAATCATTTTTGTAATTCCTTATTTATTCATTTAGTGCTTTTTTAGACAAATACAAAGAATACCTATATATTTTTTCTTTTTATACAAAATATAGCATATTATATATACCGTTCCACACCTTGCTTTTTTCACTTAAAATATTTCTAGGAAATCTTTCTTTATGAGTATATCGCAATCTTCCCCATTTCTTATCAAAAAATTGTGGGATTCTATCACAGTTTAAACATTTTGTCCATGGACACTTGAACTATTTTCAATATTTTGTTCTTATACATATATCACACATACATAGAGTGATATATGAACAAGGTTACAATTAAATTGTGAAATTGTGTGTACATCTTTCCAATAGAGTCTAAGAAGCAGGATTGTTGGACCAAATAGAAAATGTAGTTTGAGTGGATACTTTCTGATTTCTCTCCATACAAGTTGAATCATGTTGCAATTCCAACAGTAATGTTTAAAAGTGTCTATTTCCCCAAACCTCTCCAATTAATGTGTGTGATCAAACTTTTGGGTACTTTTGACCAGTGTAATATGTGAAAAATGGTATCAGTATAGGGTAGTGTTGGTTTGCATTTCGCATTTTGTGAGTGTGATTGAACACCTTTTCATGTTTAGGGAGCATTTATATTTCCTTTTTAGTGTTCTTTGCCCATTTTTCTACTGAGTTGTCATCTTTTTCATCTCAATGCATAGGTAGGCTATATAAATTGGAAAAAATTCAGACTCCCACCTCCCCTTTCTACTCCAAGATAAGGACTCATTTGTTTAGGAATGAGGTCCAGGAATCTATAGTTTAAAATGTTGCTCAGGTGATTCTGATTTGCTATTAGGTTTGATCTAGAGCAGAAGGCTGGGTAGAGGATAGGAGAGGAAGACAGGGCTAGAAATGTAGTTTGGTACCTGAAATTAGATTTCTAATACCAAGACGAAGAATTCAAACTTTATGTGTAAACCATATGAAGTCACTAAATATTTCTGAATATATTTTTCAAATATATTCATAACTTTAAGATTGCATGGAGTCAATCTGTAGGACAGCAAATCACTTGGACAGGACACACTTTTTATTAATAAGACAAGTTGTTCTTTCTAGAGAACAAGTGATCGGGAATGGCCAGGGGAGTCCTATCAATTCAATCAGGTCACTCATCTCACAGTGGGGTAGTAGATCGGAAAATGACCCACTCATAGAGTAAAAGAGGAGTAAGCAGATCAATTGCAAAGTAATTTAAACATGTCTATTTCCAATCAAAAGGAAGTAAGTTCCAAGCTGGAGGCCAAGGTTATCCTAACTGAAACAACCTGCCATGGACTGCTCAGCACTCCTGGCAATGTTCTTGAGAATAAAAGCAATTTAGCTTCTGCTGGCATCTACCTCCTGGCTTATCTATAGCACAGCCAAGAGAGTTTTGGCCCCTGCTGACTTGTTGAAAAGAATAGTTATATTTTAAATGCCTTACAAATATGTTTTATGTAAAAGATCTAATGCATGCAAAACCAATTTTAGAAAATAAATATATATGAATGTGTTTTCTTAAATTACATTAGACTGTGTTGCGGGTTCACAAGGTCAAAGGAAAATGTGAAGGTTTTATGGCGGGTTTTCTACACAGTCCCAGAATCACTCACCTTATCTATACCTTATTACTGTCTTTTTCATATGATATCCTTCTTATGGGAGCATTCTTATGATTACCAAATCCTTACTGAATGCCAGTTGTATGCTAGGAACTGTGCTAGGCTGAAAGAATATAAAAGGTGACCAAAACTCAGTTCCTATTGTTGAATTATTCATATCTAGGGGGAAGACAGATATGTAAACAACTGATTGCAATGCAAGGTGATTAGCTTGAAGAATACCAAAATGTTAAGTGCACAAGTGAGGTAAAGACAGGTTTCGCAGACAATGAGTACTCATGTGGATAGCATTCCAGGAAGAGAGGACAGGTTTCTAGAGACTGAAAATAGAGGGCTGGAGCATGTGTGGAAGAAGAGTTAATAGATAAGTTAATAATGCCATAAATGATCTTGCATGCTATGACAAGGATTTAGATTTTCTCCTCTGGGACAGTAGCTCTTTGTCTTTAGAGTGCATAACAACTACCCAGGACAAATTTTAAATGCAGATTCCTGGGCTTCACCACCAGTGATTCTGAGTCAATTGATCTGGATCCAAGGATTGTAATTTTAACAAGTACTCCTGGTGATTGTGATGAAGGTGGATAGTGGATCATACTTTTAAAAACTGCTAGAAGAGATTGGGAACTTTGGAAGCAATGTGAGAGGCTAAAGTAGTCCAGGCATTAGTGGAATTACCTGAACTTAGGCAAGAGAGGGTTGGAGGAGGAGAATCCATGGATGTCACAAGGAAAGCAGGTACAGATGGAAGCTTTAAGCATAATGCCTAGCACACATTTGGTGTTTAATGTTATAACTGAAGCTGAATTTTCTGCAATGTCATTGCTGCCTATAATTAGTCATGGAAGGACAAATACATGAAGAAATTTAGTACCACCTGAATTTGACTGCTGATGTTTGGGGTTGGAATTTTTAAAGAATGGCACTCTAGGCAAATGTCCCACTTCTAGGGCCAGACCTTATCGGCACGTAACAGAGTTCACCTTCCCTGGGAATCCCTTACCTCAATAATCTTAGGTCCAAATCCCACAAAATGGGCTTGAATCTATGAAGCATTTCAGCTGGATCAGGTGCATGTAGACAGTTTAGACAATGTTTCCTAAAGATTTTTTTCTTCTGGCTGGGCATGGTAGCTCACACCTATAATCCCAGCACTTTGGAAGGCTGAGATGGGTGAATCACTTGAGGTCAAGAGTGCGAGACCAGCCTGGACAACATGGTGAAACCTCGTCTCTACTATAAATACAAAAAAAGGAAAAAATTAGGTAGGCATGGTGGCACATGCCTGTAATCCCAGCTATTCAGGAGACTGAGGTGGAAGGATCACTTGAACTGCAGATGCAGAGATTGCAGTGAGCCAAGACTGCACCATTGCACTCCAACCTGGGTGACAGAGCAAGACTCCATCTCAAAAATAATAATAATATTGTTTTTAAAAAAAGAATTTTTCCTTCTAAGCCCTGTAATCCGTACAATCATTAGTGAGCTTAAACAGAATTTGGATAAATTTAACAAGAACCTGCCAAGTCTATGTTGCTTTTCCAGACTAAACAGAACATCAACACTGAGCCCTGATTTAGATGGAATGCAGAGCTCAAGAAAGACCTGTGGCAGGAGCAGGAGCTGAGACAGGATGTAGCTTCACAGATACTGGCCTAGAGTGGACTCTGTCCTGCTATAGAGTTGCCACCACCCTAGTCTGATCCAGTGTTGATTAGGACTTTCATTGTTTTGCTTTGGCAGATTCTCTTACTCAGCACAAACAGGTAGATATTCCTGTAATCTGTGAGTGCAAAATATTTTATTTCTAATGTTTGGTTGAAATATTTCAGAAAACATTTTGGTTGAAAGAAAACAGGCTGTGAAATTGGTTTCTTGCCATATACTAGTAAAGCAAAGTTTGGTCCTGGGTCCTCTCTACCCTTGAGTGTGAGGCATTTTGGCATAGCAGAGAGAACACTGGGTGGGAGTGAGGTGATGTCACCTGAGTCCCAACCTCACTCTGTCATTAACCTGCAATGTGAACTTGAGCAAGTCACTCCTCATCTCAGGGTCTGTGACAGATTGGGTTTTCTGAGAAACAGATTCTGAGACTCTGAGTTTTGCCTGCAAGCAGTTAACACAGGAACAATACTTATGAGGGATGAGGGATACAAGACTGGACAGGGTGAATTTGAGCTGCAATAGAGTTGGCTCTTCCGAATTGTCCACTTTGAGACAAAGGGGATAGCTTTCATATCTATCCCCTCTTCTACTACATCAACCATTGAATGTGAGCTGTCCCATGGTAGGGGTGTGACTTGGGGAAAGGTGGCTCCCTTCTAAGCAGATCAGTTGTCAGAGATCTAACTGCTTATATTGACAGCACCCTTAGTTCTGAAGGTAGCATCTGGACAGCACAGCACAGTGTCCACTACAGTTTCCTTAGTTTCAACCTTAATAATGTGATGGGGTGGAGCCAGATAATGTCTATACTCAGTTGTCTATTGCCATAATAAGGTGAAGTAACAAAGACCACAAACCTTAGTGGCACATACAGTAAACATCCATTTAGTGACAAGTTTCTAGGGTTCAGCTGATCTGGGCTGGGATTGATTAGGTTTGCTCATGCATCTACAGTCAGCAACAGGGTGGGTAAGAGGTTCTGCTGATCTTGGCTGGGCTTGTACACCTGTTGGGGGTCAATGGGCTGTCAGCTGACCTGGGGTAGCCTTGGTTAGGATGAGAACAGGGTAACTTGGCTTGACTGACCCTCCAGCAAGCTGGTGTGGGCATATTCTCATGGAAATGGTAGAAGCAAGAACAATCCCTAATGCATAAGCCCATTTCTAGCCTCTGTTTGTGTCATTGTGCTAATATCCCATTGACCAAAGCCAGTGATATGGATGAGCTCAGAATCAAGAGGCAGGACAGCTCAACCCATTTCCCATATGAAGAAGCCGCAGTTACTGGGCAAGGGTATAGCTATAGGGAGAGGGAAGAATTGGTGCTATATTAAAAATCTACTACAATCTCCATCTTCCTTCCATCTGAGCCATTCAGTGGTTTTGTGACTTTATCCATTAAGTGGTTGCTAATGGTCTAATTCTGGTTCTAATTAGGAGCTTGAACTCTGTCCGAGTTATTGGTTCTAGCACTCAGCACAGAACCAACTCTGGACATTAGTGATAAATATTTCATTGAATGAACAAAAGCAAGAATGAATGTATGTTGGGAATTAAAAATTATAATTTCCAAGTACAAGATAAAATCTGGTTTGTAAAGTCTTAGAATCAGAACATTAGTTGTTAAGAACATTTTTTTAAAACCAGTTTTGGAATGGTTTTCTTTATGATTATTATTATTACTATTCACAAAGTAAAATATGTTCCTCGTTAAAATTTGAATAACGTAGGTATGCAGAATAAACAATAAAAGTTTTCACTTCATCTTTTCCTATGGACTTTTTCCTATGTGTATTTCCATATTAATGTATCTTCTTTTGTTTTTATTTCCTTATAACCAAGAATAAAGTCATACTATGCATTTTGTTTTGCAACTTGTTTTTATACTCAACAAGATACATTTAAAAATATAAATCTAATAACTGTAAATTAATTTAAATTTTTCTAATAACAAAAATGTACATTTGAAAAATAGTTTATATGCATGAGACCTATCACCTTTTATGTTGCAGACAGTGCTTGGTTCTCATCTAGGCTCTCAGCTCCTTTTCCTTTGGACCACCTCCATGAAGCACTGTTATGACTTTGGGAAGGAATACAGATTGATTCTTTCCCCTCTCATTTTGATTTGCTTTGGAGAAATAAAGTTCCTTGTTTATACACTTTCAACAATCCTAATCAAATAAAAGTAACAGTTAAGTTATAATTATCCCCTTTTTATTAATGAAGAGTAATGTCTGTGGTACTCAAATTATAACATCTCATTTGCAAAATTGTGGTTGTTTTTACTGTGGTATAGTATTGCAGTACAGTACTGTTCACTGGGTAGTGCTGTTGGTAATAAGTGATAGGCTCTCATTGCTAATTTTCCTGTTATCACATATTTGCTAACGTTAATTTTTCACATTTGTTTTTAATATAGGGGATTATTTTGCAGATAAAATCTTAGGTAGGGTTGAGAGATACACTGTGACTTGTTTGAGAGGGAAGAAGTAAATAAAGTTCTTCTGTCCTTGAAAATGTTAAAATGCTTTCCCGACATACAAGTTGCCATGTAAAACCACTGGTATCTTGATTTTCATGCTTCCCATTAATCCAGTGACACCTTCTGGAACCATTCTGAATTATAAGGATTTATTTGAGGGGGTTGATAATTGAAAAAATACATAGTGATTTAAAATTTCCATAAATTGTCACATTTTGTTTGAAACTGTATTCACTTACAAAAGTTGCATTATGAATAGCTTGACTTCTTTTGGAGCCAAAATGAACCTGTGACTAGGTTTCAACAGAAACTCTATTTTTCTCTATAGATATGACATGCTTACTGGGTCCCAAAGTTAATTCTATACCAAAAAAGAGGAACAGACACAGATTTTAGACTCAGAATTACGTTTAATGGAAAGAGAACTTAACAAAAGTGTCTGGGTTGGTCCAGTTCCCCGGTGAGTTGGGGTGAAGACTGACTCCCTGGGTGAGTTGCAGTCTTCTCCTAGGTGTGACTCAACAGTCTCCACTCTCACTTTGTTCCTGTTTGCTACGAACAGGATGGACAGAGATAGAGCCTTGATCATCTATAGAAGAGTAGCTTTCAAAACTTTATTCATGTATTTGTTTCGATATTTATTAATTCACTCTGAAAACTTTTGTTCAAACACAATGTGAGTTGAATATATAAAACTAATGAAGGCTGCTGTGATTAGGCCCAGAGCCTTCACCCATTCACTTCCCAGTGATTTCTGTCTTGCCACACCCATATTCATTCACATTTGATTTCCCTTAAGATAATGAGAAGCCCATGCGAGTGGTGGATGATGAAGACTTGGTAGACCAGCATCTCATCAGCGAGCTGAGGAAAGAGTACGGAATGACCTATAATGACTTCTTCATGGTGCTAACAGATGTGGATCTGAGAGTCAAGGTACAATTGCTTATTTTGAATAATGTAGTGCTATTTTTTAGAATAGCAAATCTGAATTGTTTTGTTAATGAGTCCATTCAATTTATGAGTAAGCATAAATTATTTTATAAGTGGGAAGGTTTTGAAATGAGCCAAATTTTCCATGTTGTCGTATGAATTTGCATCCAGAAATGTGGTATCTGGCAAAGACTGAGTTGGAGTGACTTCCCACAGCCCAGCTAGTTGACTCAGACTAAATTCTTTTCTAACACCAATGTTTTACATTCATAAGAAACTGGTTAAAGAGCTATGATGTGCCAGGTCCTGGAGATAAAAGGTGAAGAGTGGTCTCTGCCTTCAAGAAACCCATATTTAAAGTAGGCCTATCTCAGAGGGGTCTAAAAGTGTGCTTCCTGATCCAATGTGGACAAGAGTTTGGGGTTTTACACCTACTTTCTTTCTATGCTTACGGACAAAGGTTCTGAACCATGAAAAACTATGCCATGTAATAATAACAATAACAAAAATAGTCACTTTATCAAGTGCTTTCCTTATGCCTGGCACTTTCTTCAACCCTTTGCAATCCTTATCTTACACGTCTAAGATAAATGCTAGTATTATTTTTGTTTCACAGAGGAAAAAAAAACAGAGGCCCAGAATGGTTAAGTAACTAGCCCAGGGTCACCATGCAGTTAATGTTGAACTTCATTCCCACAGAGGCTGGCTCCAGAACCCACTATCTTAACAATTCTGGCATACTGGCACTATATCACTGAAAATACATTTTACTAAAGTTTATCTTAATACCTTTTTAAAGCATTCCCTAAACAATTTTTAAAACAACTTATCAAAATATTCTTTTAAAGTTCCAGGCTTCTGAAACCATGTAAGTGGGGAACATAAAAAATATTCATGAAAAAGTCATCCCTGTACCACGCTTGTGTGAGAATCTTCAGGGGAAAAAAGGCTGTCTGTGCTATCAGAATAGCTGACCCAACATGCAATATGTTTCTGGATCTGGAGAGATGTAGCTAATTCTGAACATGTGTTGTCCCATCTCTAATGAGAGAGATTGGGCCAGATAATCTCTAAGGTCCTTACCAGCTCTCACATTCTGTGATTTACTGAATTCCCACAGAG
This sequence comes from Macaca nemestrina, assembly GCF_043159975.1. NCBI lineage: Eukaryota > Metazoa > Chordata > Mammalia > Primates > Cercopithecidae > Macaca > Macaca nemestrina. The sequence continues at coordinate 171,077,526 of NC_092126.1, forward strand.
GGTGGAGCTTCGAGCCATGTCCAGACTGCTCTCCAGCTTACACTGATTATGCTCAGCCAGCCCCTAAATCCATCTAAGGTTGCTTTTGTAAGTCCAGGCAACTGTGATTCAGGAACCTGAATTTCATTGTCTTTAAGTTGGATCCCAACTTATTTCTGAGAATATGTAAAAAGCATGACTTAATATTAAGTGATGCTTACTCAGTAAAACAATCCCTGGGACCACAGAACAGGCCTTGGTGGAAAACTACTCTTATTGCTCAGGTTACACACTTGAACATGTCATTCCATTTAGTTTCCTGTGTTAGGTACAGTGTTTCTCACTTCTTCTCCAGTTGTTAGTCAATAGGAACCTTAGTGCCAAAGGTAGAGAGGTGAACATAGGACTTGTATGGTGAGGAAGGCATGGACCCTTTCCAACAAAAGGAGCGTAGTTAAGAATTCCTTGTAAAAGAGGCAGTTGTTTCATGGAATCTAACCCTCAAAACATCAGCAGAGGGTACTATTGCAGGAAAGCATTTATGAAGCAATATGTCCTCCAGGCTCTGATTTCAAAGATTTCCCCAGAGCTCCTCCAAATTCTCACAGGTTCTCTATCCTCTGAATAGAGAAAAGAAATGCACTTGTACATTAAATGCATTCTATTCTTTCTTAAACAGCAATACTATGAGGTGCCAATAACAATGAAGTCTGTGTTTGATCTGATCGATACTTTCCAGTCCCGAATCAAAGATATGGAGAAGCAGAAGAAGGAGGGCATTGTTTGCAAAGAGGACAAAAAGCAGTCCCTGGAGAACTTCCTGTCCAGGTACATCACCTTTGGAGTCGTGAAAGAGGAAGGTGCAAATTTGTTCTGAGTGAGCTCATGAAAATGCCAAAGAAACACAGAGCCCACATGTGTTTACAGAGAGTAACCCCCACTGGAGAAAAACCTACCCATCTTTGACCACTGGGCTTTGTCTTGTCCTGTTGAAGTGTCTCTGGCTACAAGGCTGGCTGGGTTCAGCTCCAAGCATCAGTGTTGATTTGGTGGCTCTGGATAGTTCTTTTCTCCTTTTTTTTTTTTTTTTTTTTTTTTTTTTGCTCTTTTTTTTTTTGGTACAGAAAATAGAATCCTGACCTCCCAAGAAGGTTAATTTACTCAGTCAGTAAATCTGGAGATCTCTGCATCTAGCATTTCTATTTTGCATATTTATTTATTAGGCCCCTTCTGGTTCCAAACAGGATTTGGCACACTGTGCTGGATTTTCCGCTTCCTTCCAACTCTGCAGGAAACAACAAAAGCCCCACTAAGACCTCAAAAGGAGAAATCCTCTTGACCCAGTTTCACGAATTTTTCGACAGTGTCATTTATTGAAGGCCATCTTGTGACAACCCCAGTGTCCATGGGGGAGCAGCATACCCAGAGAAGAGTGTAAAAACAACTCAATCTGTTACAGGACAAGGGTCCCAATCCAGGGTTCTTGGATCTCGTGCAAGAAAGAATTCAGGGCGAATCTGCAGTGCAAAGTGAAAGCAAGTTTATTAAGAAAGTAAAGGAATAAAAGGATAGCTACTCCATAGACTGAGCAGCCCGGAGGGCTGCTGGCTGCCCATTTCTGTGGTTATTTTTCGATGATATGCTTAACACGGGATGGATTATACTTGCCTCTCCTTTTTAGACCATATAGGGTAACTTCCCGACATTGCTATGGCATTTGTAAACTGTCATGGTGCTGGGAGTATAGCAGTGAGGATGACCAGAAGTCACTCTCATCGCCATTTTGATCTTGGTGGATTTTGGCTGGCCCCTTTACTGGAAACTGTTTTATCATCAAGTTCTTTATGACCTGTATTTTGTGCTGACTTCCTATCTCATCCTGTGACTTAGAATGCCTTAATCGTCTGGGAATGCAGCCCAGTAGATTTTAGCCTCATTTTACCCAGCTCCTATTTAAGATGGAGTTGCTTTGGTTTAAACGCCTCTGACAAATACACTTTTCTCCCTTCTCCTTCACTCCCCCAATGTAGGATGAAACTTCTACAGAGACTTTGGGGCCCTAGGAGGTGCAAAGTTGCAGAAAACTATACGCAACAAACTTACAGAGGTCCCAGTATAAACGCCACTCCAGCTATACTGTGTGGTTAAGGGGCTCCAGAAACCAAGCAAGCATGTAATACACATTTAGTGCTTGAGCCTCCAAGCCAAATCTTTACTCATGTCTCTAAAAGCACATTCTCCATATGTGAGACAGAGCTTTAAGAAGGATATGATTAGGAAGTGGATAATCTGAATTTTTACAGATTTGTGAAGCTTGGGTCTTCTAGGATGTAACATCATGATATATAAAGAGTACAGAACTTACCATTCATCCAAGTTTTGAGTCTGCAACTTACTAGCTATGTTGACCCTTTTAAATTAAACTGCCTGAAAAGTCTCTCACCCATAAAATTAAAAACAACAGCAAGCAGCTCTATCTCCATCCATCTCCATTTCACATAGCCATTATACCTGTGACCACTTTTTGTGTGCTAATCTCTGGGCCAAGCACTTCACCTTCATTGCCTAGTTTTACCCTTACAAGAATCCCATTATCTAAACACTGTGACTATTGTCATGTTGCAGGAGAGACAACTGAAGCCAATGGAGGTTAAGTAACTTTCATCACTGAGCTAGTGTCAGCTCTAGGAGTCAGTACCCTGGGACAATTTGACTCCCCAAATCTACCTTCTCATCTTATGCTCCTTTTGAAAATATGACGTGAATTATTATTAGTTCTGAACCTAAAGGCCTAGAATTTGAAGCAAAACGAAGAAACTCTTAAAACCACAGAATTTCAGCTCTGAAAGGAAACCAAGGCTCTTCCTTCATCCAAATTCTCAATGCAGTGCAAGTATCCAAAATGGAAATAGAAGGCATACACCTTCATAAGGATTTAAAATCAACTCAGCCTTAGGGTCAGCCTCCACTGAGAAAGAGCTCTGAGCTTCACTGGACAATGCATTCTCTTTGTCTGGTCTCAGGGGTACTAAAACACCAACTTCTGATCCAAGATCATCACTTTAGGTGACGATAATTGAAATAAATGTATTAAATGTATAATGCCTATGTGAAATGATGAAGTTGTTTAATTACTGGGTTTATAAGCAGGATCAAACATTATTCAAAGCCCTCTTAAAAGTGATGGCAAAAATTTGCTGGGTTATGAATTGGAAAATAACATTTAGAAGACTAATTCAGAAGTTTTTCTTTTCTTTTCTTTTCTTTTCTTTTGCTCTTAAGGTGCTTTTGTTTTTTTCTTTTTAAGGTAGAAATTCTTTAGAAGTTTATTTTTGATTTTAACAGTGTTAAATATATTTCAAGTTATAAATTCAAGACTTCAGTTCCAAAACTTCTGAATTAGGCTTCTAAATTTTATCTTCCAATTTGTAACCCAGCAAACTTTTGCCATCGCTTTTAAGAGGGCTTTGAATAATGTTTGATCTTGCTTATAAACCCAGTAATGAAACAACTTCATCATTTCACATAGGCATTATGCATTTAATACATTTCTTTCAATTATTTGAAATTAAACAAAGAAAATCTTTCTGAGTACTTAAAGATCTGTAAGTTTAATAAGTTAATTTTACAAATACAGTGAATCTAACGTTCTCTCAGATATTCCAAAAACTGCATACACTGTAAGATTTCAAGTTAGCCACACGTCTAAACCAATTACTTAATTACACATTCTAATTTGGAGTTTCAAGTTGTCATTTTATTAGGCCAAATTCTCTTAAGCTTCACAATAATATAAATTATATATATATACATAATACATATATAACCAGAATTATATATACACAAACATATATATAATTATTACTATGTTACTATAATTTTGATTATTTGGAAACTTTTTCTTCTTAATTCTAAATCTTCCAGGGTTAGTGCTCTATCCCAGTAAATTCAGGTTGCCCACCCTATAAAGCAGACAGTTATCATCCAATTCATCGATGTTACTTAAAACCAGAGATTTGTCATGAGACTGGCAGTTATAGATATCCTCAGAGATTCTTCTTACCATCCCTAGGTAGAGTGTCTTTTTATAACCACTGTCATGGGTTTCAACATTTTAAAGGGAAAGCTGACATCGTCTCAGTTTTCTTCATTCACAAAAGCTTGTAATACTCCTGTAGGTTGATTACTTAAATTTTGTATTTTTTTGATTCTTAAGAAATGTACAAATACTATAAAGTCTTTTGAACTAGATAGGGTCCTAAGATGTGTAAATGTATTTTCCACCTAATGTAAGAGTTTTATGGGCTCTTATCTTCATTACTACTATAGGAATATACATCTTTTATGGATATTCAGAGATATATATAATTACAATTTGGATGTCCCATAACGGTACCTGACTTGTGGTCACAACTCATAAAATCATTCTGCTAATAATCCTAATTTATTGGAAGGATTACAGTGGAATAGTGTACTACTTAAAGGCACGAGCAAGACAAAATGAGTTTGATTCCAGGTTCCTCCATTTACTAGCTGTGTGACCCTGAGCTAATTACTTAACCATTCTGGGCTTCAGTTTTCTCATTTGCAAAATGAAAATTGTAAGTGTATTTTTGTTTAAGACTATTGTGAAGGGTACATTCAATACTAAAGGTAAAGATGGCCCAGGACCTAGTACAAAGCAGGTAGTCAATAAATGCTACTTATTAGTAGTCCTAGGGTCAGTTATTCTGGTCCTATAGAGAACTTTGCCATCAAGGAAGAGTTACCAGAAAGAGATTTAGTAAATACTCCAGAATTGAAACCTAGGCAAACAGAAATGAAAAAAAAAAAATTACAGTCCTGCAATTAAACCAGTATCCAAATGGGAATTTTCCTTCAAATTTGCTGAGTGGTTGGTGGGTTTACACAGGCTAGTTTCAGCTGACCAGACTCTGAAGCCAGTCTAGTCTTCAATAGCATTCATTTGGTTCAGGGTATAATCACCTTTCCCTGAGACAGAAGCCCCAAAGAGTGGGCAATTGCATACTAATCTGGGCATGCCAGTTAAGAGAAGCAAACACATTCATAGCTTGTAAAGTTTTTATTTCCTGGGAAGCTAAAGTGACAGAAAAACAATTTGTCTAAAATAAGGGTCTGGGTCAGTTTCACAACTCTTGTTACATCTTTTGGAAGTTTCCTTCTGTGTCATGAGCTGGGACCTTGTATCTTAATGTGAAGGTCTGTGGGAAGCTGAATCATGACTTAGGGGAAATGACCTTCTCTTAGTTGTGTCTGGGACAGGGAGTCTGAGATCCCATCCCTCTCCAATCAGGACTGCATTCAGTGTGCACATAGGTAAACAAACTAAAATAGACCTCACCCAAAATAGCTCCTTCCAAGACACCCTACAGCTCTGTGTGAGGCCAGGAAGGCTGGTCTGGTTTGGATGCTGGCTAGGGGGCCAGTGCTGGTCTGGCATGCCTCCTAAGGAAGCAGGAGAAGTACCTGAGACTGTCATGTTTGTGATCCGACAGCAGTCACTGTTCCCTTCCTAAGAAACATTGGATAGTCTCAGAGGCTCCTCTCTTGTCCTTCGTGCCAAACACATTCAGCTCCCTGTCCTCAGTAGAGATCTTAGTTTTTCTTTCCCTTTAAAAAAAAAAAAAAAAGGCAGAGGAAGTGAATGTAATGTCACAGCAAGCAATACTTGGCGAACCTTGCGACTGGCATCCATTCAGAGGTTGTATTTCATCAAACTATCATTTTCTCTTATTCACCCAAACCACTATTCCCTCAAGAGGCCATTTTCTTTGGGGTTGAAAACTCTCATGTTCACTCCTGATGCTAGAAGGAGCACAGGGATCAAAGCCATGAATAAAATTAACTGGCTGTCAGCTCTATGAGTGCACTAACACCCTGCAGTCACCTGCACTGAAGGCAAAAAGCAAAACTACAGTGAAGATGGAAGTTGAGACAACTCTATACAGTTGCCCCTTAGATGCATACCCTCTCTCTTTTATACCCTCTTGCAGACCCTGATAGCAGCAGCCAAAATATCATGTCTGAGGGTAGCAGATCAGGGAAACCACTGGACCAGGAATCAGAGAAGTGTCTGTATTTTGGTAATGCTTCTTAGATTTACTAGTTGGGCAAGTTATTCACTTCTCTAAGCCTTGTTTTGTTATCTGCATAATGGGGAAAATAATCTGCAGCCTCAATGAGCTCTAAAGAAGAACCATATTGCATTGGTGAAAGTGAGCTATAAAATGATACACAAACCTAAGGACTGAATAGGTTATTTGATGGTGCTGTGATGGATAATGTCAATGTCTGTTAATGGATTAAGTTCTACATCTAGAAGCCTGCAGATTAAGACATAATCTTCTATATCCATGTCATCATGTGGATAACTTGCATTGATAAGTTTGAGAGCTGAATTCTTGTAACATTCCTGTGAACAACATACTGCTATTTTTTATTTTAAAAATAAGGAAGGCCGGGCACAGTGGCTCACGCCTGTAATCCCAGCACTTTGGAAGGCTGAGGCGGGCGGATCACGAAGTCAGGAGATCGAGACCATCCTGGCTAACACAGTGAAACTCCATTTTTACTAAATATACAAAAAAATTAGCCGGGTGTGGTGGCACGTGCCTGTAGTCCCAGCTACTCGGGAGGCTGAGGCAGGAGAATCACTTGAACCCAGGAGGTGGAGGTTGCAGTGAGCCGAGATCATGCCACCGTACTCCAGCCTTGGCGACAGAGTGAGACTCTGTCTCAAAAAAAAAAAAAAAAAAAAAAAAAAAAAGGAAAGAAAAGAAAAAGAAATAAGGAAAAACTGAGACTTTGGTGAATTGAGTGATATGTTCAACGACACCCAAAAAGACAAAAGCCTTTTCTACTACTCTACTGTGTTGGAACTGTAAAAACAGAAACTAAGTTTACTATACATTCTAAAATCTTATGGTTCTAGGCTTAATATCATTCCACTTCATAGAAGTACTTTGTAAGCATTGGCTCTTATTCATAATAGGGTACATTTTAGAAATTGCATTTGCCTCTGGAAGAACCACTGGCTACTGAGGAAGGTACATAGGGTTTTGTTTTTCCAGGAATCCTCTTTGAACCTTTAAACCACTATTCCATTTTCCTTTTTCCTGTCACTGTAATCTACTTAAAATTCAGTTACCTTTTTCTACTCTATCTCCTATCCATATATTCATTTCTTTTTTTTTGTTTTTGTTTTTGTTTTTGTTTTTGTTTTTTGAGACGGAGTCTCGCTCTGTCGCCCAGGCTGGAGTGCAGTGGCGCGATCTCGGCTCACTGCAAGCTCCGCCTCCTGGTTTTACACCATTCTCCTGCCTCAGCCTCCTGAGTAGCTGGGACTACAGGCACCCGCCACCGCGCCCGGCTAATTTTTTGTATTTTTAGTAGAGACGTGGTTTCACCGTGGTCTCGATCTCCTGACCTTGTGATCCGCCCGCCTCGGCCTCCCAAAGTGCTGGGATTACAGGCGTGAGCCACCGCGCCCGGCCCATATATTCATTTCTTAACTCCTTCTAAACTCTAGCAGTAACTCTACTAAGACCAGTTCTCTTCGGTTACTTTCTGAGTTTCTCATTTCTGTTGCTACAGTCTAATATACAATTTTGGCCTGTCTTCATTGCATCTGAGAGTTTGTCTCTCCCCAAGTGATCTCATTAGGCATGGTGACCACAGACTCACGCTTAACACGTCATGCTAATGCCAAGGCAGAAAGACTGTGAAGTTACAACAGAAAAACTACAAGAGTGTGGCAATGCAGTTTAATGGCTTTGAGAAGCTATGGGACAGTTCTAAGCATGTGTTTTTTTCTTTTTTTTTTTTTTTCTGGGCACAGAAAAAAATTGCTAGCCTAAGTCACTCTGGTTTCCTACTCTGGTTTCTATTGTTTGAAGCAGTAAAGAATAATGGTGTCCTGCTTTTTTTCCAGGTTCCGGTGGAGGAGGAGGTTGCTGGTGATCTCTGCTCCTAACGATGAAGACTGGGCCTATTCACAGCAGCTCTCTGCCCTCAGTGGTCAGGCATGCAATTTTGGTGAGTGGGAAGCCACCTCATTACTGCTTTCCCATACCACTCTCCTCCCGGTCAATTCTAAAATGGAACATAGAACCTTAGATCATCAAAATGATTCCCAGTTCAGACTGTTCAGGTTTCCAGACACATACTCTATTATATTGAGTATAAAGTTGCTTTTAGACTGGAGCTTTAGTCTACTGTGGATTTTTTTTTTCCCCTCAATATTCTCTCCTCTCTAGTTCTTCTTCATTCATGTGTTTGAAAATATCTTCTGATTTACTTTTAATGATCTGTATCATTTGTCTTCAGTTACTTTTTTTAATTGTCTCACTTAGGTATTATCATTCACTTAGGTAATACTTGAATATCTACTTACATACCATCATTGGATACTCCATAGATTAAATGTCTTTTTTTAAAATAGGAGTGGCTCTGGGAATTAATATATTAATTGAAGCAGACTATATTGCCCTTCTCTTAAAAATGATTTTTATCTTCAAAACTCAGAAGACTTAGTGAACAAATTTTATAAAAAAATGATTTTTATAACCGAGCACTAAGAAAGTAGCAAGATCTCTTAAGTAAAACCTTATTTGAAAGACAAGCAAGCCAAAGAAAAACATAGTTTACTGTTTTTTTGTAGTGAATCGCTCAGTATTTTGAAAACGAATATATGCTTTATTTACCAAACATTTTTATTCTAGTGTCCTGAAGGAGCTAATATCATTTTGGATAGGCAGTAAAATGAATAGTATATAGAACTTAGTAAGTTCAATGATAAATCAAGAGGATGACTACAATTTCAAGAGTAGAAGTCATGAGTGAAATCTCATATGAGATATGCCTCTGCAGAAGGAGAATTTTGAGAGATTCACTGGGCAGGGGCAGGGGCAGGGGGAAGTAGCTAAGGGCAACAAATTAAAAAATTCTCCGGTAGAATATAGATGAATCACCATTATTTTGATGCCTCTATTCGGAGGAAGAATCATCTACTAGTTACAGAACTGTGCTTGATTTTTTTTAAAAGGGAGGAGTGTAAGTTTTGTAAAGCATTAACAGAGCCAAGGTCCTTGTTATGACCTAGTATGTGTAAATTATAAGTACATTTTAATTTTAAGATATGAAATAACTCAAAGGAAGGCCAAAACCAAGCTCATAATAGTAAGAACAATAGAAAATTCAGAAATTTTTATTTGTACTCCTATTATCAAGGTTAATAATTTAAGACTTTATATTAACATATAAATTTGATTGTGCCAGTATTCTTAAGCTCACTTTATTCATGGCCACCAATGTTGCCAGTTAAGATAGAAGTTCTTACAGCAGTTAAGAACCTTTACAAAAAAAATATAAAGCCACAGTTTGTTAATTTTCCAAAGATGCTTTTGTAGCAGCTATGTGGTGGTACTTTATTTTTAAATCTCTGCACACAGATCCTATGTCACATTGTGAAAGCAAACCCTTTTGTACTATACCCGAAACGTGAACAAATAATGTTCACATGTATTAATTAACGAATAATGAAATTGATGATCTTCCCTTTTGAAAACATGACTAACCAATATGTAGAACAGAATACTTCACTTCTCTGGGAAAAGAGTAAAGGTGAAAAAAAAATTTCTTGAATAGCATTGTGCCTAGATTTTAGCTTCACCTTAGAAGTGCTCTCCCATGGCAGTGTTCAATTTTCTCTCCTGGACAATAAACAGCACCAACAATCTTATTATTAGTTCCAAGTTATTACCCTGACCTGGTTGGGATTTTATTTAAAACTATGAAAGCTTGATATGATGGCTTGACAGCCCCTTTGTCCTCCTATTTTCTTTCTCCGGAATTCTCTTCATGTGCACTTCATCTTCAAAAGAATTCCAACAAGCTACCAAGGCATGACCTTCCCCCCTGTCCTGAAACTTTAGCAGAGGATATGAAGGCAAGCTGTGCTTGCTTAAATGTTTTGCCTTTGAATCCTCTAAATTAGTGGTTTAAAAAAAAAAAAAATCCTTTAAGCTAACACTGTTTTGTGTGAGAAAGCAGAACAATTTCTTTAACCATCACAATTGATGGAGTCTATAGTCTTTTCTCTGAAAGTTAAGTTAGCCATAAAAGCTGTTATAAATTCAGAATACTAACTAGTTTAGATCAGCTCAGATATTTTAATGTTCCAATGGCTTCATCTTTTCTTTCTTTCTTTCTTTCTTTCTTTCTTTCTTTCTTTCTTTCTTTCTTTCTTTCTTTCTTTCTTTCTTTCTTTCTTTTTTTGTCATTTAGTAGAATGAGAATCACAGTTGGTCTTCTTCGAGGTTTTGGAAGTATTTGCTTCCTTATGGTAAAAATTTTAAATGGATGATTCTTCTCAATCAGGTTATGCTCTATATTCTTTTTAAATTTAAGAGATTTTTAATTGTCAGATATCAAGGCTTTGTGGAAAATGATGACTTCTAATCCTTTCCTCTAATTCTGTGGTTTTCTTTTTTCTCTCAGGTCTGCGCCACATAACCATTCTGAAGCTTTTAGGCGTTGGAGAGGAAGTTGGGGGAGTGTTAGAACTGTTCCCAATTAATGGTAATGTGTTGTTATTTTGAAGCAGTATGAACTAGTGTTAAGTTCAGTTAAATAACATTAAGCTATATGCTAGCAGTGGGTGTATCTCTAAGGTGAACAAAGTTCACTGATTCCTCCTCCCACTTCATGCACTTGTGCATGTGTGCATGTGTGCGCACGGGACATGTAGGGGAAGGGGTGTGGAGTACAGGGACTTATATTATTTCTAATATAAACCATTCAAAGTAACAGTAAAACTATCCATTTTTCTTAACTAAAATAATGCTTTTGGGGGGTCCATATAGGCCCTTATGGTTTACAAAGCATTTTCTTCTATTTTACGTCATTTAATTCTCACAATAGTTTTGTGAGGCACATAGGTCATATCTCGTTGATTCCCTTTCAACAGATAAGGACATACACTAAAAGGCTCAGAGAAGCTGAAAGATACACACACTAAAAGGCTCAGAGAAGCCAGGCACAGTGGCTCATGCCTGTAATCCCACACTTTGGGAGGCCCAGGAGGGCAGAACACTTGAGGTCAGGAGTTTGAAACCGGCCTGGCCAACATGGTAAAACTCGTCTCTACAAAAAATATAAAACTTAGCCAGGTATGGTGGCATGCACCTGTAATCCCAGCTACTTGGGAGACTGAGGTAGGACAATTGCTTGAACCTCAATTGCTTGAACCTCAATTGCTTGAGGTGGAGGTTGCGGTGAGCCGAGAGCACACCACTGCACTCCAGTCTGGGTGACAGAGCAAGACTCCATCTCAAAAACAAAACAAAAAAACAAAACAAAACAAAACAAGACTAAAGGTTTCAGAAAGCAAATTCAGTCCTTTCTTCCAAGACCAAGCTCTTTAAATAAAAAAATGTGTGTAAAATACTTAGCAGAGTGTCGAAACAGCAGACATGAAAGTATCAGCTCCTTTTCTCCTTCCCCTTTATTCTTATCACTATTCACAATAGTTTAAATATTCATCTAGATCTTAACGGAATTGGTATTTTCACTTTTAACAATGAAATAAGCTTTTTATTATAAAGATATGTCAAAAGGAAAGCTGTAGTTACAGAGAAATAACTAAGCTAATTGGAAATAAACTTAGAAATGTAAACTATATAATCCTTGCTAGTGACAAATTTTAAAGAAATTAATCTTGCCAGGATTAAATTAAGGAATTGGTTTCATACTTTGTAACATTCCTACAAAAGACACATCGTGTGCCCGAAAGTTTGACCCTAATGATGTTGCAGAACAGCAGGGACATTTAATTTCTAGTAGAAAAAGCCCCAGCAAACTTCTTTAATTGGATTTTGAACTAAAGAGAAGAGGCTCATGGGTCCTCCCTATTCGCGCAGTGATTTCCTCACACTTCAATGTTTTCATGGGCTCTGACTGTTTAATGCACTAACAATAACTATTCCAATGTTATTCTAGGGAGCTCCGTTGTTGAGCGAGAAGATGTACCAGCCCATTTGGTGAAAGACATTCGTAACTATTTTCAAGTGAGCCCGGAGTACTTCTCCATGCTTCTAGTTGGAAAAGACGGAAATGTCAAATCCTGGTATCCTTCCCCAATGTGGTCCATGGTGATTGTGTACGATTTAATTGATTCGATGCAACTTCGGAGACAGGAAATGGCAATTCAGCAGTCACTGGGGATGCGCTGCCCAGAAGATGAGTATGCAGGCTACGGTTACCATAGTTACCACCAAGGATACCAGGATGGTTACCAGGATGACTACCGTCATCATGAGAGTTATCACCATGGATACCCTTACTGAACAGAAATATGTAACCTTAGACTCAGCCAGTTTCCTCTGCAGCTGCTAAAACCACATGTGGCCAGCTCCATTCTTCCACACTGCCTACTACATTCCCTGCCTTTTTCTTTCAGTGTTTTCTTAAGATTAAATAAATAGCAAACTTTCACCTATTCATGAGTTATTATTGAAACCTTAAGTCATAAAGACATTTAAAAGAATTGTTTTTCTAACTGGAGGAGCTCTAGTGCTAAGTAATGGTACTGAAAATGGATATGATTTTCCTTTACTTATGTAAAGGACCTTATATGGTATGAAAATTTTATAAAATATGTATTTATAGCTCTTTTTCTTATTTTTGTATTAATTGGTAAGTGAAAACTCTGTTAAAGATCACACCACAAATGTTTTCAGGAAACATCTGAAAAGATAAAACAAAGAACAAGTAACTTTCAATACTTACTGAAATTGACACTTTTTGAAATGTCAGTCTGAAAATAATTAAGATATCTCTGCTTTGCATGAGTTTCTTTTATGAAACTTGATACCACAGGAGTCCAGTGATATTGGTCACAAAAGCCAGAGAAAGTACCAAGCCCAGCTTTGTTATCATAGCCACTTTCTGCCCAGCTTCTGTTATTTTTAGTGTTTTTTCAGATATAAATCGGGGTCCAGGAAATCCTCACCAGAATCTGGCACTGCAGCCAGAGGTGACACTTCCAGAGTTCTAGTAGGCTGCTATGGAATTTCTGGCATGAAAATTCCTGACCCCTCACACTTTACCCCCTGTACAGCACAAGCATACCATGGAGATATTACAGGATCAGTTCCAGACCACCATAATAAAGTGGATATCGCGATAAAGTGAGTCACACAAAATTTTTGGTTTCTCAGTGCATATAAAATTTATGTTTACACTCTTTTGTAGTCTATCAAGTGTATAATAGCTTCATGTCTTAAAAATGTACATATTTTATTTTAAAAATATTTATTGCTAAAAATTGCTAATTATCATAATCTTTTTGCCTTGATGTTGATGGCTGCTGAATGATCAGGGTGGTGGTTACTGAAGGTTGTGGGCGACGGTGGCAATTTCCTAAAATAAGACAGCAATGAAGTTTGCCACTTTGATTGACTTTTTCTTCATGAAAGATTTCTCTGCAGCATGTGATGCGTATGATAGCATTTTACCCATACTAAAACTTCTTTTGAAATTGGAGCCAATCCTCTCAAACCCTGTTGCTGCTTTATTAATGAAACTTATGTAATATTCTAAATCCTTTGCTCTCATTTCAATAATGTACCTAGCAACTTACACAAGAGTAGATTCTATCTCAAGAAATCACTTTCTTTGTTTATTCATAAGAAGCAAGTCTTCATTTATTAAACTTTTGTACCGAGATTGCAGCAATTCAGTCACATCATCAGGCTCCACTTCTAATTCCAGTTCTCTTGCTATTTCCACTGTATCTGTATCAAAGCTTCCTCCAGTGAAGACTTGAGGCCCTTAAAATAATCCATGAGGGATGGAATCAGCTTCCAAACTCATTAATCTTCATATTTTGACCTTCTCCCATGAATCACAATGTTCTTAATGGCATCTAGAATGGTGAATCCTTTCCAGAAGGTTTTTAATTTGCTCTGCCCAGATCCAATAGCGGACTCACAATCTGTGATAGCTATAGCCTTACGAAAAGTGCAAACCACTCCTTGATCCATGTGCTGCACAATAGATGTTGTGTTAGCAGGCATGAAAACATTCATCTTCTTGTATATCTCTGTCCAAGTTCTTGGGTGACTAGGTATATTGTCAATGAACAGCTACACACACACACACATACACACACACACACACCCCACATTTTTTTGAGACGGAGTCTCACTCTGTCACCCAGGCTGGGGTGCAATGGTGCGATCTTGGCTCACTGCAACCTCCGCCTCTGGGGTTCAAGTGATTTGCCTGCCTCAGACCCCCGAGTAGCTGGATTTACAGGCACCTACCATTATGCCCAGCTAATTTTTGTATTTTTAGTAGAGATGCAATTTCACCATGTTAGTCAGGGTGGTCTCGAACTCCTGACCGCAGGTGATCCACCCACCTCGGTCTCCCAAAGTGCTGGAATTACAGGCATGGCCACTGTGCCTGGCCCGAACAGCAATATTTTTAAAAGATTCATTTTTTCTGAGCAGTAAGACTAAAAAAGTGGGCTTAAGATATCCAGTAAACCATGCTTTCCATAGACATGCTGTCATTCAGGCTTTGTTGTTCCATTTATAGAGCACAGGCAGAGTAGATTTAGCATAATTCTGAAAAGTCATAGGATTTGAGGAAATGGTAAATGAGCATTGATTTCAACTTAAAGTCACCAGCTGCATTAACCTCTAACAAGAAAGCCTGTCGGGTGAAGCTTTGAAGTGAGGCATTGACTGCTTCTCTGTAGATACGCATGTCTGAGATGGCATCTTCTTCCAATATAAGGCTGTTTCATTTCTTTTGAAAATCTATTGTTTAGTGTAGCCACCTTCATTAATTATCTTAGCTACATCTGCTGGATAACTTGCTGCAGCTTCTAAATCAACATTTGCTGCTTTACTTTGCACTTCTATGGCTGGACAAGGCTTCTTTTCTTAAAACTCACGAACCAGACTCTGCTACCTTCAAACTTTTTTTCTGAAGCTTCCTCACCTCCCTTAGCTTTCATAGAATTGAAGAGAGTTAGGGCCTTGTTCTGAATTAGGTTTTGGCTTAAGGGAATGTTGTGGCTGGCTTGATCTTCTATTCAGGTGACTCGAAGTTTCTTCATAACAGCAATAAGGTTGTTTTACTTTCTTATCATTCATGTATTCACAAAGTAGCACTTTTAATTTCCTCCAAGAACTTTTCCTTTGCATTTACAACTTGGTTGTCTGGCATAAGAGGCTTAGCTTTCAGCCTGTCTCAGCTTTTGACAGACCTTCCTCATTAAACTCATTCATTTCTAGCTTTTGATTTAAAGTGAAAGATTGCAACTTCCTTTCCCTTTAATACTTAGAGGCTATTTTAGGGTTATTAATTGATCCAATTTCAATATTGTGTCTCAGGGAGTAAGGAGGCCTGAGAAGAAGGAGAAAGATGGGAGAAAGGTTGGTTGTTGGAGCAATCAGAACATACACAACATTTATTAAGTTTATTGTATTATATAAGTGTGGTTCGTGGTGCCCCCAGTAATTATAATACTAACATCAAAGATCATTGACTATGGATTTTAATAACAGAGATAATAATGAAACAGTGTGAAATATTGCAAGAATTACCAAAATGTGACACAGAGACATAAAGTGAGACATGCTATTGCAATGATGTCAACAGACTTCCTTGATGCAGGGTTGCCACAAACCTTCAATCTGTAAAAAATGCAGTATCTGAGAAGTATAATAAAATAAGATGTGACTGTACTTACTTGCTAATGGACCTATTACCATACTGACATCTTACAAAAAAAATTACAAGGAAAGAGATTATATCCAGGGATTCTCTTTGTTTTCAAGGCAAAGGTTACCAAGTTACAATGGACCAAAGTAGCTGGAATGCAAAGGAGTATAATCCTTGTCTTTGAAAAAAGAGCATTTGTTTCAATCATATGGCATATCAAAGTAATCTTTCTCCCTTCCTCCCTCCTTTCCTTGCTGCTTCTTCTTTTCTTTTTTTTTTTTTTTTTTTTTTTTTTTTTTTGGTCTCACTTTGTCACCCAGGCTGCAGTGCAGTAGTGCAATCTTGGCTCACTGCAAACTCTGCTTCCCTCAAACAATCCTCCCACCTCAGCCTCCCAAGTTAGCTGGGACCACAACCATGCTCCACCATGCCCAGATATCCTCACTTCTTTACTACATTTCTTTTTTCAACAAGTATTTATCAAGTAATATTGTCAAGTAATATTTATGAGCTTCCGCATTTAGCATCATGATGGCACCATCCTCTAACAATAATGGGAAGGCTATTTTCCACTATTATTAATCATTCTCCAAATCATTTTGGTATTATTATTAATTCTAGTAAGTATAGAGATTAATAAATGCATTCAAACCACATGTGAATATTTGCTATAGGCTTATCTGTGCCTACTGTATGTTCAGATTTGTCTTTATATCTGAACTTTGTTATAAATAAATGACAGTAAAAATGGAATTTATAGTTCAATGAACTTGACAAATCACTTATTCTACCATTCACTTTCCATAAAGACCATTCATTCTTCCTTGTTTTACAGGCAACTGAGCTCCAGAAAGCTCAGGTGACTTTAGAACTCAGTTCTTAGTATGTGAATTATGCTCCCATCTCACCCCTCTTCCTTGGTGGAACACTTTCCTCCTCATTTTTTCTTGGACAGTCTGTACAAGCTGCTCGAGGTGTGCAGGAAAGTGTGCCACGTCGAAGTGTACTGCTTTTAAATTTTTGCCAGGATGAAGCAGAGCCCAAAGTTGCCAATAAAAATGGATTTCTTTATCTTTGTTTCTGAAATTGTGTGATGACAATTTCTAAGGGCCCAAATCATCTCAATTTCAGGGAATATAATAATGAGGGAGCCAGGAGCAGTGAGGGGCTCGCACCTGCTAATACCAGCACTTTGGGAGGCCAAGGTGAGAAAATCGCTTGAGCCCAGGACTTCGAGACCAGCCTGGGCAACATGGCGAAACCCTGTCTCTACAAAAAATACAAAAAATTAGCTGAGCACAGTGGGGTGTGTCTGTGGTCCCAGCTATTCAGGAGGCTGAAGTGAGAGAATCACTTGATCCTAGGAGTTCGAGGCTTCAGTGTGCCATGATGGCACCACAGCACTCCATCATCCTGGGTGACAAAGTGAGACCCTGTCCTCCCACCAAAAAAAAGAGGGAGTTTCATCTCTCAAGAAAATGAATTAGATAGGAATAATAGAAAATTTTACTCTCAGAATAATAGGGTTCCAGCTCCTGCAACCAAAAAAAGATAGTACTTTTTTACAACCTGAGATTACTTTTTCAAGCATTTCTCCAGTTTCACTGGCATTGAAGTAAGAGTTAGTAATGCATCTGAGCTTTTCTTCCTCTAACGAGCAGGCAGAGCAGTCACAGATCATCATTTGGAGGACTATAAAATAAGCCATAGCTTAGCAAAAGGACCAAAATACATTCAGAGGAGGATGCTATTGGTAAATGTCCTCAAAGCCTATAATCTGGAAAAATACAAGGGTGTATCTCTGAAACTGTGAGGATTAGCAAACTAGCTAACCTGAATCTCTGTCTTCTGGTAGTATAGACTAGGTAGTTTCAAATCTGAGTAGTTTCTCCATAAAAGCATTTCTTTCCAAACATTTCTTGCCAAACTCCCAAATAAATGAGAAAAATAAAATACAGTTTTATAATTTTTAAGAAAGATTATGGGATTATGGTATTTAGAAAGAAAAGCATTCTGTAGAGTTGGGGAAATCTGGAAGACTCTTGAGGACACAGCTTTGCTGAAGTTGCTCGTTGTCACAAGACTCTTCAAAAACTACTTTCCATCAGACATCTCCCAGGGCTCTGAGGTGAATATTAATTCAGCAGAAAGATCCTTTTCTGCTACACAGGCAGGAGGTCCAGACACAGGGGAGTGGGCACAACCCAGCTGGTCTCATTTTCTGTAATATAGTTAATAATGAAGCTCATACTTTCTCAACTTCTAGAAGCCTGGAGGATGAAAGCAGCCCAAGAGTAGGGTGAATGATGGCCTCAGTTGGCCCTTCTTAATGTATCTCAGTACTGAACATGTGGAGATTCTAGATAAATAGAAGGCCCTTGGAAAGAACCTCTGTCGTTTCTCTGCCACCACGCTCCCTGCTCTCCCTGCCAGATTGCTTTTCTTTCCTTTCTCTTCCTTGGCTGTCCTTCACTTCATGGTGTGGGGTGTGCAGATGGCAGGCTGTGGCTTGGTGAGTGCTCTTCACTTCAGGTCAAGGTGAGGCACAGTTAACACGCTAACTACTTTTCCTCAGTTCTTTCCCAGTTGTGCAAAGCTCCTGATGCCAGACTTCCTCTTAAATTTGCACATTATTAAAGTCCAGAGTTAAGATTTGGTGATGAGGGGCAAAGCGCCAGCTGTAACAGAAATCAATGGGTATCATGAAAAGGCCACTGGACTTGGGAAAACTGGGTGCCTGTCCTTGCCCTGCCATGTACTTACCTGTGTGACTGGAGGTGAGATGTTTTACCTATGGGCCTCAGTTTCTCATTACAAAATGACAGAGAGGACTAGATACCTAAGTTCTAAGTTTGTGACATTTGTGAATTTTTCTTTGCCCTTGTGAGAAGAGTGCTAAATTTAGAGGCTTCCTGTGGTTGAATTGATGTCCAATTCTCAGGGAACCCAGACTTCCCAGTTCAGAACCCAGTTCCAGATTTTTGTGGGAATGGGGAAAGGTATTAAATAACTCCATTGAATTCTTTCCTGCATAATGCATTGCTGTGGTTGAGACTCAATAAGGTCATCACCTCCAACACACAGAACCCCTCATCATCTCCTTACAGCCAGACTGGAACTTCCAAGGACACCAGGTTGGCAAGGATTCTGAGCATCCTAAATATCTAAAGAGTCCCTCTAATAAGGCACATATTTGTTCAACACAGTTTCCTAACTTGAGACCACAAATGCGTAATCTCTCTAATATCCTAAAGCTTGGACAAACTGGGCAGCCCCTGAGCAGACCGCACAGAGCTTAAATGTCAGTGCTTTCCTTCCAGAAAGCAAAAGAATGATCCTACACCTCCCAATCCATGGGTTGATAC
The DNA here is from genome assembly GCF_043159975.1 of Macaca nemestrina. Taxonomy (NCBI): domain Eukaryota; kingdom Metazoa; phylum Chordata; class Mammalia; order Primates; family Cercopithecidae; genus Macaca; species Macaca nemestrina. The sequence goes on from NC_092126.1 coordinate 171,096,626, forward strand.
ATGTGCCAAGGGAGCCTGGTGAAGAAGTGGGTGATTTTAAATAGCTAAGACTGCCCATGGGCAAACGTTCTTTGGCTTTTCTCCTCTGCAATAAGCATGCCTTCCTCTCTCCTGGTCCTTTTCTCCTTTCCCAGGCCCCTCTATCAATAATAATTCTGGCTCTTAGATGACTACAACTGATTAGGTGTAACTGATAGGGTAAAGGTGACACCCTTCCCAAGGCTATCTATAATGCAAAAGGATATCCAAGAAAAAGAGAGGTAGGGAACACCTTGGGAAATCATTTCTGGAAGACAGCCAGTCCCTGCTGTAGACAAGCCTCATTTTCCTTCCCCCAAATGTTAAAGAGTAAATTCCTCCTGTAGCCTTAGCTCTCTTTTCTATCTTTGGCTTGCTTCTTATCATGAACTATCTTTAGACTGCCAAATTAGAACAGGGTAGGCAGAGGCAGGAATATGCCCAAATTTGGGAAGAACTGGTTGGGAATAGTTGAAAGCCTTGATATGTGCAAAGAACCATTTGATCAACCCAGTTCTTAATACAGGATACTAACTTAAAGTTTAGACTCAAGTTATATGATAATTCAAACATTTATTGTATTTATACTATTTTATATGGACCTTTCCAGGAACCAGGAATACAAAACTGATATTTCTCTGTACAGAGGCTCAGACTAGTAGAGAACAGTTAGGTACACTGTTAATTATAAGCTAATATGTATCATCAATCATGGGTTTTTATGGGGCTATGGCAGGTGGAAGGGACCAGGGAGAGATGATGAGTGATGATGGTTATGTAGTCTTTCGGAGGATGGAATTATAACATTGCTCTTCCTTTCAAGCACCACATGATTTAGCAAGTACTTCATATTGGCTCCACCATTAACATGGTCAATGGCTTCTGGATACTCACAGTTCAGGCACAGTTTCTCTTGAAGATTTTTTACTTCTCCCATCTTTAAGAAGTTGTCTGGATGTCCATGAAAGATGCTGACATTTGTATTAATTCATTAAAAAAACACCACACCTTCCCAAAATAAACTACATAAAAAGTAATGAATTCATAGAAGAAAATTTCACCAAGATTGAAACTAGAGAATATCCTTAGACTTGCACTTTGAGCTTTGAGAAATGTGTGTCTATTCACCATTCCAACATGAAGAAACTCTGCAGTAGGAAAAAATAATTAACACACTTATAGTCTACTGCCCATGCAAGGATCAGCTCTGGCTGGGAGGCCAAAGATGGGTGACATCGTTATGCTCTGCCTTTATTTTTTCCTTCTGACCCACTTAGCTTCCTAATTGGAGGAAGGAGGTGTGGTAAAGCTATATGAAGACTATGGTTTAATTAGACCAGAAAACACTGTTATAATCTCTGGGGTCATCAGAATGTCCAGGTTTGTCTCTTGGCCAAGATAAGGGCAGTGGGATTTATGATGTGTTGTTTACAGTCCAAAACTACTCTGGTGATCACCAGGGTCAGTTTCTTTAATGATGGTTTCCAACTAGCCTAACACATTAAGTAAGCCTGGCTGGTAACATGACCAGAGAGACATAAAGACCCTCTTGGGAATGACTTTGAGCTCTCAAAGTCAAGATTTCTTTTTTTTTTTTTTTTTTTTTTTTTTTTTTTTTTGAGACGGAGTCTCACGCTGTCGCCCAGGCTGGAGTGCAGTGGCGCGATCTCGGCTCACTGCAAGCTCCGCCTCCCGGGTTCACGCCATTCTCCTGCCTCAGCCTCCCGAGTAGCTGGGACTACAGGCGCCCGCCACCTCGCCCAGCTAAGTTTTTGTATTTTTAGTAGAGACGGGGTTTCACTGTGTCAGCCAGGATGGTCTCGATCTCCTGACCTCGTGATCCGCCCGTCTCGGCCTCCCAAAGTGCTGGGATTACAGGCTTGAGCCACCGCGCCCGGCCCAAAGTCAAGATTTCTTACACGAATCTATCAGCTGGAGAAAATGAAGGCAGTGTGGTATATGTGTGCAAATAAGGACATTGTGAAGCTTAAGTATGGAATGTCTCTTGGACCCCTGATGTCATCTGTATTCTCTTTTTCTTCATGTACTATATCCTTTGCCTGTAAATAAAAGGTTTATTTGATTATGCTGTGTGGAGTCTGGTTTTGCAGGGTGGCATATGTATATTAACATATATACAAAATATTAAATCTAAAATGTTATAATATTTTATATTGTATGTTAAGTGTATAAGACATAAATATAAAACATATAAAATATTATATAGTATTTATAAGTATAAAATATAAAAAATTCTAATTACCAATTTCACAACTTTAGAGAAAAGTTGTGTGCTGCTTTCAAGGAACTTCACTTAACCAGATTTCTCACCAAATTAGGGGGCTTAATCTAAAACAAGGGAAGAAACTAAAATTCAACTGATATTTCTTCCTCACAAACAGCAGACAGTAGTGATTGTGTCTGTGTGGAACTGGCTCTCAAAGCAGGAGTTTCAAGCAATGTAGAGGAAAAGCACACACCCACAAAATTCCCTCACTGCAATTTTCTATGGCCCCTGCCTTCCTTCTACATCCTTAAAGTAGCTTCCAGCCCCTTAGAATAAGTTAAAGATAGCATTCAAACATTGTCCAGGAAAAGAGGGATTAGGTAAGGAAGATTCTATCTATGCTATTTTTTTTGGCAAATACTAGGCCCAACTGGAATGTTAAACTCTTTAAAGATGAGTACACAGGAACCTTAAAGAAAGGGCCTATGTAAAAGGCATACAAACACTCAAAAACTGCTTACCTACAAAGAAAATACACAGTCACTTAAAATAGAGCAGGGAAACCTTTAACTTCTTGGTAATTCTACATGAAACAAAAAAGATTAATTTCTGATGGAAAAAAAGGGTGACTCAAATTATTTTCCAGACAAGTTGTCCTTTGTATTAAATGGCTACAGAAAGTAATAAAAAATGCAAAACCTCTTTGAATAATAAGACGAATAGAAAAAGTCTGGAGTTAGTAAATAATTATTAGATGCTGAAGATATATATACCAAACTTCAGGAAATTTATCAGTCAAAACTCTTTCAGAAAAGAAAAATCTATTTTAAGACTGCTTCCAGCTGATAGATGTATTAGCATTAAAAAGTTATGAATGAGGAAGTTATGTCATGAACAAATTAAGTTTAATTACTTGAGATAACTGGGATTAATAAACTAAAAGGCAAACTATTCATTGTTGAAAAAAAACTATATATAGTAAAACATTTTTTTAAAAGGAACTTACAAATTAACAAATTATGACAGCATAAATTCCAAGTGGCACCACAATTTTACATCCCACTAAGAAAGTATGCTGCTAACTAAAAACAATGCCTTTTTATTACTTAGAATTTGTATTTTATATTTGTTTAAAGACTGCCTAAAGACTGATTTATCATGTATCACTCTCTAATAACATAAAAGGGAAAAAATAAGCTAAATAAATAAAGCTATTCCTAAAACATTTTCCCATTTCAAGCCAGAATCTTTTGAATCACTATTTGATTCATTGCTGTAGATGTCTGAAGTTTTCCACACAGAATAGTTCTCTGCACCATTGAGAGAACTGAGGATGTGCCTAATTTCTTAAGGGAGTTTCTCTGCTGTCTCCAGGATTTTTTTCTAAGCTATTAATATCCATTCTGTATAATTTGAGGCTGTCATGTTCTTGTTCCTAACAGGAGGCATCAAAGGAAGATTTTCAGACAAGTAACACAGTTATTCTCTCCTCAAATGGTCCTTCAGTGGTGTGTCGACTGAAATGTCAAGAAGTTGTACTTATTCAGTCATGCCAAATACCTGCATGCACAGGCAAAGGCAGCTTCATCACTACCATCACAAGGCAGCAGCTATTGTAACATGCTATTGTTTAAAACATTCCAATTTCAGAGATAGTAATATGTTAAAACATGAGTCTTAGAATCGACGCCATAGAGAATAGTAGACCTGGACAAAATACGCAGAGCTTATTAAAACAAACTGGGAGTTGGGAGGAAACATATCCTAAGTTCCTCATCTTTCAGTGAAGACAGTAAATTAATAATTTTATTTTTTGAAGTTGATAACATCATAAAGTTCTAAGTTGCTTTTAAAAGTGTAAAGGTAAACACTAGTAACAAAACAGGCTAGGAGTATAGGTATAATAAATTTCAAATATTATAAAAAACTTTCAGATCAGTTCAAAATAGCAAACCAATACTAACTTTCTCAAAAAAATTATTGAGTACCAAAGATAGGCCAAACTACACCTAATAATTCAATTAAAATATGCAAATAACAATTAATAGAACATTAATGATACCAATATTAACATTAGTATCAATATATTAACATTAGCAATATTAATTGCATATATTTACATTATTAAAAAATGCAAACAATACTATCCATAATAATATTGACCAATAAAATTTAATATTAAATAGCATTAGATGGGAAAAAGTGGTAACTTTTAATTATTAAGGACATATATAAATCAGTTAAGATATAACTGGCATGAAGCTTTTTGCACCAAAAAAAACACAATGGTGAATGACACAAAATAAAAATAGTCAGAAACAAAATACTAGGGGAAAATGACAATAACCTTGTAATAAATTTTGTACTAAGAAACAGCATATATTCTGTTTAAATGCTCATGAAACATTCACAAAATTTGTCATAAAGGAAACAGTCATAATTCTATAAAAGGTAGACTATAGATATCAACCCCTAACCAAAGACATAAAAACAAGAAATTAATCATTAACAAAAATTGAGGTTATTGTGTATAAAAGCTTCAAACACACTACCCTTGACTCAAAACAGAATAGTTGGAAAATAATGATAATGATACTACTATATTTCAAAGTCTCTGAAGATTGGCCTAAAGTATATATACTTCAAGCAATGATTCTACTAGTTATAAATATATTAACTAATAAGAAAAAAATGTCTTTCAACTACACATAAAAGATATTAGACCATAAACCCTAGGAAAAAAGAAGATAAACTTTAATAAAGCAAGAATTAATTAAAGAGAGGATTCTAGGAAGATGGCAGAGCAAGAAGCTCTGTCATCCAAACATTGGATATCTGTGCACTGATCACTGATTGCTGCTTCTGATCACACAAAAGCAGACAAAATGGTGGCAGCTAATGGTGTTACACTTCCCCTCATTGTTCTAAGCCACTTTTTGTTGGATTGAAGTGGCTTCTAGGGTATTTAAAAGACTGGGGCCCTTTTCCTTTTCCCCATCCACTTCAATTTTTCTCTTTCCTCCCTTTTGGGAACCTTTCTGGAGCTGAAAGGCACAAAAACTGAAATGAAAAATTCACTAGAGGAACTCAGAGACAGATTGGACCAGGTGGAATAAAGAATCAGGAACACACAACAATGAAAATAACTGAGTCTGACAACAGAAAGACTAAAGAAAATTGAACAGAGATCAAGGGACCCATGGAACATCTTCAAGCAGACAAACACATTATAAGAGTTCAAAAGGAAAAGAGAAAGGGGCACGTAGAATATTTGAAAAAATAATGACTGAAAACTTTTCAAATCTGATAAAAGCCATGAGTATAAACATCCAAGAAACTCATCCAACTATCAAGAACTCAAAGAGACCCCATACCAAGATACATTATATCTAAACTGTTGAAAGACAAAGACAAAGAGAGAATTTGGAGAACAGCAAGAAAAAAGCAACTCATTATAAACAGGGATTCCCAATAAGATTATTAGCAGATTTGTCATCAGAAACTTTGGAGACTAGAAGACAGTGGCCTAATATATTTAAAGTGCTATAGGGGAAAAGAAAAAGAAGAAAAAAAAAAAACCTGCCAACCAAGAATTCTCCATCTGGCAAAACTGTCCTTCAAAAGTGGGGGAGAAACAGGCATTCCCAGATGAACAAAAGCTGAGGGTGTTTGTTGCCACTAGATCTGCCCTGTAAGAAGTGCTAAAGGAAGTTCTATAAGTTGAAAAGGAAGGACAGTAGACAAGAGGAAATGAGAAATTTAAATGCTCACTACAATAAAATTAAACACAAAAGAAACATTAATGCAAAAAATGAGAGGAAAACAGCTTTAAGACATACATAAAACAAATAGCAAAATGATAAAAGTAAGTCCCTCTTTATCAGCAATTACTTTAAATGTAACAGGTTAAACTGGAGAGACACAGGCAAAAGACATACATAGGCAGAACGGATTTTTAAAAAAACCACAATCCAACTATCTGCTTTCTTCAAGAGATTTACTTTAGTTCTAAAGGCACAAATAGGTTAAAAGTGAAAGAATGAAAAAGAGTATTCTACGCAAATAATAACCAAAAGAGAGCAGTGGTGGCTATATTAATGTCAGATGACATAAAGTTTAAATCAAAAATGATTATGAGAGACAAAGAAGGACATTATATATTAATAAATGGTTCAATATAGCAAGAATATATAACTATAAACATTTACATATCTAATAACAGATCATCAAAGAATATACAGCAAAAATGGACAGAATTGAAAGGAGAAATAGAAATATCTACAACAATATTTGCAGAATTCAATATCCCACTCTCAATAATGGATAGAATAACTAGACAGAAGGTAAGTAAGGAAATAGAGGGCTTGAACAACACAATAAATTACCTAGATCTAACAGACGTGTACAGAACACGCTATATATCAACAACAGAATACAAATTCTTTAGAAGTGCACATGGGGCATTTTCCAGGATAGAACATACATAGGTCACAAATTATGTCTCAATAGATTTTAAAAGACAGATGTCATACAAAGTATCTTCTTTGACCATAACAGAATAATGTTATAAATCAGTAACAGAAGGAAAACTGAAAAATTCACAAATTTGAGGAAATTAGACAACACTCTTAAATAACCAATGGAGCAAAGAAGAAATTACAAAGGAATTTAAAAATATTTAGAAATGAATGATAATGGAAATACATACCAAACTTATACAATACAAGGAGTGCTAAGGAGAATATTTATAGCTACAGAAACATTAAAAAAAAAAAAAAACAAGATTTGAAATGAACAATCTAACTTTACAACTTAAGGAATTAGAAAAAGAACAAAATCACCCAATACTAGCAGAAGAAAGGAGTTGAGCAGAGATGAATGAAATAGAACATATGAAAATAATCCAGAAAAACAACAAAAGTTGTTTCTTTGAAAAGATCAACAAAATTGACAAACCTTTAGGTAGATGGACTAAGAAAAAAAGAAGCCTCCGATTACTAAAATATACAAATGAAAGTGGGACCATTATTACTGATTCTACAGAAATAAAAAACCACTCAACATAGAAAAGCTATGGACTGGAGGGTTTCATTGGTGAGTTTTACAAACATTTAAAGAACTAACACCAATCCTTCTCAAACGTTTTCAAAAACTTGGAGAGAACACTCCCTAACTAATTCGAAGAGGCCAGAATTACCATGATACTAAAGCCAGACAAATAAATTACAAGAAAACAAAACTACAGACCAATATCTCTTATGAACAAAACTACAAGCCAATATCTCTTATGAACGTGTAAAAATACTCACCATCCACAGAGAGCAAGTGTAGATAAACTCAACACGTCTGAGACTTGGTTAATTAATAATACTGACTTCTGGGGAGTTGAAAAGAAGGGACTTCACAGTACAGAGGATCAAAGCTGCCAATGTTGGGAAAGGCAGATTGCTGGGGAAAGAAGTGAGATCTGGACCAAGGTAGCATCCTCTGGAAACTTGTGATGAAGGTAAGAATGAAGAAATTGCTATAAATTACAGGTCCTACTAGAACAAAACAGAATCTCTGAATCAGAAAACACACTATGCCTATGCTCCAAAACATTTACTTTTATTAGAGTAACCGCATGTGCACACGTGCACACACGCATGCAAAGACACACACACACACACACACACACACATACACTTCTCAACAAAATAGTAGCAAGCTGAATTCAGCAGCATATTAAAAAGATTATACACCATGACCAAATGGGGTTTATTCCTGGAATGATCAATGCAATACATAACATTAACAGAATGAAAAAAAAACCATGTGATTATCTCAATTCATGCAGAAAAACATTTGATACTCTTTCATGATAAAAACCCTTAGAAAAGTAGACAAAAACTACAACATCCAATCCATATATATAACAATACATACAATCCATACATAAAAAACACACACCAAATATCATAAGCTGTGTTGAAAGACTGAAAGTTTTTCCTCTATAATCAGGAACAAGGCAAGGATCCTCACTTTTGCCACTTCTATGAAACATAGCACTGGAAGTCTAGCTAGAGCAATTAGGCAGAAAAAAAAAATGCAAGGCATCCAAACTGAGTAGAAAGAAGTAAGATTATCTCTGCAGACGATATGATCTTATGTGTAGAAAACCCTAAAGATTCCACAAAACCACCACTAGAACTAATAAATGAATCCAGCAAAGTATCAGGATACAAAGTCAACACAAAAAATCTGTTGCATTTCTACATACTAACAATGAACAATCCAAACAGCAAATTAAGAAAACAATTCCATTTGCAACAGCCAGCAAAAAGAATAAATTACTCGGCTGAGTGCGGTTGCTCATGCCTGTAAACCCAGCACTTGGGGAAGCTAAGGTGGGTGGATCACTTCAGGTCAGGAGTTCAAAATCAGCCTGGCCAACATGGTGAAACCCCATCTCTACTAAAAATTAGCTGGGCATGGTGGTGCATGCCTGTAATCCTAGTTACTCGGGAGGCTGAGGCAGGAGAATCTCTTGAACCTGGGAGGTGAAGGTTGCAGTGAGCCAAGATCACGCCACTGCACTCCAGCCTGGGCAACAGAGTGAGACTCCGTCTCAAAACAAAAACAAAAACAAAAAGAACAGAATAAATTACTTGGAAATTAACTTAACCATTGAGGTAAAAGACCCGCACAACAAAGGCTACAAAACATTTCTGAAAATTAAAGACATAAATAAACAAAAAGATGTACATAAATTGGAAGACAATTTTATTAAGCTGTCAATACTAAAATGATCTACAGATTTAACGCAATCCATATCAAAATCTTAATACTTTTTTTTTTTTTTGCAGAAATAGAAAAACCCATCGCAAAATTCATATAGAATATCAAGGGACCCTGCATAGCCAAAACAATCTTGAAAATGAAGAATAAAGCCAAGGACTTATACTTCTAGATTTCAAAATTGACTACAAAGCTATAGTAATCAAGAGTATAGTACTGTCATAAAGACAGACATACAGACCAATGGAATAGAACAAAGATTCCAGAAATAAACCCTCACATATGTAGTCAAATGATTATTGACAAGGATAACAAGACCAATTAATGGGGGAACAGACAGTCTTTTCAACAAACAGTGTTGAGAAAATTGGATGGCCACACGCCGAAGAATGAAGCTGGACCCTTACTTAACACCATATACAAAAATAAACTCACATCAACTCAAAATGTATCCAAGACCTAAGTATGAGAGCTAAAACTATAAAACTCAATAGAAAACACAGGGAAAAATTTTCACAACATTTGATTTGGCAATGACACCAAAGGCACAGGCAATAGAAGAAAAAATAGACAATTTGGACTTCATTAAAATTTTAAAATTTTGTACATCAAAACATATTATCAACAGAGTAAAAAGGCAAGACACAGAATTAGGAAAAATATTTGCAAATAATATATCTGATAGGGGATTAACATCAAGATATATAGAGAACTCCTAAAACTCAACAATGGCAACGAAACAACCAACCAGACTCAAAAGTGAGCAAAGGATTTAAATAGGCATTTCTCCAAAGAAGATATACAAATGACCAACAAGCACATAAAAAGATGCTCAACATTACTAATTATTAGCGCAAGGGAAATCAAGTCTACATCATCATACCCATTACAATGGCCACTAAAAAAACAAAAAGAAAAACAGAAAACAACAAGTGTTAGTGAGTATATGAGGAACTTGGAACCCTTGTATACTGTTGGTGGGAATGGAAAATGGTACAGTTTCTAAGGAAAACAGTACGCCAGATCCTCAAAAAATTAAAAATGTACCCTTTAATTTACAAAGAATTACCATATAATCCAGTAATTCCACATCCAGGGGTGTGTGTGGGGGTGTGTGTGTGTGTGTGTGTGTGTGTATCAGCTATACCCACCAGCATTCCCACCAACTGTATACAAGGGTTCCAAGTTCCCCACATACTAACACTTGTTGTTTTCTGTTGTGTGTGTGTGTGTTTTTAGTGGCCATTGTAATGGGTATGATGTGATATCTCACTGTAGATTTGATTTGCCTTTCCCTAATAATTAGTGATGCTGATCATCTTTCCATGTGCTCATTGGTCATTTGTATATCTTCTTTGGAGAACTGCCTATTCAAGTCCTTTTCCCACTTTTCATGTATATACACTGAAAAGAATTGAAAGCAAGGTCTCTAAGAGATTATTTGTATGCTTACGTTCATAGCATCATTATTCACAAAAACTAAATTGCTGTAAGCAACCCAGGTGTCCACTGATGGATGAATGGATAAAGAAATGTGGCCTATACATAAAATGAAATATTATTCTGTCTTAAAAAGCAAAGAAATTCTGACATACTACAACACTGATGAACCTTGAGGACATCACGCTATGTAAAATAAGCCAGTCACAAAAGGACAAATACTGTATGATTCCACTTATAAATGAGGTATTTAGAATAGTCAAAATCATAAAGACAGGAAGTGGGATGTTCGCTGCCATAGACTGAGGGGAGGGAGGAATGGGGAGTTATTGCTTAATGGGTATAGTTTCAGTTTTGCAACATGAAAAGGGTTCTGGAGGTAGATAGTGGTGATGGTTGCACACTATAAATATACAAATGTGCTTAACAACTACTGAATTGTACACTTAAAATGGTTAAGACAGGAAATTTTATGCTGTGCATTTTACCACGATAAAAATGGAAAAAATAAATAGAAATAGCTTGTTAGAACCTATACTTTTACAAAACAAGAGAAAAAACTTTCAGACACAAAATTAAGAATGAGAAAAACAGAACAACATCAATGGAAAATTCAAAGGATTATGAGAATAAATAATAAATTCCTATGCAAATAAATTCAAAAATCTGTATGAATGGCTTTTTTAAGCAAAACAAATGATCAAGAGCGAACCAAGAAGAGGAAAAGGAAGAGAGAGAATGTTGTGAGAGGGAAAAATAAAGTATCTCAAAAAAGTGCCAAGCCTAGGCAATTTTACTAGTGAGTTCCTTCAGAACTTCAGGGAACACATAAAGCTGATGTTTTAAAAATCTTTCCAGGGCGCTAAGGCCAATGGGAGTTAGTAGCTTGACCCCCACCACATCCGTATGGGATTGTCAGGAACATGGGTTGATAAATCCCCAGCAGGATTAAATGCATGATTTGCAAAGTCAGCAAGTTTCAGTCATCTTGACAGCCACAGGGTGGTACTTGAAGCAACTAAAACAGCAAGTGAGGGCAGAAGTTCTGCAGGACTGTTGGGGGGTCTGTTATGATTCTATTTGAGCAAAATATCACCTTCTCATTACATTCATATTTGAAATAGACACTTATTGGTTGTAAAGCTTTGTATTTTAATTTGTAAATGTTTTGGTTTTCCTCTAAAAAGTATAAGCAGTTTATACTTTATTATATTATGTTTATATGTATTTAAATAACAGTAAAGTAGAAAAAAGTCCATGCTGACATTTATGACATTTTTTTTTTCCTTTAAAGGGAAGTTTAAGAAACTCTGCTCTAGGTTTCAGAGAAAAAAATATTACACTTTATTGAGCTTGGCTTTCTCTGCCTCTTCTCCCCACAGGAAAGGCAGACGTTCATGGGAAAAATCAGGAAATCAGGTAAAGGAAAAAGGAGCCAAGGAGGATATGGCCTATTTAATCAAGCCTATTGGGTCTACACAGAAAAGCAAAAAGATTCTCTGCAGATCTACCAAGTCTAGTCCAGCTTACAACTGACAAGGCTTCCACATGAGACTTCAGAGGCAAAAAACGCCTCAGAGTTATAGAGTAATTCTGTCAAGTTATCCCCCCTCTATGTGGATCTTGAAAACTTACGGCAGCAAGATGCAGCTGGACAAGGATTTGAGATATTGAGTCTAAGCCATCTTTCTCTCTATAACCAACAGCCATGTTGCTGCTTTCCCTCAGGATTAGGCACATTCCTGGACAGTTCAGTGCTAGGACCAATGACAGAGTTAGACCAGGTCATTCACCGCAGGCCACACTTGTGGCACAACCAAAGGCTATGCAGAAACTATCAAGGGAACAGATTCAGTGCATTACGTGTAGGTCATAACTGTGCAGAAGAGAATCTAAAAATAGAAAGGAACTTTAGAAATCAGTCCAACTTCTATACTAATGAAGGAATATCTTCTAAAACATCCTGATGACATAATCTCTTCCTAAAAACTTCACTGATAATTTATTACTATTCTCTACTACTCTTCAGGAAGGTTCCTTTAACTGTTGAAAAGTAACCTATTTTTGGGAAAGTCCTCATTATAATAATAATCACTACCGTATAAATCTTACTGTAGTTTGGTTCTCCAGAGCAGAAAAAAAGTCTGCTTCTTTTTTCACATGACAATTGCTCCTCTCCAGGCTACACTATACTGATTTCAGGAGCATGTAGGATATGGTTTCTAGACCTCGGACCTTCTTAAAACAGTGGTGCCCACAAGACCTCCAGTGGATACACATCAGAACTTCGCATCTTAAAAAAAATTACTTTTATTTCAGATTGAGGGGGTACATGTACAGGTTTGTTACATTGTGTATATATGGTATATTGCATAATGGTGAAGTTTGGGCTTCTAGTGGACCCATCACCCAAACAGCGAACATTGTACCCAACAGGTATTTTGTCAACCCTCATGCCCTTCCCATCTCATACGGTTAGGCTTTGTGTTCCCATCAAAATCTCATCTTGAATTGTAATCCCCATAATCCCCAGGTGTTGAGGAAGGAACCAGGTGGAGGTAATTGAATCATGGGGACAGTTTCCCCCATGCTGTTCTCATGATAGTAAGTTCTCATGAGATCTGATGGTTTTATAAGCATCTGGCATTTCCCCTGTTGGCACTCACTCTCTCCTGCTGCCTTGTGAAGAAGATGCCTGCTTCTGTTTCGCCTTCGGCCATGCTTATGAGTTTCCTGAGGCCTCCTCCCCAGCCATGCAGAACTGTGAGTTATTTAAATCTCTTTTCTCTATAAATTACCCAGTCTCGGGTATTTCTTTATAGCAGCGTGAGAATGGACTAATGCACCACCCTTCTCACTTTGGAGTCCTGTGTCCATATGTACCCACTGTTTAGCTCCTACTTACAAGTGAGAATATGTGGTATTTGATTTTCTTTTCTGAATTATTTCAGTTAGGATAATGGCTTCCAGCTGCATCCATGTTTTGTAAAGCACATGGTTTCACTATTTTTTATGGCTGCAAAGTATTCCATGGTGTATATGTACCACATTTTCTTATTCCAGGCACCACTGATGGACATTCAGGTTGAGTTCACGATTTTGTTACTGTGAATACTGCTGTGATAAACATACCAGTGGGATGTCTTTTTGATAAAACGATTTATTTTCCTTTGGGTAGATACCCAATACAGGGATTGCTGGGTCGAATAGAACTTAACATTTTTAGTTCCAGCACATGATCTTGTGCTCTCACTCTTTCTCTCCCTCTCTCAATAAGTGGCAAGTTAACCTAAGTAAACTTAACTTTGTGCAAAAAATGCTTTCCAAAGAGGAAGGTGAGGAACAAAAATAATTGTAAATAAGAAAATCAATCTCCATGCACTACTGAAATCTGCTATTTATGTATTCTGCATGTGATACTTTTGTAAAAATAATTTTGTAATTTTTGTTTTGTAAGATAAAAATGTTTTGTATGCCACATTTCCTAAAAAGGTCCTGCTGTACCTCATTTCCCTTACCTTTAAAATAAATTGCCGTAATAGATATAATCTTCCTATTTCACATAACTGATTAAAATGCCTTTGTTATTCTTAGAAGTTAAGATCTACTTAAAGAGAAAGTTTTAAAAGTTGTGTGGGTTTTTGTCTCACTCTATTTTTTAAGATTAAAAGTACTCCACATCACACCCTATATGACAGAGTGGCAACACAAGACATAGGTTTAACAACTAATTTAATACAGATTTCCACCAATTCTTGCCAGTCATATTATTGTGGATATCACAAATGAATTTATAACAGTATTACCTCATATTCATCTGCATGAAACTTAGGAGAAAGGAGAGAAGAAATGTATAAGTTTCTGAGAATGACACCATAAAGCTCATATTTACAGTATGGTAGTCTGTAAACATACAGGCCTGCCAGTTAAAGCCCACTCTTCTATCATTACCCACTTTTGTTTGCTCATTTTTTTTTTTTTTTTTTTTTTTTTTTTGAGACGGAGTCTCGCTCTGTCACCCAGGCTGGAGTGCAGTGGCGCGATCTCGGCTCACTGCAAGCTCCGCCTCCTGGGTTTACGCCATTCTCCTGCCTCAGCCTCCCGAGTAGCTGGGACTACAGGCGCCCGCCACCGCGCCCGGCTAATTTTTTGTATTTTTAGTAGAGATGGGGTTTCACCGTGGTCTCGATCTCCTGACCTTGTGATCCGCCCGCCTCGGCCTCCCAAAGTGCTGGGATTACAGGCGTGAGCCACCGTGCCCGGCCTGTTTGCTCATTTTTAAAATAATCTATCACCTGACTTCTCTATCTACGAGAGTTAACTGGCTGCATGCAAAATACCATGAAAAATACCATGCACTTTTAAGTGTGAAGTAGCACTGTAAAGTGACTTATATATTACTGGTCTTTCTATTTTTAGAGTAATAATATTCATACATCAGTAAAAGTCAACATGTGTTTGCTAAGTGATCCTTTTGAAAGGATCCCTTTAAAAGCTCCTAGGCATCAGCTTTACTGACAAGCTGGTATGATTCTGAAGCCAGCGTCTCAACTCTTGGAAAGATATGCAATAGTCACAGCTTGAATTAGTAACCAATAAAATAAAATGCCCTCTTATTCTCCAAAATGTAATAATTCAAGAGTAATGACGTCAAGATTTTTCTCCTCAAACTGAGGCGAAAAATGCCCCACCATGGCTTGTTTAAATGACTTAAAATACAAGTGGTAACTATGGTGACTAGGGAACCAATGTTTAAAACATCAAAAGATTATTACGAAAATCAAAAAATTTCCCATGAATTTCTAAAAATTAAAATTCTGAGATTTTGTGTCTGAGAAACCGCTTCTTCAGCAAAATATTTAGCACATACTACATCATCCCAAATCTATGGTATGGCCAGGTATTTAGGTCCTTCAACCAACATTTTTAGAAAGGGTCCCATTGCTCTTTACTCGCAAAATGACTATCTCTAGGGCCTCAAAATTCAAGAGACAACCTAGATAATCAAAACGTTAAAAAAGGGAAGACGTTGGCATGTAAACTAGAACTAAATAATTGTGAATATCTGGCAAATTGATCGCTATGTGTATATATGAGCTATAGCTAACATGATTATTACAAGTTTTTTGGAAACTTGAAGGCCAAGGAAAATAATCTGCAAATATAACTTGCTGATTTATCAAGTACTGAGATGTTACTGAATTCTTCATATTGTTACTCCTGTATCAGTTCTTTAGAATTTCATAGCCTTTGGGTACTCTAAGCCTTGGATGGAACCATTTAGGGAGTAGCTAGATATATGCAAAGAATATTAGGATTTAGAAACATTTCTGGTTTATCAAAGTGAAAAGATAAATATTACAAATACTGAAAATGTGAAAATAAGGTTCAAAAGAGCTGCCAACTATGTGGGTACCAGTTAGAAAGTATCTTCATCTGACTCATCACTCTTGGGTTTGGTAAGTCTTTCTAGTTCTTCTCCATCCTAAAAGGAAACATGAAATCAGTAATTAGAACAAAACTGGAAAGGTAGCATTTTTAAAGATTACTAAGGGGAAACCTTACTAACAAGTCATTGGTCGTACCTTATTAGGCTACAGATATAACCTGGTCAAATTAAATAAAAACGTCCTTGGAAAGTTAACTATATAAGTATGAGAGGATAAAAAAGTGAAGGGCACTCAGTACTCAAAATTTCAAAGCTAACATGAGGAAAGTGAGGAGCACCACCTGCTGGTCTTGCAGAAAAATGATTAAAGGTTAGAGAAATAGGCCTTCATAGGCCTTGTTATCTATATATATATTTTCTTTTACTTAAAAATTAGAGCAAATGGCATTATCAGTTGTTGGAAAAGAATACAGGACTTCTGGATATATACCCTGGCTAAGAGCAGGGTATCTGAAACTCAAGATCCTAATTTTTTCATCTTTAGAATCTGTTGAATCACGACAGAGGCATTACACCCAGGGAAGCTCTGCCATGAATGTTATTAAGCAATAGATTATTTTTCCCAAAGAGTGAAATGTTCATTGTATAAAATATTTCATATTTTGTGTGTTCAAGAAAATTGTAAATCTAAAGCTAGATGTCTACTTCACTTATTTAAACATATATTTAACTCCTTAATTGAATCTTCAAAGAGATCATCAATTTGCCAATAAAATGACTGACAGAGGCTTCCAAAACAATTGCAAGCAACTGGGAGATATTCGGAATAATTGCATAAGCATTTTTCTAGAAAATATTTTCCTCCTACTTGCCTTGCAAGGATCCTTTTGAAAACTACCTTGCTAGTGAAATAAACAAACCCTGCCCTTCTGGCATACTGGCTTATGAATAACTACAGGGAGGATTGAGGAGCCAGGTTTTCTATTCAACAAGACTTACTAATATGAAAGACCAACTTCTCTCACAAATGAGCTTATTTTCCTAACTATGGTGGAAAAGAAAGAGCAAGGGACTTGGAGTCAGACATAGGTATACCAGTTCTTTCATTTATTATCTGTAAACCATTTTGCCTGTTTCTTCACTTGTAAAACTATGGAGACAAGACAAGACAACCTGTGAGGTGCCTTCCAGGTGTATAATTCTATAGTACTCTATGAAATAACACATAAGGTCCTTGAGATTGACTTATACTTTTTCTCTACACCTGACAGCATTGATCATGAGCTCTTGCAAACATCAGGAGTCCAATGAATGTTTGTTGATTCAGTTTTAAAAGTCAGAGATCCAATACATTTTTGATAAATCAGTACTGATTTTATTTTTTTCCTTGAATTAACTATGCTTTAAATTTGAGAAGAACAAGCAAAAAGGAGCACCCTCACAAACTTACCCCACTGGAACGCTCCCAAAGATTGCCACTTAGATCTCGGATCCTTTCTTGCCTAGGTGCGTATTCTGGACCTTGAGGCTTGCTGGCATTATAAATAAATATAGAGAGAAGGACAGATGGGGCTTCCAAGAGAAATTCCAGGGAGGGCCTGAAGTCAAAGATCAGGACAGACACTGTTGTGATAATGACAGTGGTAACCTGGGCCATCAAGACATGGAACATGTTATCCAGGAACTTCAGAATGAAAGCCACTGAAAGGCCCTGGAATGCAGTTACAAAAATAAGGGCTACTGAAAATGCATTGTGGCCATAAAAAAATCCACAGTTCTTAATCTGATCACGGTTACTCCTCTGAAGGCCCAGAGTCAGCCCATTAAACAGAATGCCAAAGAAATAGAGTTTGCTGTTCTGTATGAAGATGCTTTCAGAGAGCTGGTCCCCTTCCTTCAATATCTTTTCATTATAAATACTAGCCATTGAAGAAATAAAACACTGGACTATAATAAGAACATGGCCCATGCCAAGACGGATGTGACTGAAAACCCTGGCTGTGGTGTTCCATTTAGCTTCAGGAAAAGTCCATTCCTTTGTTGTACAATTGTCTTTTCTGGGACACTCACTTCTGAAAAGAAGGCAGGAATTGGATGGGCTGAAGAAGGCATCGTGATGAAATCCACGTCCTGCCAAGTTGTGTTGTAAAGTTTTAGTCCTGGCAGTCAAGGCCACAATAGACAAAAATAAAATCAGGAGGGAAGCCCACTGGATCCAGTTTAGACGCCTCCTGTTCAAAGATGAAAAACAAGATTTTACTACTGTTTTCCCCCCATATCAACAGTTTCTACTGAAAACTCAGACACTTGAGTATTTGGTTGAATAAACTGGTCCCAGTTTTTGTTAGCATTTCCTACTATTCAAGTTCAGAGAAAACCTGTTGGTGCCTGTCTCTCCAATTTAATGTTTTAATTCATTTTTATAACACCTATCCCTTAAGGTTGCTCAAGTCATTTCCCCTCTGTGTAGGTCTTTTTAACCTACAAGTTTAACATGGCCTTCTTTCTACCTCTAGAGCTGATCTTGGACCTCTGGCACAATAACTTTTATCACACTATAAAGTTACAGCAGAGATTCTCAACCTGGTTTCCCAGAACCAGAAAGAATGTAGATGAGCTTCAGAAATCTTGTGCGTAGATGAATTTCTCCCTATGCAGGAGATCCTGCAAAGTTTTGTCAAATCTTTAAAGGTGTCCATAACCCAAAAAAGATTTAAAGAAGGAGGTTAGCTCTAGATTCATGGCCTAATCATAGAGCATTAAACAGCAAACTGATGGTTGACAAGGCAAAGAAAAATGTTATTTTGGGCAGTATTTCAGTTTACATAGTCCTAACAATCTTTTATTTATTTTCCTTAGCAACAAACTTGTGATATATAAAGGATATGTACTATTGTTATTCCATTTTGCTGATTCATTCTATTCAACAGATGTTTAATAAGCAGTTACTACGTGCCAGGCAAGCTGGGGAGATAAAGATGATTTATCTCCATGTTCAAGGAATTTATGCTTTAATAGTGAGAAAACAATGAAACTAAATGATCTCATTATGTGGGAAAAGTGATTAATGGGACAACTGGAGTATACTGAGGAACACTAGAATCTGTAAATAGTCAGGTATTGCTTCAAAGAGGAAATGACACTTGAGCTAAAAGATGAAAAACAAATTGAAGTTTATCATGTGAAAAAGGAGTTGGTGATATATCCAGGCAGAGGGAAGAGTCTATGCAAAGGCAACAAGAATGTACAATGTTGACAAAGAAAAGAGGAATATCTCATTCTCATTGGCATTGTCAGGAGGCCTCTTGGGGAAACAAAATCTTGATGTTTGAAGATCAGTTAGTTAGGCAAAGAAGGGGAACACCAAGAAAAAAAGAGGAACATAAAAAATGCAGAAGTGTAAAGCAATAGGTGGGAACCAGAAGTTATGAGAATTTGTATAACATTGGAGCATTTATTGAGCACCTACCATGCACTTAGGCATTCCTGCTCTAAGGGAGGAAACAGTTAACCTAACAGATTTCCCTAAGGTCATGTACTTAAAGACTAAGGAAGGAATGGGATCCATGGTTTTATATGTCTTCCTTCTGCATCATCATATCTCCTAAGTATAATTATAAGTTTCCAGGATGCACATATAGGAAGTTGTATGCATATAAAGCTTCATGCTCTGAAACTGCTAACTGCACAGACTAGCCTAGATAGCAGCACACCTGTGCACACTATTATATGCTTTCTCATACGTAAGTAATTTTCAAATAGCCAGATCTAGAGCTTACTGATGGGGTTAGCGCAGTCTTATGTCATCAGGTGAGAAACTGTGAACTAATCACTTAAATTTCTGAAGGTGCAGCTGGTACACATTCAGTAGCAGAAAACAAATAGAATGACCACAGAGATAAAAAAATGGGTGTCCATTTTACAAAAAAATTCTAAAATTAATTATTGCAAATCACATACAAGTGAGGCAATGATGTAATCTACAGTTCCTTTAAAAGTTTTCTAGCAGCTACACACTTGTCACTAATATTGATATTAAGAAAAAAGAAATCCTTAAGCTAAACAACACCTTCTGTAAACAATTACTCATTCAAGGTAATGCTCTAAGGAATGTAAAATTTATTAAGGATTAAGCTAAAAATTAAAAATGGTAGATTTTTAGGAAAGAAAATAAAGCTTAACAAATTACCCTGTAAAGTCAGCTGACAATCTGAAATGACAACTGAGTCTGCATGACTGAATTCGTTCTTCAGTTTAACTGATACAAAACAGTGGAAGCTCACTCCACTCATCTCTCCACTGCCTCTGTAAAACATAGTAATGAATGCTCAGAGCTGAATGCCTGTGGCTAGGAGGCTACTCTTTTTGAGGGCCTCTGCTCCCAAGTGAATTGTTTGCTCACAGAATCTCTGTTCCTAAACATGTTTTTGCCAGGTGACCTCACTGTTGTCCCTACATAAAGATTACACAAATGAGAAACTATGAGTAAAAGACAAGAAGCTGTGTTTATGAAAACTAAGTTGAACACTTTGGGAAGATTAAGGGAAAGTAAATCATTCAGAAGCTAAAAAGCTGTTTTCTAATAACATACAGGTGAGCTAAGGAACTTCAATCAGTAACATACTCAAAGGAGGCGCTTTAGCTCAGCATTAGAAGAATGATGAATACATGTATATTGACATACTCTAAGTTAAAATAAATTGTTTATTTTCTATATATACTTACGTATATGATTCACAACTATAAGTTTTCCTAGCAACTAAGCAATAGGTTCAAATTGTGTCAGATAAAAGCACTTCTATATTTGGTAAACTAATGCAGGGTATGAAGACAATTAAATGGAAAGACTCACAAAATTGTTTTCTCCAGAAACTGTACAAAACACATTTCTTAGTAGCACAGAGAGAGTGACAAGGGGCAGATTTATAATGAGAAATCAAAGAGAAAATTTATCAAGTGAATGAATGATTCTGGAGAAATGCTTGTACTACCACTGAGTGGCACTTTTCTCTGTTCTTTGTACAGCAACTAAACTTTCCCTTTACTTCCTACACATCCACCATGTTTGAAAATGTATTTTTAAATAATTTTTTTCCATACCCTCTCTTTGAGGAAATCAGAGAAACTTATATACATTTTTTAGGTAAAAGTAAGTGCTGGTCTTGGTTATCTTTTGCCTCCAATCTCAATGTTTAGGTTGGTATCATTTCCCAAAGCTAAAGCAAACAAGATTATACAACTTTGCTTAGGTTACAAGCAAACCAGGGAAGCAGGCTACAAGGCATAATGCCTGCTACCAGTTTCTACCATGAACCAGTGGCTCATACTTCAAAGAACAAATC
Source organism: Macaca nemestrina (assembly GCF_043159975.1). Classification (NCBI taxonomy): domain Eukaryota; kingdom Metazoa; phylum Chordata; class Mammalia; order Primates; family Cercopithecidae; genus Macaca; species Macaca nemestrina. Next base: position 171,117,819 of record NC_092126.1, read on the forward strand.
CATACATTCACATTAAGTTTGAATCCTTGGAAAATAACATGCTAATAATCTAATATTGTCTTTTATGAGAATGCCTTTAGGTATTTTATTCTTTTTAGAAAAGACAATAGGACATTTAGATAATATTTTTCTTTTTCCCACTTTCAAATTCCTCCAAGTAATCCTTGCAGTAGTTACCAGACTTACTTTTGCCTGCTTTTGTAGCTTTATATTCTTTTTAAGAATTTTTTAAATTATTTTTTTGTTTTTTTCTTTAAAAAATTTTTTTTAAATTATTTTATTTTATTTTGTAGCCTTGTATTCTTTACCTGTATGGGAAAGGTATTTGATAGGTCTGCTACAATCAAGTATGACAATAGATTTAATATTATAAATGAAAAGTGGCAAACAAAGAATATGTGATAGAACTATTAAGCTGCTACTCCTAGGTCAAAACTTAATCACAAAGGGCAAAAAGACCATCAAATGATTCACAAAGAGTAAATTAAATAGGGAAAACCAATGCAAACCACCAACTCCAAAAAGATCAAAATAGAACAAAGTTAAGTTGACTTCAAAATGTAATAAAAGCATATACATCAATGAGATATTTTTCAGCTTTAAAAAACAGAAGGAAATCCTGTCACATGCTACATGGATGAACCATGAAGACAATATGCTAAGCTAAGTGAAATAAGCCAGTCACAAAAAGAAAAATACTGTATGATTCTATTCATATGAGGAATCTAAAGTAGTCAAATTCATAGAAACAGAGAGTGAAATGGTAGTTATTAGGGGTTAGGGTGAAGCAGGGAAAGGAGAGTTGTTTAATGGACTTAGAGTTTCAAATTCGTAAGGTGAAAAAGTTCAACATCTACTTCACAACATCACGAATATACTTAACACTACTAAACTGTACGCTTAAAAATTGTTAAGATGGGCCAGATGTGGTGGCTCATGCCTGTAATCCCAACACTTCCGGAGCCTGAGGCAGGTGGATCACAAGGTCAGAAGATTGAGACCATCTTGGCCAACATGGTGAAACCCCGTCTCTACTATAATACAAAAAATTAGCTGTGCGTGGTAGCATGTGCCTGTAATACCAGCAACATGGGAGACTGAGGCAGGGGAATCACTTGAACTCGGGAGGTGGAGGTTGCAGTGAGCTGATATCGCGCCACTGTGCTCCAGCCTGGCAACAGAGCAAGATTCTGTGCCCACCCCCCAAAAAAAATTAAGATGGCAAAAATTTTTTTTTCTTTTTATACCACAATTAGAAAAAAGAGTTAAAAAATGTAGTAAGGCCAGGCGCAGTGGCTCGCACCTGTAATCCCAGCACTTTGGGAGGCCAAGGTGGGTGGATCACCTGAGGTTAGGAGTTTGAGACCAGCCTGGCCAAAATGGTGAAACTCTGTCTCTACTAAAAATACAAAAATTAGCTGGCCGTGGTGGTGTGCGCCTGTAGTCGCAGCTGCTTGGGAGGCTGAGGCACAAGAATTGCTTGAACACGGGAAGAGGAGGTTGCAATGAGCCAAGATGGTGGCATTGCACTCCAGCCCGGGTGACAGAGTGAGACTCTGTCTCAAAAAATTAAAAAAAGTAATAAAACACTTAAAAGACATTCTCATAAAAGACAACATTAGATTATTAGCATGCTGCTTTCCAAGGATTCAAAACAGAGAGATGTCAACAACAAAGCAAATATATGTCTAAGAATCAACATTATTCCTCTGAAAATAAGAAAGTATGTAGAAACGTTTTTGAACTTTAACTCATACCAGAGTTAGTTATTATTAAAATTAGCAAAATGTAATCAATATTATAATTAGTATTAAAAGCAAATATTTAAAATTTACTTTAGATTTAAACTTAGAATGAACTTTCTTAAAACAAATAGTTAAATGCTTAAAAAGTTAACAAGGAATACTTACTATAGGATAGAACTAGAGCTACTGGCCAATTTCAAGTCAGGCAATACATACTTTTAGTCTTTAGTAAATTCAGTTTTAAACTGATGTAATTTTGATATAATATTTTTATATTATACAACTTCAGTATAATACCATCTGTACTCATTAAAAGTAAATGACAAACACTTTGAAAACACATGTTTTTGAGACCTGTACTCCCTTATTAAATAGTGATCCTTTTATCATCTTGGAATATGGAAATGGTCTTGGAACCATTCTATTTATCTTCACAGAAGTGCATCTCTCATCTATCACAGGAATCAATATACAAATATTATTGCTTGTATACATTTTCTCAAAAGTCAACTTTTTATACTACAAAGTGAGATTCAAATTGATTTCAAAGACTTCAAAATGTTTTTGGAATATCATTTTTAACTTGCTAAAGAATTATTTTCACAATTCACAAATAAACTGAAAAACAGATATGTAGAACAAACTTCGATGAACGCTAACATTTAAACTGGGCTAAATGTAATGTTCATTTTTTCCTTATCTCTCACATTAGCTATCAAATTAAATGTTTCCTCAGGGTAAAAGAAAATTTATCAGGAATCTTATATAATTTATATAATAAATATATCACGGACTCAACAAATTAAATCTTTGTACCAAGCCAGTCACCCTTTCATATACTCAAATTATGAAAGAACATACTATCAGCACACTGAGAATCAATAAATCAAAAAGATAATGTAAAATTACAAAAAACGCAACAAATTTAATAAGAAATTAATTTTATTTAATCATTATCATTAAGTAAGAAATTAAACTGAAGTATGCAGATCCTGTATCATCTTCCTGCCTTAGGACACTCTGCCTTTTGCTTTGAAGAGAGCTCAATTTACTTAAAAATGTACTATTCAACGGTCTTCTTGGAGATAGTAAAAATTGGTGATAACATTTTTAAAAGTTTAAAAACCTATCCTTCTTAATGGTAATTTTGACTAGATTTTTCACACAAACCCTGTGCTAATTAGTGCATAAATCACGTCCTCATCTCAAATAGTTTAATAAAAAACTGGCCATTATCTATCATCTCCAAACTCCAAATTACAAATATATTAACAATCTTAGGAATCATTTGCTTCCCTAGTAGTGCAGAAAGATTTTGCACAAAAAGCTCATTAATTCCTTGTTGAAAATCTGGCACTAAATATGAAAATGCTAATTATAACACAGTTAATTATCTTATTTTTAAGATGCTCAAGACATTTTCATTCATCTGATCACAGAGGATTTAGATGGACTAGCACTGGAGTTGCTTTCTACATGGCTTAAACATGCCCAATACACAAAGCCAATTAGGAACAAAATCCTGGCTTCAGGATTCTGAGGGCTCAGTGTTCTGGGTGTATCATTTGAAATTGGGCTGTGTTATTTTAAAGTATGATATATGTTTTCACAGCAAGTTACTTACTTCAGCACTATCCTGAATAGAAGAGCTGTTGTTATAATGCTAAAATTTGAGAAGATAACAGCCATGGCCTAGAAAGAAACAGAAGATAGAGTTACAATCCAAACAAAGTACCGACCTCAGAAATGTCCTAGCTTGGCAGTTCACCTGACAACAAAAGCTTTTTGGTCAAAAAACAGAGGGGTTATTAAGGTAGCAATTTCACCTGAGGATTAAATTCCAGTTTTGTCGCTTGTCAAATTTATGTAGATGTGATCAAATTATTGTCCAGGCATTGCCTGTGAAAATAATCTTTATATACAGATCTGAAATTACTTGTAAATTCCAAAGGTTTAGGTCTAGAAATGACAGTTACTATGCTTATGAAGCCTACTTTTCAAAGTTCTCAAAGTGCCTTATGGATTTTTAACACTGTTTCTATGGTCACATAGAAGGCAGGTACTGTTTGGACCATTAATATAGTAAGAAAATTGAAGTATAGATTTTTTTAAGCATCTTTACCATTCTAAGAATTGTTATGTATCGATTTTCCTGGTTGAACTGCAGTAACTCAATACCAAACTCATACTTGACAGTCCTGGGCACTGATTCAAGTTGTTCTAAACACTTAGAAATGTATCAGCCAGATTTTAAAACCATTTGTTTTTACGAATTCAGTCCTATTTCACACATGAGAGTATTAATCTGAACATGTATACATTATGCTCGGAAAGCATGAAATTCCATCATTGCTGCCCATAATCAGATGTGACAACAGTAATAATTTTTTAACGCAAATCTTAGGATGTACTTCACCCTGCCTTCCTGCTTGCTATCACTTTAAGGTGATTAAACCCCAAAAGATATTAATAGTCATATATACCCACTAATTAAAATAAACATGGCTAATATGCAGCTAAATTAAACATAAGAGTAAACTCAATTAAAAATGACAACAACTCCAAGAATATAACATTGTTGTTTTTCTACTGAATTCTTATGGGAACCACCATTTTAAGGTTTTCTCAGTGTACTTCTCTGTAGAAAAATGCCTGTGAACCCATAGTTAGGAGATGAGTAAGAGGAGAAGAGGAAAGTGGCTGCGAAGTGTGGAAATAGTGGCCTTGATCAATCACAGTAAGGGCAACGCAAAAGTGCCTAACCATGCAGCCTGACTGGCTTGATGAATTCTGAAAATTCTGAAAACTCTTTCCATGCAAGAGGATAAAATAAATAAAACATCAGAGCTCTTTGCCCCAAACATTCCAGGCATCTCTATTTAATTCCTTCAATAGGCTCAGGCACAGCAATACACAGAGTATACAAGTGTTTTATTCTGTAAGATATATGGTTGTACAAAATCAGGAAGGAAGAGCAAAGCAATAAGCTGGAAGAAAAATAAGGAAGTTGCCATTTTGCTTTGGTACTGGGGGACACAGAAAAGAGACACAAGTTTAGAGCAAATCTGTGATAAAATACAATAAAATTTATTTATTGAATTTGCATAATTATGTTGTTGGGGACGGCAATTCTCTAAGAATTTAGGAGAGAACAGATTTAGATGGACTGGACACTTACTAGCAGCATGCATTACAGAGTCGAAGAAAACTTCAGGTCATCAACTGGCCCAGTTTGCTGCCTTTGAACTAATATATTATTATTATTATTATTATTTGTTTTATAGAGGAGGCAATTGAAACTTTAAGCAGTTGGGCCTGCCTAGTTACGCAGCTTCTAAATTGTGGAAAGTCAAACACCTGTTTTCTACTAAAATTCTTGATAGGGTTTGGCTGTGTCCCACCCAAATCTCACCTTGAATTGTAATCCCCACAGGTCAAGGGCCGGGCCAGGTGGAGATAATTGAATCATGGCAGCAGTTTCGCCCATACTGTTCTCGTGGTAGTGAATAAGTCTCATGAGTTCTGATGGTTTTATAAATGGGAGTTCCCCAGCACAAGCTCTCCTGCCTGCTGCCATGTAAGACATGACTTTGCTCCTCTTTTGTGTTCTGCTATGATTGTGAGGTCTCCCCAGCCTTCTGGAGTCTATTAAACCGTGAGTCTATTAAACCTCTTTCCTTTATAAATTACCCAGTCTTGGGTGTATGTATTTATTAGCAGTGTGAGAACAGGCTAATACAGTTCTGTATTGAGCCCTCCTTTTCACCCCACTCTAAAACTGATTTGCTTATATTTAAGGAATTTCACAGAGAAGACTGGTAGCAATAGAAATCCTATTTATAATCAAATGCCTAAATTTACTTTTTAAAGAAATTTAAAACACATTTTGGCAATAAAGGCAATAGCAATCTTCATTTTATAAAATATTATGGGGAAATATCCATGTGACCTATTGTGACCCAAACTGAGTAATAGGTGAAAGCAGAAAACCAAACTCCAGTTTGGATTACTAATGGCTTTCTAAACTGACATAAAGGATGCCAAGAAAGATGAGAAGTATTTCCAGCATTATCAATTATAGATGGCATTTCTAGTTGGGAAGACATGATCCCTACCCTCGAAGAACTTGTTGGTTAAATGATAGGACTAACAGAAAAGAAAACCATACAAATAAAATTCATACAAACTACACTAAAACAGGTGTAAGAAAGGTACATTGAGTGTGTAACTTTCTGAGTTAATCAGGGAAGTTCTCTTTGATGAGGTCCTGGATGCTGAGATTAATATTAGAGGTTAGTGGCCACAGGACGTCTCAGAAAATAGGTATACTAATTAGGGTTACATAAAAAGAGGTGGCTTCGGATTCCTTGGCCTAGGGAGAAACTCCCCCATGGTAGTCAGCCCAGTTTAATACAGTAATCTTGACCATTTAAGAGAATCTGGAATGTGTATTGATAATTCAGTACTCAGATAATTCTGGGGAAATCTCAGGAAGGCCAGTGAGGGCAATGAGGAACTAACAATCCCAACAAAAATGATTTAAAAAAAAAAATTAATTCTGGGATTTATTTCTCCATATCTTTTCAATGATAGTTTCTTTGTTATATTTACTTACTGGTTGAAGATAGGACAGGACATAGAAGACAATCAAGTTATCCAGGAAATAAAGAAAGGCAGGAATGGACCACTTCATGAAATTGGAGAATTCCTTCCAGGAAGCATATTTCAAATTTGTACTTTGATGATCTTAGAAAGAAATACAGTGTAAATAAATGACCTTGATGAGAATGCCCACGTTTTTAGAGAAATTCCACTGCACTTGATTACTGATACAATTATTTAAAGGGAGCTTCATAAACGTGCCTCCATAAGAGAATATTAGCTAAAAGTAATCAAAGACAATAGGGAATTTCATTACTGTCTCTCTTCAACCCACCAGCTTCATCACTGACAACCAGCAACAACCTTAGGACTACTGGTTATCCTAATTCCCATTAATTTGAGATAACAGAAGTATTACTTAAGGCAACTCAGGATATATATGTGGTTTCACTTACTGCTGTAAGAGCATAAGGCCAAGAGGGAGATCAACAAGTGAGAATAAGTTAAAAAAAACAAAAACAAAAACAAAAAAAAACAAAAAAAAAAACCAAGCCTTCATACTGGAATTTTTGCCCCCCAGGGCAAATCAGGAAAGGGGGATACTAAATCGAAATTGATACATATGGAACTAGAGAAAGTTAACTTTTAGTAATCCTAGTCAGTTATTATTCCATCTCTAGGTTTCTAAAAACTTAGGCACTGTAGCAGAGAATGTAAAACAAAAAGAAAACAAAGGTAGTTTAAGGCCCTGCAAATCATGAGTTTTATGAGATTAAGAAAAGTAGTCACTAACTAGAAACTGCAAAGTTTGAAACCCTGGGGTATGAAAAGAGATCTTGCTGGGCAAACACTTTAATGCTCTAAAGTTTATGTTTACCTCGTGTGAAGGTAGATAAAAGAGGCAGAGGGAGCTGAGGTGCAATAATTGGGGAACTAAGGTGAAGAATTAATATACATTAAAGAGCATATACATTCCATGAAGACTATATACTTAACATTTGAGAAATGAATTAGTATCCCTATGTGATAGCTCAGAAAACTGGAGCTCAGAGAAAATAATCTGCCCCAGAACAGTCTCTGATGCCACTGCACTATTCTACCTTCCCTGTAGGAAATGGGAACTATTTTGAAATATGATACATCTCAAGTTAGACAGCACATGATTTAGAAAATCTTTAATTTGAATAAAAACTAACTTACTGCAACAACTATCACAGAACAAGCAACAAGATAGAGTAATAGGAAGGGCATTAGGAAACGTAAGTTGGTGTCCCAGCTCCTCCCCTTCCTATGCAGCTCTGCATAACACTTTCTCTTTGAGCTTGTTTCTCTACCTCTAAAACAAACTTATGTTTGTATCTTAGCTTCCTCATATAAAATTTAATAGACTAAGCTAAATGATATAAAATGTTCCTTTCAGTTCTAACATTTTTTGGTCTTGTGATTTTTAACAAGTATATAGCACCATTTCAAGACTTACCTTTCTTTATAACACAGACTGACACAAGCACACAGAAAACTAGCTTCACCAGTTCTGAGCACACATTCACAGTAGTTGGAAGATAATCATACTTGTTTTCTGAAATGTAACAGAAATGTTTTTTAACTATACATTTTATTCTATATATGTTTATATACAGTATAACTTATAATTGTTTAAAAACTTAAAAGCTGGATTTACTACTGGCTATATTAAGTTTCTTCCAGTTAGCTTTGCTCCTTTGGATTTTTTAATCAATTCACCTAATGTATTGGCTATCCCTATCCCATTTGGCTTTTTATTATCCTTGAATTTGTTAAACATGCCTCTCATGTCTTCATCCAAGTTGCTAATAAATATGTTGAGGAGGCTAGGACTAAGGGCAAAGAATGCTCCGCGGCATGGCATTAGAGACTGCCTACTAAATTGACCATCAGTCAACACCGACTCATCAGTTATAAACTGACCTGCTGAATTATTACTCAGCTCATAATTTTTCTTGTGATTTGTTTGCCTTGCTACAATTGAGGTACATTCTGTCTATGACATTCCCCTAAGAGTCTTCCAATCTGTTTTATATCATCGTACACACAGAAAACATTAATATTTGTCTGGCACTCTGGGATAAATGGAAGAAGGAAACTATCTGAGGCAAGAGGCAACTGGCCTAGGGCTCTGCTACCTTTAGGGCCGAGAGGAAATACTTGGACACATCCAAACCCACTAATGAGTTGGAAAGCTAAGTCCTAAATTGCAAATCAATAGAATTAGGAAGTGAGGTTTGGTTGGTATGACTTCATCTCAACTTTTACCCATCTCTTCTAAATGCTTACAAACAACTTGCTTTACAATTTTGCCAAGGATAAACATAAACTTTATTGGGTACTATTTTCAGGAATGCATTTTCCCCACTTTTGAAAATATTTGCTTGCTTCTCTCAGTCACATTAAACCAAAATTGGCCAAGTGTAGGGGGAAAAAAACCAAGTGGACACTGTCTATCCAGAACACTTTCTTCCTCTCTTCTGTGGTTTCCCTTGACCTTCTCAAACTAATCAGAATCAATACTTCATTCATCTCTGTTCTTATAGCACTACCTCTAAACCTCTATGGCACTACTTGTCACATTGGAAGTGTGCGGAATGAAATGGAATGGAAGATCCTTACAAGAAATGGACCATGTTTGTCACCCTCATATACCTGGCACTTAGTAGGCACTTAATAAATGTTCACCTGAATTTAAATATCTGCCTGTTCAACTTACCCCATCATTCAAAGCACAGTCAAAACATCTCCTTTTTCTCAGTTAAATGCTAGACTTAACTCACACTGTTATCCTCCAATGATACTTCTCATGATCCATCATGATACACATAAGCCAACATGTGCACATAAGAAGGAGGGACTTTGGATTATAACTTTCAAACCCTTGTCACTGTTCTTTAGCTTGTTCTTGCTTTTCAGTGGTTTTCTTGCAGTTCTTTCATGGCCGATCCCAGACCATATGACAACATGGTATGTGACTTCCCTCCACATATCTCCTGCCCACACTAACATACCTTTCTACATGGCATTCATCCTCACTGGTTTCCCTTCAGCCCCAGAGGAAAGGGCCAAGGCCTGGCTATTCATCTAATCTCCCCTTTAAAACCTTCCCTTCAGGCCGGGTATGGTGGCTCATGCCTGTAATCCCAGCACTTTGGGAGGCCAAGGTGGGTGGCTCACTTGAGGTCAGGAGTTTTGAGACCAGCCTGGCCAACATGGTGAAACCACATCTCTACTAAAAATACAAAAAAAAATAGCTGAGCATGGCAGCACATGCCTGTAATCTCAGCTACTTGGGAGGCTGAGGCAAGAGAATGCTTGAACTCGGGAGGTGGAGGTTGCAGTGAGCCGAGATCGCGCCAGTGCACTCCAGACAGAGCAAGACTCCATCTCGAAACAAAACAAACAAATCTTCCCTTCTCCTCAGATACTTGGCTCCACTTCCTTTGGCTTCAGTGTATCCTTTTTTTTTTTTTTTTTTGAGATGGAGTCTTGCTCTGTTGCCCAGGCTGGAGTGCGATGGCCTGATCTCAGCTGACTTCAAGCTCCGCCTCCCAGCTTCACGCCATTCTCCTGCCTCAGCCCGGCTAATTTTTTGTATTTTTAGTAGAGACGGGGTTTCACTGTGCTAGCTAGGATGGTCTTGATCTCCTGACCTCATGATCCACACGCCTTGGCCTCCCAAAGTGCTGGGATTACAGGCGTGAGCCACCACACCCAGCCTAGTGTATCTTTATCTTCCTCTCTACTAACTGGTTTACTGCCCTTGGCCTACGAACATGCTCAAAACTCTCCCATCTGAAAAACAAAATATGAAATACTACACCCTCTAGCTACCATACTTTCTCCATCTCTCCCTGAAACAGTATCAACATTCTTTTTTTTTTTTTTTTTTGAGACAGAGTCTCGCTCTGTCACCCAGGCTGGAGTGCAGTGGCCGGATCTCAGCTCACTGCAAGCTCCGCCTCCCGGGTTTACGCCATTCTCCGGCCTCAGCCTCCCGAGTAGCTGGGACTACAGGCGCCCGCCACCTCGCCCAGCTAGTTTTTTGTATTTCTTAATAGAGACGGGGTTTCACCGTGTTAGCCAGGATGGTCTCGATCTCCTGACCTCGTGATCCGCCCATCTCGGCCTCCCAAAGTGCTGGGATTACAGGCTTGAGCCACCGCGCCCGGCCAACAGTATCAACATTCTTTATGTGCCCTTTACTCACTTTCCATTCAGGTCTCACCTCCAAGTAATCTGATTTCTGAAACTAACTCCTCTCTGAGATTATCAAACATCTTCTCATTCTTAATTCTAAAGGGTATCCTTTAATCTTTAGCTTATCATGATGTCGCAATTCTTTATCAGTCTTCAAACTCTTTCTTGCCTTTCTATGAGTCATGTGCATTTAGTTATCCCATCTTGCTAACGATTTCTCCTTAATGCTTTTGAGTGTCCTCATGCCACTTAAATGCTGGCATTCCTCGGAATTTGGCCTTCTTTATTTTCTCATTCCCTCTCTCTGTTCCTTAAGTTTTAAGTATCAATTTAACATTAATGTCCCCAAATCTATATTCTAGAACATTTAACTTATTGCCCACTATAAAAATCCAAATGAAAACCTACCTCTTATTAATATAATTGGCATTTCTTTCATGTGCATGATATGCCAGATACTGCAGAAAACTGCAGTAAGGACATAGCTCCTGACCTCTTCAACTACAATCTTTTCAAACTCTGCCCAACCTACTCTTCCTCCTAATAGTCTCCATCTCAGCTGAGAACATCAATCCACTCAGCATTCAAACCAGAAACCCTGGAGCTATACAATGTTATCTCTTTTAATTTTCATATTTAACACATTCTCCAAATCCTGTCTTTTCTATGTTCTGAATACTCCTTATCTATCTTACTACTTCCAAAACAATGTTAGTCTTCATCACCTATGGCTTTAATTTGCAATAACCCCTTAACTGGATATTGAGCTTCCTGTTTCCACTGCCATCCAGTTACCACAATAGGCCCTCATTTTACCTTCCTATTTATAATCCTTCAAGTATCCTTTATCCCTCAGACTGGCCTAGAGACTAAGGTCCTAGCTCCTTACCATGGAATATGAAGTCCTTAATAATCTGAGACTTACCAACCTCTCTCCAGCCAACCACTCCTTCTCTCTCTTCTGAGTCCTTATATTTCTTTTTTTCTTTTTTTTTTTTTTTGAGACAGTTTTGCTCTGTTGCCCAGGCTGGAGTGCAGTGGCATGATCTCGGCTCACTGCAACTTCTGCCTCCCGGGTTCATTCTCCTGCTTGTCTCCCGAGTAGCTGGGATTATAGGCATATGCCAACACACCCAGCTAATTTTTTGTATTTCTAGTAGAGATGGGGTTTCACCATGTTGGCCAACCTGGTCTCAAATTCCTGACCTCAAGTGATCTGCCCGCCTAGGCCTCCCAAAGTGCTGGGATGACAGGCATGAGCCACTGCACCTGGCTGCTAGTCCTTAAACTTTTTGCTTGGTAATTTCAAACTACATATCCTGCTTTTTATGCCTCTGTTCCCTTTTACAGGCTGTTGCCTCTGTTTTGAATACTCTTGTTCACCTTGACTTCTAGTGGATCAACTGTCCCCTAATCAGAGAATTGTTCTCTGATCCATTTGAACTCCACATCGTCCCCTACCAAACAGAATATATAGCTTTATCCTCTAGATAATCTCTGCATCTTCAGGATATATCAATTATTGCAGTTATTATAATGGATTTTCATGATGTGTTTACATTTATGTCTCTCCTAATAAACTAAGTCTTGAGGACAAGGTCTATAACTTACGCACTTTGAACCTGCTGCTAATACTTAGACTAGTGCCTGGCAGATAAATGTTAACTGCAGTAGAGACTTAGGTACACATCTGACTCTCCAAGTAGACCATTAAAGGTCATGTCATGATTGTATGTATCCTCACCTCAATAACTAGTAAGAAGTACTCAATACAGTTTTGTGGAATTAAAGTGTTTGCTTAAATCCTTACATAAAAAAATTTCTTAAATACATACTTATCAGAGCTTATAATTTATACTGTTGACACAGTATCATTGCCCAATATAATGCTGACACTTTACCATTGATACAGTAATTACAATAGTAAGTACCTCACAAATGCCAAGTGACCAAACAAATATATCCTTCTACTTCAAAATAAGGTGCAATTACACATTTTGCTATAGGTCCAGAAACACCTGCTGATTGAAGCAATAGTCAAATGTTATGACTGGTTCTTCACTAAAGGGTTTGATTTTTGTATTTGACTCACATTTCATCCAGTATCAAACATTTTTTCTTGTTGAGGAATGCAAGGTTAAATAATCAATTTCAAATATGCTTTATCACTCACATGAAGCAAAAGGCATTATTATCTCCATGTTATATATAAGAAAACCAAAGATGAGAGAGATGTGATTAGATGGAAGTGCTCCATACATATACCCAGTCTTAACTTACCTTCATTGGCAGAATACTTCACCAGTAAGATGCGACTTGAGCTTAAAGCAATGAATACGGCACCTAGCAGGAACGTATACATTGTCGACAAGGAGCATATTATAGGATGACTACAGCACTGTTTTTCCATTCCACTGTTTTTTAATTGCCTTAAAGAGAAAAACACTTTCTTGAACAACCTTGTTGGCAGACCCTAAACGCAAATACCATTGATGGTGAGAACAGAAAAGGAATTTTTAAAAAATGTTTGGCTATGACTATATCAACACCAAGAAAGCTGAGGCGTACAGAAGAAACTATGAGAAAAGGAAAGTGAAAATCTGATAAGAGGAGTACTCTAGAGACAGAAAAGGTAGAACCAGATTAGACGTGCTGACAAAGATAGCAGAGGAGCAAATGACACTTTGCAACAGCAGAAAAGAATTCTTCAAAGCAATTTTAGCTTTTATTTTTAAATTTTATTTATGTATTTTGAGACAGAGTCTCGCTCTGTCGCCAAGGCTAGATAGACTGCAACGGCACGGTCGTGGCTCACTGCAACCTCCACCTACAGGGACTCAAGGCGATTCTCCTGCGTCAGCCTCCAGAGTAGCTGGGACTACAGGCGCCCGCCACCACGCCCGGCTCATTTTTGTCTTTTTAGTAGAGACGGGGTTTCACTGTGTTGGCCAGGCTGGTCTCGAACTCCTGCCCTCGTGATCCGCCCGCCTCTGCCTCCCAAAGTGCTGGATTACAGGCGTGAGCCACCGCGCCCGGCCTAGCTTTTACTTTTATTAGTAAATAGTTTTGCTGTAAGACGAGACTTTCAGAATTGTATTTTCCTCCTCTTTTCCCTCTAAGGAAAAAGCTTATTAGGACAGACTTCATTACAATAACGACCAAAATGGAAATATCTGAAACACTGCTGTAAAGTTTTACTGAACTAGTGTTTGAAATGGAGGAGATCGTAGGAATCAATGAGTCTAAGGCCCTCTTTTAATAGGTTGAGGACACTAAACCCCAGGTTGGGTAAGTAACTTGCCCAAAGCCTCCCAGCGTACCGTAGGAATAGCGCACAGAGCCTGCGGGGAGGGGGGACAAATGCCAATACTGACAGCCCAAGTGGGCGCACGCGTACAGGAGACCAATAAGACGCCTCCCCAACAGGAGGCAGCCAGGTTTCCCTTCACAGTCAGGGAATACCCCTCTAGTCACACATGCGCAGTAGGGCTCTTGTCTGGCTCACCCTCCCCTCAGACGCACGCGCAATTCCTTGCCCGCGGGGCGCGGTTACCTCCCTCAGAAGAGCTTTCAGTGGAAGAACGCACATCCTAGAGTTGAGACAGTAACTGCCCGGCCCCGTAGTAGCAGCAGTAGCCTTTCGGGTCCATACGTGGAGAAGCTATAGTAGATATAGGCGAAAGAGCCTCTGCCTCTAAGCTGCCAATTGCGGAACAAAAACACAATTACGTCGGGACTGGGAAAAAAGCGCACCCAACACCCATTGCGCAGCCGCGTTCAGTGTTAGGCTTCCGGAAGGAGGGGAGAAGCCGCTTATCCCGCCCCAACCCGGCCTTTCTCACGTCACGTGCCGGGAGAGTCAGTGTCACGTGAGGCCCAGGTGGCGGCGCAGCTACGGCAAGAGAGTGAGAAGGAAGGGGAAGCCGGAAGGGGCGCGAGTGAAGCAAAGCGAGGAAAGGCAGCTTCCGAGAGGGCGAGGGGTGCGCGTGCGGCCGCTTATCGCCTCAGGTCTCCTCTCGGCTTGGCTGCCCTCCCTCGCGGCTGGGTGACAGCTGGGCCCGGTCCGTCGCGGGCTGCCTGGGGCTCAAGGATCGAACACCCTGTCTTCGCGCGTGGTGCCTGCCGCCCCGCCCCCTCGTCCCGCCCGTCCCGTCGCGTCGCGTCCCGTCCCCTCGGGTGCTGCCAGCCGGGTGCTGATGTCAGTCGGTGGCAGCGAGGACATTTTCTGACTCCCCGGCCCCTGACCCGGCTGCACTTTCCATCCCGTCGCGGGGCCGGCCGCTACTCCGGCCCCAGGATGCAGAATGTGATTAATACGGTGAAGGGAAAGGCACTGGAAGTGGCTGAGTACCTGACCCCGGTCCTCAAGGTAAGCCAGGCCGGGCTTGCCAGGGGCTGTCTGGCACTTGCTCGACTCTTCAGGGACCGGTCGCCGCAGGAGTCCCCGCCGGTGTAGGAAGGCGGTAGGGCTCGGGACCCAGGGAAACGTGCAGCCCTCATCCGTAGTCTTAACTGGCTGTTCGTTAGGGCTTTCTGACCCCTCAGGGGTAAACTTGGAGGGACGCTCTGTGCGTGTTCCTGCCTTCGCCCGTCATAACTCTGCGCGGTCGGGTACGTCGAGTTGGAAGGGTGTTTGGCGGCCGAGTAGATTGAAGATCGTTAAATCCAAAGACTGGAAGTCTTTTAGCCTTTTTAAACAAGGATTTTGCTTCTCTTTTTAAAAAATGAATTCAGTGTTTGACATATGTCACTTTTCCTTTAAGTTTCATAGAAAGTTCGCTGTAGTGGGTAAGTTGTGACTGGGATCTCAACTCGTTTAGATTTCAGAGGAACGAGGTGAAATTGGCAACATTATCTAATTCAGTAACCTTGAACCCATCTAACGAGCAAAACCTTTTTCCCAAGGTTTTCAGATAGCCGTAACTGATTGTTAGTGATAACAAGGCACGGTTTGATCTTCCTGGCTGTGTAATTTTTTAAAATATGTTGGCAGCAGTACAGCATTTTTAAAGTAAAAAATTGTGACACATTAGCTGTTACAGTAGTGACTGATTTTTTTTTTTTTTATTTTCAAAAGTAAATTTCTACAACTGCCTTCAAGCTTTGCTTTTGTAACTCTTTTGGATTTAAGTGTTTTGTTGTAACTTCATTTTTGCTTTCTGAAAAGTGAGCAATAATAGTAAATTAATGAGAAGTTCTTGCTTAGTTTTTGTTTTTTTTTTTCTAGTTGTTTTTAAGCTTTCAGTTAGAATGTACCAATCTCAATGTGGGGGTGAAATACCCTAATATGCTAAGAATAGTGGAGAGTTTTGCTTTTCTCCCTTTCCATGACAAAGGAAAATATTTGGTCTGTACTTTTTTAAATACGTTTTTGTAAAACTCCTTTTAAAAGAATAACTTATTGGCCAAGTAAGAAATAAACCAGCGATTATAAATGAGAATTTCAACCGTTGCTTTGCTTACATTTGTTTACCGTGAAAGTCATTTTAAGATTATTCAGTCAAACTAAGATTGGAAAATAATTTTCACATTTGAATCAAATGCTTTTACATATTATGGTAACTTTTCAGAATATCATATCTACCTAGGTATGCAGTATTTTAATAATACACCATTGTTACAACTTTTTAGTTTCAGGGAGAGAGGAGCAAGAGACTGCCTAAATTAAATATAAAGTTTATGATGTAGAATTAGTTTTCAGGAGTCATCTTACTTGCTCACCAAACTGAAAAGGAGCTGTTAGCATGTCAGTATGTATGATCTATGTTTTTAGTAAAAAGGAGAGAATTAATGACTGTCTCCTTGATACTCCTGTGCAAACTGTTGGTTTACAGAGAGAATCCTTAGATTCCTGCTAGATAAGGGAGGGCAAGGAGAAAAAACAAAGTCCTCAGGAAATAAGTAATAGTCTTTTCCTAGCAAGTAAAAATCAAGAAGAATCATGTTTTGTTTGGAGTATGTGCGTGCAGTAAACACTGAAGTTCTTACAGTCATCGCTAAGGTTCTGCTTAATTGGTAGAGGCCCCAGTCTCATCTACTCCATCCCCTGACTGCTCTTGGTTAAGCTAACCTGATCTCCTCTTTATTATTCCGTTAAGCACGCTCTTGGTTCGGGGTTTTGCATGTGCTCTTCCCTCTATCTGAAACGCGCTTCTCACTTACAGCCTTATGGCATGTTCCTTTCCTTGAGGTTTTCAAGTCATTATTCAGTGAAGTCTTTGTTCTCTTACATTTTATTTTAAATGGCCATCTCTCCCCAGCCACCCCACAGATTCCTCTCAGCTTCGTTTTTCTTTATGGCATGTTATTCATTACCATTTGGCTTTTCTTCCTCAACTGGAGTTGAAACTCCTTATGAGGGCAAGAATACATTTGTATTTGTTATTCACACCTACATATCGCCACTGCCTCAAATAGTGTCCGGTACATAGTAAACATTTGTTGAATGAATAATGTTTATAAATGAGTGTTTTCATTTTTGTAGACTCTACCAGAAAATCTTACGTATAACTTAAAGTTTAGAAAAATTTAGTCAATAGCATTCTTGCTTTAGAGGAGAGAATAGTGTGTCAATATCTTGGTGGAGATGAGAATTAGGGGAAGATTCTAAATGATTTCTAGATTTGGTTTCTAACATTATTCAGTGTAAATAAGACTGGCTGAATTGTAAGATGTCTAAACATCTTTAAGACATTTTTGCTGTGCTTTAAAATAAAGATATTTATTCATTTCACAGAATCTCTGTAAGGCTTTATTTTTATTTAAATCTTAGAATGTTTATACATAGATCTTGGCTGGGCGCGGTGGCTCACGCCTGTAATCCCAGCACTTTGGGAGGCCGAGGCGGGCGGATCACCTTAGGTCGGGAGTTCGAGACCAGCCTGACCAACATGGAGAAACCCCGTCTCTACTAAAACACAAAAATTAGCCAGGCGTGGTCGCGCATGCCTGTGATCCCAGCTACTCGGGATGCTGAGGCAGGAGACTCGCTTGAACCCGGGAGGTGGAGGTTACCATGAGCCAAGATAGCGCCATGGCACTCTAGCCTGGGCAACAGGAGCGAAACTCCGTCTTAAAAAAAAAAAAAAGGAATGTTTCTACATAGAGCTTTATTATAGCTCTGATCCGATAGTATTATAATTATTTTCATGTCTGTTTCCTACATTAGACTTGTATATTCCTGTGGTCATTACCAGTGAGTGAAACAAATAGATAGATATAGATACCAGTGAGGGAGGTAGGTAGGTAGATAGATTAGATAGATAGATTATAGATTAGATAGATTGATTTTTTTTTTTTTTTTTTTTTTTTGCATGTGCTCCATTGCCTGGAAGGGCACCAGGCAAATAATTGCCCCAAAAATATATTTAATTGATAGTGAAACATAATGTTTTTCTTTGCTTTTTTTTTTTTTTTAGGAATCAAAGTTTAAGGAAACAGGTGTAATTACCCCAGAAGAGGTGAGTGCTGAAGATAATACTGAAGCCCTTTTATTTTACAATTATATTAAACTAGGTGGCTTTTCTGCTTCATAAGAAAATATCTTGAACTTTAATTTTGATTTGAGTAAAATTAGGTTTTATGACTGTTTGTGATTTATGGGAATTTCTACTTCCCATACAGGAAAAGATGTAACTTCCCTGTCAGTTTGCCACTTCTCGTATTTCTCTGTAGTTCCTTTTTATTTAGAAATGAGGGTGAAAGAAGGGATCGAAACGAGTCCTATATCACTTATCCTTCATTTGTATTGGTGTTATATTGAGCTGTGCAGTAAGTTCTGTAGTGTTTGTGGTGTCTTGGTTCTGTCTACATCAAATGTGAGTTTTCATGCTTTTCACTGGAAAACTTTGCTCACTACTTAGATATTGTTTATCTTAAGAGTTCTTTTTTGTTTAGTTTATTTTGTTGTCCCTGGAGAAATAAATACTGGGCTAAAAACCTTTTCAGGCTCCAATTTTATGAATAGTTATGGTTTTATCAGATTTATGTTACTCTTAATAAAAGACTGTTTAAGCTTTTTATTTTATTTTATTTTATTTTTACTGTCAATGAAAACACCACTTATTGGCAATAGAACTTTATTCACTGTTTTGAAACAAACTTTTTAAACCTCATTGTATGATGAGGCTGCTGCTGTTAAGGTCCAGGGTGTCGAGCTAGAGAATTAACTGATCTTTCAGTTTTCAGTTGTAATGGAATCTGTCCAAATCCTTGTGAGTTTTAAGAATGGTTTGGCCAGGCGCAGTGGCTCACTTCTGTAATCCTAGCACTTTGGGAGGCCGAGGCAGGCGGGTCACGAGGTCAGGAGATCCAGACGATCCTGACTAACGCTGTGAAACCCTGTCTACTAAAAATACAAAAAAATGAACTGGGCGTGGTGGCGGGCACCTGTAGTCCCAGCTACTCGGGAGGCTGAGGCAGGAGAATGGCTTGAACCTGGGAGGCGGAGCTTGCAGTGAGCCGAGATAGCGCCACTGCAGTCCAGCCAGGGCGACAGAGCAAGCCTCCGTCTCAGAAAAAAAAAAAAAAAAAAAAAAAAGAATGGTTTGCCTAACTGATCTTTTATCTCAAATTGTCTTTTATTTTAGGTGAAGACACATGGTAGTATGGAAAGAATCTAGGAGACCTGCCTTCTAGACCTATATCTGTAATTTCTCCTAGTGAGGAAATCAGTTATGCTATACCTGCCGAGGCTTCGTGTTTCTTCATCTATAAAATAACGGTTGTGGGCTAGACCTTCTGTAAAGATCCTATTCTGCCTTAGGTTTTATACCTCAAATGCCAAATAAAACTAAGTTTTGATTTTAAGGATATCATTAACATTCTTGCCAAGCAGGTGTAATTTGACCGCGGCTCTTTATCTGAAATCAAGAGCGGAGATGAAAGTATGCTGTTCTTGCTCTCTTTGGTTTTATTTCCTCTGTGAAGATGACTAATTGTTGAATAGATAGTTGCAGTTAGAGATGCAAGTCCGTGGTCATTGGATAGAATTAAGCAGTTTCGAAACAGGAATTCATCCTAGAATAAATAACTGTTGCACTTAATTACAACATCAATCAATTTATGAACTTTCCTCCCTCTAAAAAAATCCAAGGCCAAATTAGCCCAGCTGGGTGCCCAGCACATAATGCAACGTTGGGATAGAGCACAGTTACAGGATTGAGCTAGAGTAGAATGAGTCTGGAGAAGGAAATGGGAAGGCATCATTTGCTTTGTGTAAATATTATATACTGAGTTGATTTGTTCATTTGTTTCCTTTTACTGTTTCTGGGTTTCTGCCAGACATCAGCTGTCTTTTTATTTTCATTCAGAGGTGTGACAGTATTGTGCTTAAAAAGAGGAGCAGCTAGTATCTGATACTGTATTGTCAAAAAAAAAAAAAAAAAAAAAAAGGAAACACTAATGTTGGATGTGTATGATTTGATTAAGTAGAATACTATTAATTGAGGTTAGCTTGAGGAGTGGAATTGCTCACCAAGATGTAAACATTGATTCTTGTTGGAGTTAGTCAGTATTATATACTGATAATAAAGATCACAAGAGAACATTTTTAGTCTCTAAGAGAAAGCTACTGCAAGCAATATTGATCATTTAGAAATTTGAATCTTATAGTATTTGAACACATGAAGCAAGTAATGGTGGCCATTGCTAATGAGGGCAGATGTACATGTGTTTATTATCAGTGCAAGTGTGGTTTTTTGTTGTTGTTGTTGTTGTTGTTTTTTCATTTTTCTTGCCTTCTAGTGTTCTTGTTTTTAAATAGAAGCTGCTATAGGGACTATGAGACAAAATATTTGTCTTGTTACCTCAAGGCAATACAATGAAAAAATTTTTAATTATTTATTTTGCTTTCATTTTGTTAAATTACTACTTTTAATGGTAATAAATTAGTTCCTGATAACCACAGAGCTAAATGTAGCATCTGGTTGCAATGACCTCAAAGTGCTCAAAACTTGGGGAAGACACTATTGTTTTTATTTTGGTTTTTGTCTTTACTTAAGCTGTTTACTTAAGCTGTTTAAATAATAAGGTTATTTGAAGTAAAAGAACAGAAACAAAGTCAGGAATCCAGTTGCTGTATGTTGTTAATGTTTCATCTTAAAAGAGGTTACTCTTAGAATTATTTGATAGAATTGTATGCTCAAAATAGAGTATTTTATATAGACATACTTTCTCAGAAAAGTATTAGAGATTAAATATTTTGTAATTTTTTGCTGTATAATAAACCCATAAACGATACAAGATTTTAAGCTAGAGCTTTTGCGAAATAGAAGTAATTTGGCAAGTATACGCGTGTCACGTGCATCCGTGTGAAGAGACCACCAAACAGGCTTTGTGTGAGCAACAAGGCTGTTTGTTTCATGTGGGTGCAGGTGGGCTGAGTCCGAAAAGAGAGCAAAGGGTGCTGGGATTATCAAGAGTTCTTATAGATTTTTGGGATAGGCTGTGGAGTTAGGAGCAATGTTTTTTGCTGGCTAGGGGTGGATCTCACAAAGTACTTTCTCAAGGGTGGGGAGAATTACAAAGAACCTTCTTAAGGGTGGGGAAGATTACAAAGAAGCTTCTTAAGGGTGGGGGAGATTACAAAGTACTTTGATCAGTTAGGGTGGGGAAGAAACAAATCACAATGGTGGAATGTCATCAGTTAAGGCTATTTTCACTTCTTTTGTGGATCTTCAGTTGCTTCAGGCCATCTGGATGTACACATTCTTGTCACAGGGGATATGATGGCTTAGCTTGGGCTCCGAGGCCTGACAGTGTGCATTCTGCTTGAGTTGGAACACTGCAGTTATGCTTATGAGCAGGATTTCTGTTAGCCAGTAAGATCAGCTCATGTTCGAGTAAACTGATAATTCTCAAATGGTTAAAGTTTATCTCCCTGAATCTGGTTTTTATTTCTGAAGAAAAACAAAAACTTGTACAATATTTCAGCCCGCTTAGAAAGCCTAAGATTTGTTAGAGGATTCAATTTGTTAATTTTGTAGGTGTTTTCAGAGTGAGACCAAAAAGCTTCTAATTTTTTCCCATTGTTTTGGCACTGCATTTCTCTTTTAGGAGTGCAAAAACACTTTCAAAATTACTTAAATTTTTAAAAATAATAAAAGAGGAAGAAGTGTGCCCTGTGATATAATAAAGTAGATTTACATCATAGACTTAATTTAGTAATTTTTTTGGATTTTTATTGTATTTTCAATCTTTGACAAGAATGTGTCTACATTTTTGTATCCTTAAAATGGATTTTGACAATTTAAATCTGATAGCCTTACCTTTATCAATTTCATGATACTGCTTTTGGCATTACTTAATCCAGTGATAAAAACTGAGTTTTTAAAAAAGAGCACTTGACATTTTTTCTTCCAACATTAATTTGAATTTTTTTATGGACGTTAGAAAATGTTGCAGTTTAGTCATAATCAAAAATAAATCTTGAGGCTAGTAGAGCAGCTTTGGTGCTGTTTATATTTTAATTGCTTACTGGATTTCAATGTTACCTAGGGCCATCAGTTTGGTATTTTGCCACCTTGCACATTAAGTGATGTTTGATTTTTCTTTTTTCTTTTTTTCATATTACTTCTAAATCCTGAATAGTTTGTGGCAGCTGGAGATCACTTAGTCCACCACTGTCCAACCTGGCAATGGTAAGTAATATTGAGTAAAGAATAGAAAATTAGTAAAAGGCATGGCTTCAGAATTATAGCAATTTGCAAAACAGGTTGATGGATGAAAATTAGAATGACCAGTTTAACTTACTCCCCGCAGATTTTTCTGTTAAACAGTGCCCCCAGTGATACTCAAAGTAAAATAGAGGAAGAACAAGTGGGTGTTGTACCCACGTTATTTTGCTATGTTAGCGCGATAGGTGGACTTATTTGAGAAAAATGCATTTACTTCTTTACTATTATTTCTTTATAGTGTTTAGGTCTGACCTTCTGGTTTGTTGAATAATAGTTTAATAAAATTTGATCGGGTTTTTGGCGGGGCACAGTGGCTCATGCCTGAAATCCCAGCACTTTGGGAGGCTGAGGCGAGCAGATCACGAGGTCAGGAGATGGAGACCATCCTGGCTAGCATAGTGAAACCCCATCTCTACTAAAAATACAAAAAATTAGCTGGGTGTGGTGGCGGGTGCCTGTGGTCCCAGCTACTTGGGAGGCTGAGGCAGGAGAATGGCATGAACCCAGGAGGCAGAGCTTGCAGTGAGCCGAGATGGTGCCACTGCACTCCAGCCTGGGTGACAGAGTGAGGCTCAGTCTCAAAAAAAAAAAAATTTGAACAGGCTTTTTTTCTTTTTTTTCTTTTTTTTTTTTTTTTTTTTTTTTTTGAGACGGAGTCTTGCTGTGTCACCCAGGCTGGAGTGCAGTGGCCGGATCTCAGCTCATTGCAAGCTCCGCCTCCCGGGTTTTTACGCCATTCTCCTGCCTCAGCCTCTCGAGTAGCTGGGACTACAGGCGCCCACCACCTTGCCCGGCTAGTTTTTTGTATTTTTTAGTAGAGACGGGGTTTCACCGTGTTAGCCAGGATGGTCTCGAACTCCTGACGTCGTGATCCACCCGTCTCGGCCTCCCAAAGTGCTGGGATTACAGGCTTGAGCCACCGCGCCCGGCCAAACAGGCTTTTTTTCAAATTAACAAAATTTATTGAACATATTTGTGGCATTAATAAATGCAGAGATTTTGCAGTTTTATTTTCTTTAAAATATAAGACATAAACATTTTCCATTAGGTTCAAAAGTATGCTCCATCTTTAGGAAACTAGCTAAAGCTAAAAGAAAGGTTTATGATACCAATTAAGGCCTTCACTGTAAGTCTGCTTTTAAGAGGCTTTAAGTTTTTGTTTTTTTAATAGCTTTTATTTTAATTACTAAAGTACTTTAAGCAATTTAGCAGTTTTCACAATCTATATTTTAAAATATCCTGAATAATCACAATGTTTTATTACTTTCAAGTACCCATGATAAAGATTCCCTGTTGGTAGCTGAAATATTGGCAGAACTTTTATTTAAACTAGAATTGCTTGGAATTATCACCTTGTTTGGATGTAGGTGATTCACCTTGTTATATCTTTTTTTTTCTTAAAATTTTTTTTCAATTGTAGTTGAAAAGTATAGTTTTGACTGGAGATAGGAGTTCTATAATTAACAAGTTTCCAATTGATAATGTTTTTCTTAATATCTAAAGACCTTGAAATGCTCTTTCATCTGTGGCCTGTTATTCTCCTGCATTTTAGTACTTACCATGTAGCTGAAACAGTTGTCACTGCTTTTTTCAATTACTCTTTATTTTGTAGGGCATTATTTATGTACCAAAAGACTAAAGTTTCAAGTTTGTTTTCTGTTCCATATTTAAAATTAAATTCATGTCATAGAAGTTCTCTGATTTAATGAAGGTTTTTCTTTTTTCTATATTCCAGGTATTCTGTTAAAACTATATTTAGCTAGGTTCTGGTCTATAATTTATGTGTATTTCAAGTCAAATAGGGACATGATGTTTACAATAATATTCACTTTGTGAAAATAAGTGATTTAGGATTTTTTTCAATATGATAAGCATTGAGATTTCTTTGTTCTACCAGCTTAATTGTTTAAGTAGTGTAGATATTTGATTTATAGCATTGTTGTAGGGGCTTGTATATATGGACAGGATCTCTTTTTTAGCAGGTACTAGTAGTTTTATTCCGTTTTATGAATTACAATGATTTTACTGTAACTTAGAACTCAATTATACCCCACTTTAGTGTCCACACTTTTGGCTAAATTGTTGGGCCAAAGGAAAAATTCATTTTAAATCAGTGCTAGAGACAGGTTATACCTTCATGTGCACAAGTGCTATTATGACCTTATTTTAACTCTTCCCTTAGAACTTCGGGTGTTGCCATGACATTGTTGAATTTGACACTTGGGACTAGTCAAAAGAAGCCTAGAAGACTGTCAAATAATTTTAGGGCTTTTCCTGACTTTACCTTGTGCCCAGATCAATGGTTTGAACTTTAGGCTGAAGCTTGAAAAGACAGCAGAACTCCAAATTTATGCTCATATGTTTGTGACAGACACCACATACCATTCCACCTCTCACCATTTTCAGATGACCCACAAATTCTTAAGAAGAGGTGCCAGAGCAGCTCAGAAATGTAGATAGTTGGCTCTGACCCACAGAGGGAGCAGTGTTTAAAAGTAGGAGCCCTGAAGTCACTTGGCTTTGATCCTTGCTCTCCCACCTAGTTTTGTGATCATAGGCAACTTGATCTGTTTAATCTTTAGTTTACTTAACTATAAAATGGGATATTTACATTTTCTACTGTTTAGAGTTATGAAGACTAATTGAAAATAACATGTTGGAGACTTAAATTCTATACTTAATAAGCACTCAATGAAAGGGTTTTTTGTTTTCAAGAATTATTAATATTGTCATTTTATGAATCAAAGCATCTTTTGTCTCTTAGTTCTGATTTTAATACAGTGATAGGAACAGGGATTTTGCCAGCCACCTACATTGTTACATAATGTCTTGCAGCTTTTTTTTTTGCCTTGTTCTCAAGATGAGCAGCAGTACTTTAGGATTAAAAATGTGAGAGATTATACAATGGGCTACAACTTACTGAGGAGCAGCATATTTCACTTAGATTATTGTTGCGCTTTTTTCCATGCCCTGACATACTTACTTAATGGAATCCTTCCCAAATCCATTTTAAACCAATTTTCTGAGAAGTATGGATTATGTCATTTTGAGATTTATATGTGATACTTTCTGCTCTATATTTGCCTATTAAAATATATTTTGTATTTTGGTGCTTTTCACTGTTTTTAAAGGGCTACAGGGGAAGAATTGAAAGTGAAGGCATACCTACCAGCAGGCAAACAATTTCTGGTAACCAAAAATGGTAAGAATTATGTTGCATATATTAATAAATTTTGCGCAGAAGTATATTAAAATGAAGCTCTGGGTTTTTCTGTTGCTTGAAAATTTTTTCCTTGGTTTTATCTCCTCTTTCTGTTATTTCTTTCTGCCAAAAACATATAGTTGTCAAGATATAAAGGAAGAGGGCCCTAAGGAAAGTTAGACTTCTAAGTGGATTTTTTTGAAGTTGGCTTCATAATAATCTTTCTAGGTATTTGATTTTAATCTTCTTTAGACTGCAATTTTGTATGGAAAATGTAATTCATACTACCTATGATAGCTAAAAGCACAGAGCTGAAGATGTTATTACCCGTTGTGTCATAGAAGGGCACAAAAATGTTTTGAAACAGGTAGTGTTTTTTTTTATTTTTGGTTTTTTTGAGACAGTCTCGCTGTGTTGCCCAGGCTAGAGTGCAGTGGAGCGATTTCGGCTCACGGGTTCAAGCGATTCTCCTGCCTCAGGCTCCCAAGTAGTTGGGATTACAGGCCTGCCACCACACCCTGCTAATTTTTGTATTTTTAGTAGAGACAGGGTTTCGCCATGTTGGTCAGGCTGGCCTCGAACTCCTGGCCTCAGGTGACTTGCCCGCCTTGGCCTCCCAAAGTGTTGGGATTACAGGCGTGAGCCACCGCGCCTGGTGGAAACAGGTAATGTTTTATTTATGAAGTTAAATTTAAAAACAACATCAAAAGGTTGTTAATAGTTCCTAACTAATCACAGAACAGTACATTGATTTCTGTTCCAATTTACTCATTATAGGAAAGGGAAAATAATGTGTACAAAACAGTTTTTTCTTTTCTACAGTATATTCCTTTTTACAAAGGCTGATAATTTATATCCTGATTGTTTAAAAAAAATCAGGAGATTAAAAAGCAATTTGTTGACCTTATACCATAATGCTTTTACCGTGTAATTACCCAATCTTAGGCTTGTGAATAATAATGCCTGTTAATTGACACATTTACTGTATGAACAACTTACCAGTGTGGTATAAAGAAGTAAAAATCAGAAGGTTGGTGAATTTTAAACTGTTTTATCCATTGTAAATAACTGGAACTTAAATATGAATTATAAAATTTATATTGAAAGTTACTTTAGCTTTGAAAACAAGAGGTCACCTTTACCACCACTGAATATGACAGCTGGTAGCTCCATGTTCTGAGAGTAAAGCCATTAAAATAAGGTATTATTCATTAGACTGACATTGAACTTCAGCCTGCTGTTCTTCACAGACCATCATGGTAAAGGAATGCATAGAACATTCCCAATAGAGACTTTCTGCTTGTCTTCTGACAAAGCTATTTAGGAAAAGGTAAATGTAGCCAAATAATATAATTTTGTGTCTGTGGGCTGAATGTAACTCTTAATCACCTTTAAAAGTGAAACATAATATTCACTTAGTATTTTGGTGGTATAAACACCCTATTTTATGGACTAAGCTCTTCTTTCTAATGGGTTTATGGTTAGCAGATTATGTGCTAGTAACCGTGTTTACCATTTTTTTATAGTGCCGTGCTATAAGCGGTGCAAACAGATGGAATATTCAGATGAATTGGAAGCTATCATTGAAGAAGATGATGGTGATGGCGGATGGGTAGATACATATCACAACACAGGTAAGAGAAGAATAGAATGACATACATTTAGTTTAAACTCTTTCACAATCTTTTATAATAGCCTAGATTTAAAAAAGAGGATACATAAGGCATGGTTTTGTCCCAGTAGACTTACATGAAAAAAGCAGGAGGACAAATATTAAAAAAGAAGCCTTTAGAGTATGCCAAATTTATTTATTTTTGTTGTTGTTGTTGAGACAGAGTCTCGCTCTGTCGCCAGACTGGAGTGCAAGCAGTGTGATCTTTGCTCACTGCAACCTCCACCTACCGGGTTCAAGCGATTCTCCTGCCTCACCCTCCCGAGTAGCTGGGACTACCGGTGCGCACCCCCATGCCCAGCTAATTTTTGCATTTTTAGTAGAGATGGGGTTTCACTTTGTTGGCCATGATGGTCTCCATTTCTTGACCTCGTAATCTGGCTGCCTCGGCCTCCCAGAGTGCTGGGATTACAGGCATGAGCCACTGCGCCTGGCCAGAGTATGCCAAATTTCTATAATACCTGCTACTTCCATTGCAACTTGAAAATACTCAATATTATTTTCTTAGTTCCTAGATACAGGGGGAAAAAAGTCCATCAGAGATGCTGAATATGCATACTACTTTGCTTTACTGTCTCTTGCTTACATGTCATTGTCATTCCACTGCTGGATTATGTGGTCCTCTATGACAGGAACTATACTGTATTCACATTTACCCAGAGAGCTGACATCTATTAAGTATTTAATAATTGTTAAATAACAACTAAAAGAAATTTTTAGTGCTGTAAGCTCCATGAAAGTAAAGATTTGTTGTTGAATTCTCCATATCTATCACAGTGTATGATATAGAAGTTGTTCAGTAAATATTTGTTAAATGAGTTGAATGCAAGGTTTTTATAAGTGTTTCCATGATTTATTTGAAACCCTGAATATACTTTTTTATTCTAAGTCCTAAAACACTGTTTTGCCACTATATTTATATAACTATGTAAATGCATATTAAGTGCTGCTGAAGCTAACTACCATTTATTACTTGTTTTGATGAAGAAAATGTGCTCTAAGTTTAAATCCATGATACTATAAACAAATTTTTCTCCCTTTGAGTCCTAGAGATTAGGAGGTATATCCTTAGTAGTAGTAATAAAACAGGGTTTCTCAAATTGGCACTGCTCTTTGGAATGGAAAATGTGCTCTAAGTTTAAGTCCTTGATACTAAATACAAGTTTTTTTCCCTTTGAGTCCTAGAGATTAGGAGCTATATCCTTAGTAGTAATAGAACAGGGTTTCTCAACCTTGGCATTGTTTTTTGGAATGGATAATTATTTCCTGTGCATTGTAGAATGCTTAGCAGTATCTCTGGCCTGTACCCACTAGATACCAGTAGCATCCCCCAGTTTTAACAACCAAAAATGCCTCCAGACATTGCTGAATGTTTCATGGGGGAAAAAATTGCTGCCTTCAGTTGAGACTCACTGCAGTAGACAGAGGGCTAAGTATCTGCCCAAGTAAAAGTTTCTTCTTAGGTCAATTTCTCCTCTACTCTTAATAAAGGATGTTGCCTCTTTCCTTACGGAGATATAGGCAAAGATTTAGGACTTGGGTTCCTTGATCTGAAATTTATTGGCTTATTAGTGAGTTGAGTGCTATAGCAAAGCCTAAAGGAAATAACAGATTGAAAAACTTTTGAAAGTAATTTCAGAAATCATCCTTCTTTTCCCCCCACTGACTAGTGAAAGTCTATTAACTCTTCTGCTTTGGTTTTTCCATGCCTGGAAGATGTTGGCAAGACATCAGTAGGAAATTCTCTGTTGACTGACTGGAACCATTGATTGTGCGTTGTTTTTAATGTCAAGTTAGTGACTTACGAGGCCAGATACTGGTTCCTTATTCAACTCAGAGTCCCTTGCTTTATCCTTGCTTTTCCTGGGCTTTTTCTTGTATAAGCTTGTGTATTATTCGTGGTTCTCTAGAGAAACAGAACCCATAGGATGTGTACAGAGTAGGTTTTGCTTTCTGTGGTTTCAGTTACTTGTAGTCAACCATGGTCCAAAAATATTAAGTGCAAAATTCCAGAAATAAACAATTCATGGGTTTTAATTTTTGCCCTCACTGTTGGAGTAGCGTGATAAAATCCGTTCTGCCCAAGAGGTGAATCATCCCATTGTCTAGTGTATCCCTGCTGTGTATGCTACCCAGCCATTAGTCACTTAATAGCCAACTCTGTTATCAGGTCAACCGTCATGTACAGCGTAGGTAGGGTTTGGTACTGTCTGTGGTTTCAGACACCCTCTGGGGGTCTTGGAATGTCCCCCACAG
This sequence comes from Macaca nemestrina, assembly GCF_043159975.1. NCBI lineage: Eukaryota > Metazoa > Chordata > Mammalia > Primates > Cercopithecidae > Macaca > Macaca nemestrina. The sequence goes on from NC_092126.1 coordinate 171,147,198, forward strand.
ATAAGTGAGGACTATTGCATAGGTATAGGTATAGATATAGGTAGATAGGTTTGTTTGTTTGTTTGTTTGTTTGTTTGTTTTAGAGGAATTGGCTCATGTGATTATGTGGGCTGGCAAGTCTGAATTCTGCAGGGCACACCGGCAGACTGGAGATTCAGGGAGTGTTGATATTGCAGCTTTAGTCCTAAGGCGTTCTGGAGGCTGAATATCTTCTTCTGGAGGACCTCAGTCTTTTTCTTAAAAGGCCTTCAACTGATTGGATGATATCCCCCTATCTTGTAGAGGGTAATCTGCTTTATCCAGTCTACTTATTTAAATGTTGATCACATCTCAAAAATACCTTAACAGCTACATCTAGAATGGTGTTTGACCAAACATCTGGGTGCCATAACCTAGCCAAGTTGACATAAAATTATCATAACCCTTGAGAGAATTACTCTCATTAGTCATTCGAGCTTTCTTTTTCTTTGTCAACTATATCCTACTTTTAGAAGAGTTTTAATGGCATACTACTACATTATTATATTTTGGCAAATTAAAGAGATTGATTTTCTTTAAAATCAATCTGAATTGACTTTAAAAACAGTCAATTCAGTATGTTAAAATTTGGGTTTCACTGTTATGAAATAATCATACCTATTATATAGTAATTTCTAGAAAAACTGAAGTAAAAGCTTTGTGCTAGACCTATGGATTTTGACCTATTTTATTTGTGAAAGTGAGCTATTTATTCTTTTGTTTAGGCATGTTGAACAGACATCTCAAATTTTAGAAGATTAGCAAAGGAGCTAAGCACATTCTGTACTCAGGGTTTTTCTTTAGTAAGTTTAGATGCTATTGTCTTACGGTACTTCTTGTTAAACTATTTTGTTAACATTGACAGGTACTTTGAAGTAGAAATGTTATCTAGCTGACAGGTGGTGCTGCCACCTGCTTAATGCTTTCTTTGAGACAAGTAGATTTTGAGGTATTTGCCCAGCAGAGTACAAGAGAATTGAACCAAAAGTTAGCTTGTATGGATTTTAATCCCAATTTCATCATTTAACTGGGTATAACACTCAAGCAGGTCATCTCTCCAGTGACTTCATTTCTTCATACGAATACATTATTACTGTAACTTCCTTATAGGATAGTCATTGTAAGGATTAAATAAGATGTGGAAACAGTAGAAAGCCCCATATAAATGTGATATGATATTACTACCTTTGGGTATCCTACATTTATGAAGCAAATAACAAACAGATTGAGTATCCCTAATCCAAAAATCCAAATGAAATGTTCCAAAATCCAAAACTTTTTGAGCACTGATATGATGCTCAAATAAAATGCGCGTTAGAGCATTCTGAAGTTTTGTATTAGGGATACTTGACCAGTAAGTATTTATGCAAATATTCCAAAATCTAAAAAAACTGGAAATACTTCTGGTCCCAAGCATTTCAGATAAGGGATAATCAGCCTATATTAAGATAACTAATAGCTTTGAGAAAATTTTGATGCAAGTTTAATTAAAATGTACATATGAGTCCTGTAGTTTCTTAAACTCTTCTCTTTCCTTTTTTTTTTTTTTTGCCCCCCTAAGATGGAGTTTCGCTCTTGTCTCCCAGGCTGGTTTGCAGTGGTGCAATTTCGGCTCACTGCAACCTCTGCCTCCCGGGTCCAAGCACTTCTCCTGCCTCAGCCTCCAAGTAGCAGGGACTACAGGCACACGCCACCATGCCGAGCTAACTTTTGTATTTTTAGTAGAAACAAGGTTTCACCCTGTTGGCCAGGCTGATCTCGAACTCCTGACCTCAGATGATCTACCCGCTTCGGCTTCCGAAAGCATTGGGATTACAGGCGTGATCCATCGCACCTGGTCAAACTGTTCTGTTTCTGAGAAAGTGTGATAGAGAGTCTAACAAGGAAAGTAAGGAATAATAAGTGAAGAATGGCAGGATAATTCATGGTAAAATATTAATGAGGTTTTCAAAATTTGAGGAGGTGTCATTGTGACTGTTCTTATTAGAGTTCATTTGTAAAGATACTATTATTTGCCTCCTTTTTTCAGAGAAATTGTGAGAATTTTCAGCATTTTTATAGTACTTTAATAAGTAAATAGGGTGTTTGCAGTTTAATTTTAATTATTCTTTTCTGCTGAATTTTACATAGGTATTACAGGAATAACCGAAGCAGTTAAAGAGATCACATTGGAAAACAAGGTACTGCTTAATTATATTTTTAAATTTAATGACTAGTTATTTGCCTATCTATCTATCTATCTCTACGCACACATATATAATCACCATATCTGTCTTATAAAAACCCTGGTTATTTATTATCAAGCTCTTTTAAATTCCAGCTTTCTTTCCCATTCGTTTTTTTGTCTCAACACACCAAAACGCTACTGCTGCCTAATGCATCTCTTATTTTCCTTAATTTGCAGTATGGTTAAGTAAAACAGCTTTTAGATTGTAGCTTGTGCAAACTACTAATTTTCACTGACTGGAGTGACTTCTAGGCTAGTTTAAAAGAGATGACTTTTGTTTTAAAATGTATTTAGTACCAAATGTCATGTAAGTAGAGAATTTTGGGGTGGAATTAACTACTTGCTTACTAGTAGATGCTAAGGATATATTAACATTTAAATTTTATAGGTTAAATAGTGCCATAAGCAATTTAATCATTCTCTGTATTTTCTTCACCTACTGGTAATTTGGGGTTTATTTGTTTGAATATTTGAAAGCAAACTTTAGCTTGCATCATTCAAATTTGTAACATTTTGAATGAATAGAAGCTTAATCAGTTAAGTTTTATTGCATGACTTATGGGGTAAAACATAATTGGATAGAGTTTTTCTGCTTGGAAGTTCTGAGTTATTTTAGGCTGTCGTAGGTATTAGATTAGCTTTTCATTTCTCAGATCAATTGCAGTTGTCTTCATGTTTTTATATACCTGTAGTTGTTTGAAATGATATGAAAATATAATATAAAATGCTCTCACCCTTGTCTTAGTTATTTTTTTATCCGTCAGATCACTTAGAGGATAGACTATTTAGGTGGAATAATTGTGTTGCTAGTCTTACGACACCTTTGCTACAACAGTTACTAAAGATATTCTTTATGTGATTTTGTCATTTGGATCTTTCCGGATTTGTAACTGGGGCTTAACAGAAAGTGATAGAAATTAAGACAAGTTTTGTGGGGTTTTTTGGTACAGTTTTATGCTTTAAGATTTAGTTATTTGGCCTGAGAATTCTTCATTTTGAAATTCGACTTTTTGGAGTGTTTGAATGACTTAAGGAGAAATCACACAAATTGCTTTGCTGTTTCAGAAGATCTTTTTTACTCTGACCATTATTATGTATGCTTCAGACTTTGGGAATGATAAATGGCAGAGTAGTGTAGATAGTGATTTTCGTGGATGGGCTTATGGTAATACCTTTAATTTTTTTATAACTTAGAATACTTGCCATCCAAACGCAAGTATTAATCTTGGTTGTCAATTTCTATTGTATTCTACTTTATCAAGTATAAATATCACCAATATGATGAAAATTTTTCTTAATGATTAATTTGTTAGATAATAGCTCATATAATAATTACTGAGACACTGACAGTGGTTTTGTGGTTTCAATTTTGGGTGTAAGAATGATTTAAGTTTTAAATATATAGTGTTAAATAAAACCACCCCTAAGTAAAATGTAACCTAGGTAAAACTAAATGTTCAATTTATCCACTTATTATGTTGACTTCAGATTTTCAGAATATTAATTTTGTGAAAACAATAGCCAGATGTTAAACCTGTTGGTCAGTATTGTTCTTTCACTCTAGAGCTAATATAGTTAAGAAATTAAACTGATATTTTGTGCGTTTTAATAATTGTAAAGTCCGACAACTTGCCTAATTCAGCTAGGATATTGTTAACAAATTAGAGTGTAATAGTGTTTGATTTATATTTTAGCTTATAATATATTTGATTTATAAATATATGCACTTTTTCCCCTTAAATTATAAGTGCACAAGTTAATATAATATTGACCTGATTTTCTAACACTAATGAATTGATTGACCAAAAATACTGTTTTATTGGAAGTGCAACTGGCGATTATTTTTAAATAGTTATCTTAGATGACTCTTACTGCTCCCATAATAACCTTTGTTATCTTTCAGTCACAGCAGTTAGCACATTACTTTTAATGATTGATGTATGAATTCATTATCTCCATTGGAGTTTAAGTTTTTTGTGGAGAAGAACTGCCTTATCATTCTTATTTTCACAGTGGTTACCACTGTGCTAGCACATGGGTGTTCAGTGTTTAAATATTGAATATATTTAAGTGAATTTAAATGTAATTAATTTCAAAGGACAATATAAGACTTCAAGATTGCTCAGCACTATGTGAAGAGGAAGAAGAGGAAGATGAAGGAGAAGCTGCAGATATGGAAGGTATCCCTGTTCTAGATTTGCTTCAATTCCACTAGAATATTGATTTAGAATATTTGTAATTTATGCGGATTGAGAATTCTTCATTGAGTTGTAAGTTTAGCATATAGCAGCCTAGGGTATATTTTATATATGTTTAGTTTATGAAAATTTCATTGGTGTAAAACTTACCTTGATCTTGGACTCTTCTATTTTACTCCGAACATAGTCTTGGACAACAACATTTTTATTGGAATAACTATTAGACATAAATATTTAATACTGGGTACAGCTGCAAGATACTAATTCCTAACCAAATTATTTCAGAGCAGAACAAAGTTTGCTTATTATGCATTTTGTATTTTCTTTTCCCCCTTTGATAGCATCTTTCTACTAAAACCTGAAGATAGTGAGTTTCAATGGGGCCTTTTTTTTTTCTTTTTTTGAGACGGAGTCTCACTCTGTCACCAGGCTGGAGTGCAGTGGCGCAATCTCGGCTCACTGCAACCTCCGTCTCCTGGGTTCAAGTGATTCTCTTGCCTCAGCCTCCCGAGTAACTGAGACTACAGATGCACGCCACCACACTCAGCTAATTTTTGTATTTTTAGTATAGAGACGGGGTTTCACCATATTGGCCAGGATGGTCTTGATCTCTTTACCTTACGATCCACCCACCTTGGCCTCCCAAAGTGCTGGGATTACAGGTGTGGGCCACTGTGCCTGGCTAATGGGGCCTTTTGAACTACACAGAATCCCCTCAGTTTCCCAAGATTCTGAGAAGTCCTCCTCTAGAGTTGCCAGTTGAGAATCACTGCATTAATGAATCATTGTTACAAGAGAGAGAAACCCACTAAAATCAGAGAAGTATGGGTCTGTTAGCACATGGTTATTCAAAGCTTTGTATTTCATGAGCATGATAATCTTTTTCAATACATTTGAAACCTCAGATATTTAAAAGTAGATGAAAAAATTGCTGTCACCAGGGTGACCTCTTTGTTAAATCCAGTTTATCTTTATTACACTTACCTTTTCTGCATTGATTCTGTTAACCGTATCTTCCTCTTTTTTTTCCTCCTTTGGTTTCTATAACACTGGGTTTTCTTCCTCTTTCCTGGACTCTTTCTTCTAGTAATCTATGATTCTTTTCTTTCCCTCAGCAATTAAATGTTACTGTTTCATGGGTTTCTTTCTTTCTTTTTTTTTTTTCCTTGCTTACTCTCTGTACTGCCAGATTTTTTCTTCTGTAATGGCATTCTGTAGTCTGGCATGAGAATTTCTGCAACAAGAAAGATAGCGTATAAATTACATCCAATACTTTGTGAGAGTTTAAATATGAATATATTTATATATGTAAATAGGGTGCATGTGTAAGAAGTCGGAAAAAGGAAAAGGATATGAAAAAAGGGCAGGCATTGAAGGCTGTAAGGCAGCTGAATCCCAAAAATACATAGACTTTAGAGTGAGATAGATTGTGTTTTGTAGCATGCAGAAGTAGAAGATGGTGCCAGGTAGAGTTGAAACACCATAATGGCAAGTGATGCTTGCTGGACCAAAAAAGTACCTTTCTGTTTGTTTTCAAAATTACTTTCAATTCCCCATGAAACCTAGCTATATCTGTTCCTAAATTTCAGTGAGATTCTTGTCCTTATTTACATAGTAAACTGCTATTCCTTAAGGAAATCTGAATGAATTACTTGTAACCAGAATTGATCACAGCAGCCTCACATACCATCTGTATGCTAGGGACTTCCATATCGAATCCTCTAGCCTAGATATTCTCAACTTCAGATTTATTTCAGTTTCATTTCCACCTGGATGTCTCATAGTTGTCAGAAACTGAACTCATCACCTTCTTGCACAAATATTATTTCTGAATTTCATCTGTCTCTGAATGGTATAGTTGACCAAGTTGGGTTGGTGGGGTGGCATAGAACCCTTCGATTAAAGCACTGTTTTCAAAGTACAAGCTGTGGGATTGCCTTAAATATCTGATAGTCATTTAGTATGTTTATTATATTTCCCCTAGATAGAGTTAAAGAATTGCTATATATGTAATTTTGCTCAACAATAATGTTGATGGTATCTAATATAAACGTATTTTCATTTATTGAACAAATTATTTATTGGGCAGTACAGTATTTATCAGGTATTGTCCTTAGTGTTGGAGCTAAAGCAGTAGACATGATCTCATGGAGTTTATATTCTAATCAATGGAGACAAAAAATAGATAAGCAAAAGATATACTGTATTAGTTATAATTGTTAAGGAAAAAATAAAGGAGGAAAGGGCTAGAGAATCTTGGGGTGGGAATGAGTGTTGCAATTTTTAAATAAGTTGGTCAAGAAAAACCTAACTGAAAGTACACACCATTAAAATAAAGCCTGGAAGGAAGTGAATGAAACTAGGTATCTGAGGGAAGAGTGCAAAGGTCCTGAGGTGGGAATGTGTGTGGCTTATGTAAAATACTGTAAGGTATGCTTATGTCCAGATAGGAGAGAAGGGAGAGTAGTAAAGGGTGGATTCAGGTAACCAGGGACCAGGTTCTATAAGGTCTTGACATAACTCAGAGTGAGAGAAGCCATTGGAGGGTTTTTTCTTTTCAAGTAGAGGAGCGACATGATTTAACATTTCAACAGAACCACGGTGCAGTGGTAAGAATAGACTGAAGGGAGAAGGGGACAGCAGGGGGCTGTTTTGATAATCTAGGCAAGAAAAGATGGTGGCTTGGGCTAGGGTCATAACATTGGTAGTGGTGAGAAACAGTAGAATTCTGGAATATTTTGAGAGTTGAGCCAAAGAGATTTGCTGCTGGATTGGATGTCATATGTGACAAGCGGAGTAGTCAAGGGTGACTCCAAGGTTTTTGACCTGAGCTTCTAGAAAGATACCATTAACTGAGATGCGGAAAAATCAAGAGTGATTAGCTTTGGAGAGGGAGTCAGGAACTCAGTTTTAGACATGTGATATTTGCAGTGTTCATTAGTTATCTAGTGGAGAAGTGAAATAAACAAATATCCAAGTCTGCAGACAGGGAATAAATTTGAAAGTCATCAATATTTAAAGTCATTGAGTCTGGATGAAATCGTTACAGAAGTAAGTGTGGATAGAGGAGAGGCAAGGTCCAGAAACTGAGCCCTTGGTTACTGCAGTGTTTGATTTTATGGTTCTTTTAAAGCAGAGGTGATGAAGAGGAACCAGCCTAGAAGATAGTGAAGCAACAGTCAGTGATGTGGGAGGAAAGCCATATTTTAAAAGCCAAGAAAAGAAAATGTTCCAAGGAGAAGGGACTAAAAAATGCCACGTGTTCCTGATAGGTCAGTTAAGATGAAAACTGGGAACTTACCACTGGATTCAGCAAAGAGGAGGTCACCGATGACTTTAATGAACATGTTTATGCAGTTATAGAAGTAGCCTTGTATACACTGTGGAGCCACTGAGGACTCTACAGCATTATTATGTCAAGCCTTAAACATGCTGACTTTCTCTGGGCTTTTGCCTTTGGAAGTATCAAATTAGCTCACTTATATCTATTCAATATCTTTGTTAAAAACAACAGCAAAATCCCAGTTTTTGAATGCTACTATGAAGTAATACTTAAATTGGTTTAGGCAATTTTCTTGAACTTGATTAATCTTTTGTTGCTTTTTATAACAGAATATGAAGAGAGTGGATTGTTGGAAACAGATGAGGTTTGTAAATTGAGTTTTCTTTAGTTAATTTTTAATGAATGAACTTGGGGATTCGTGTTCTTATTAATATATTGATCTTTCAAAGAAATTCTAATTTGTTCATATTGATTATAGCATATACAATTTAGCTTTGAGTTCAAGTTCATTTACCCTTAAGAAAACAAAATATAGAATGGAAAAAATAGGTTTTCTAGAATGTCACATTCATACTGATTTAATGGTTGTAAATTTTTCTCTTTTATTATGTGCCAGGCTACCCTAGATACAAGCAAAATAGTAGAAGCTTGTAAAGCCAAAACTGATGCTGGCGGTGAAGATGCTATTTTGCAAACCAGAACTTACGACCTTTACATCACTTATGATAAATATTACCAGACTCCACGATTATGGTTGTTTGGCTATGATGAGGTAAAAATTAGAAGCATTATATTTTAATATCAATATTTTAAATTGTTGGGTTTAATTTCTTCTTCATTAGGTCCATGGGTATTTATTGTAGTGTTTTAAATGTTGGAAATCATTTATTTTACAGTTTTATGATTAATGTTGAACTTGATTCTTTCTTATTTTGAATGAACTATAAATTATTCAGTGTAGCAACAATAATGCTAAGACATAAACAGAAATAGTCTGTTACGTATTCCTTGACCTCTAAGCTTATGCCTTCAAAATGTGAGGGAAATTTAAATTTTGTTTGGGATTACATCAGTTGGGTATGTAGGCATTTAGAGAATGACCATTGTCACATGTGAAGAAAGTGGATTGTTGTATGTATGTATTTTTCCCCTTAAGACAGAAAACTCATCTGCTTAATTGAATTAAAGGATAATTGATATTAACTTGTTTAATCTGTCATTCTTATGGCTATATATGGGAAACAAGAAAATAAAATCAGTCTAAAAGATGAGTTACAAAGCTATAAAATGTTTTGACAGCCACAAACTTGTCTTTTTGTGAGATTTTTTTTCTGCATTAGGGGGTAGCTGTCACAGAGCTTGGCTATGACTCCTTCCTGTCCTTCCCTTGATATTAATAAATTGTAAAATTTCCCGGAAATCATTCTAAACAGTCTAGAATTCTAAATTGCAAGTGACGTGAGATGGAGAACTAAATATATTAGAAACCTTGAGATTTAGGCTGAAAGTTTCTAAATAGTAAATTTTTTTTTTTTTTTTTTTTTTGAGATGGAGTCTCACTCTGTCGCCCAGGGTGGAGTGCAGTGGCGCAATCTCAGCTTACTGCAAGCTCCACCTCTGAGGTTCACGCCATTCTCCTGCCTCAGCCTCACAAGTAGCTGGGACCACAGGTCCCCGCCACCACGCCCTGCTAATTTTTTGTATTTTTAGTAGAGACGGGGTTTCACCGTGTTGACCAGGATGGTCTTGATCTCCTGACCTCGTGTTCTACCCGCCTCAGCCTCCCAAGTGCTGGGATTACAGGAGTGAGCCACTGCATCCGGCCCTAAATAGTAATTTCACAGCATTTTTTATGCTTTCAGCAACGGCAGCCTTTAACAGTTGAGCACATGTATGAAGACATCAGTCAAGATCATGTGAAGAAAACAGTGACCATTGAAAATCACCCTCATCTGCCACCACCTCCTATGTGTTCAGTTCACCCATGCAGGTATGTATATGTAGAGATAAATATATTTTTTGGTGTGATTGTATATTTCATGGATTTGTTACTTGAGAATCTTGAAACATAGAACCCTAACAGAAAAAAATTTTCTTAATAAACAAGTAAAATTCTCTCTTGTCCTCCTTAGAAATTTTCTTGTGCTTACATATATAAGAAAAAGGAAAAAAACAACTCACCAATTTAAGTTTAATACGTTAAGAATTTTTTTGTTCTCTGTGGGTGTTTGTAGAATAGATGGATCTTTGTGATTTTACTACACTTTTTAGCTCCCAGAACAGTTTGGAAGATTCTGTTTTTGACTCAGAAATAGTCATCATTTAGATATGGTTTGCTGTGTTGTGACTGCTTTTCTGTGAATGTAGACCATAGAGTTAACCTTGTGATTTTTTTAGGTGACCTATTTGCTTTCTTTTATTGATTAGTGAAGGGAGATATATGTATGTATGTTCTTCAGTTGAGAGTTCGTCAGCCTTAGCAAGTCAAGTGTGTTTATATATTGGGATTTTCTTTGTGTCAGTGGCTTTTCACAGAACCAAATCTGTGAAGCTAAACCTATATACATGATTTGTTCAAAATTTTTCTTTAAAAAAAAAAGTTATTACATGCTAATTTCTTTAGGTTGGTTATTTCTAATAGATAACTTTTGCAGTTGATTGGAAAATACTAGTAAGTTTTTTTCGGTGAATATTGGTTACATACTAGTAACAGTATTTTTCAGTGAAACTCATTCTGTTGACCAATTAGATGAAACATTTCATTTTCTCTTCCCTCTAGTTAAAAACAACCTTTAATATTTTCTTCTGGTATTCTGCAACCTCTTTACTCTCAAACTTTAACCCCATGGGAGACCTTGATCATTTTTTCATTTTTTTAATGTCTGAAACTTTAATTGCTGGCTATGAAAAATAATTTAGGAGCCATTAGCTTTAGTTTTGAATTATGTAATCTAAAAAGTTTTCAGTTTTTAGAATTATTCTCTTGATTCCTCTTATGGTTTAAGGTCTTAGGATGGTGCTTATCAAACTGAAGCATATTTCTTTCTGAGGTGTAAAATTTACTCATTTGGGGGAAAAGTAATTTAACTGGTAATTATGTTAAACATTTTAATAAAATAGATGACTATATTGTGGAATGGGATGCAAATATTTCAAAAAATCTGAGTGCCTATAAAATAAAACTTCAAGGATATTTTAGACCGTTCTATGGGCTGCCTCAGATTGTGCCTTCAAATCCTCTGGAATGATACATTCCCTCTCATATTCTAAGTTAACTGCCTCTATCGAAGGTTGTAGTCGTAAAAACTGAAGCAGCATTATTTAAGCCAAGGTATGTTAAAAAGACTTTCTTTAAAAATTGTCTTTTTCTTAGTTTTTGTGCCTAGATACTTTGATACCACTATTTTCTGTAGCACAGGAGAGATACCAATTGGCCATGATGTATAGATAGGATAGAAACTTCATATAAATAAATACCTTTCTTTTTATAAGCAAAAATAATTGTTTTTACATAGAATTGGATAAATTTTAGAATACCCATTAGGACAAAGAAACAAATACAAACCTCTTAACTCTGACCAATTAGCTTTTCTTAAACCCTCTCAATTTTGGCTTGTTCTCAACTAAATCAACAGCCCAGATCACACGATTATAGATACCTCTTTGCTTTTTTGTCCAACTGACACCATGTGCCTTTTTTTTTTTTTTTTTGTAATTTGCGTGATATGACTCTTTTTTGTTTCTTAGAGCAAACAGCTGTCATTCCACATTTTCTCCTGCATGATTTCCCCTTCCCTGGTTTTCTGCCTTCCTTATCTGTCCCAATTATCAGAACACTAACTAATGCCATTGTGCCTGCTGTGACTACCATAGCTTTTTAAGATTACGCCCTCCACTGGTAAAACTATTTGCATGGCATAACAATCTATAATCTTGTGTTTTGGAAGTGGAGGGGAGATATTTTATAATTTAACTATTTTAATAAATACTTTATAGTTATTGGGGAATGGTGGGAGAGATAAGTTTGTAATGTAACTATTATATTAAAAATTAATTCACTGACAGTAATACGGTCGATTTCTTTACAAATGAAAATGTGTTTTTCCTCTTTTGGTCTAATCGGTCTACATTAATAATTTTTTTTTTGGCTTCTAGGCATGCTGAGGTGATGAAGAAAATCATTGAGACTGTTGCAGAAGGAGGGGGAGAACTTGGAGTTCATATGTATCCTTCCCTGTGTGTAGGATTAATGGCAAAATGGCTTTAGGATTTTTTTTTTTTTTTTGAGAAATTTAGTGTAACCTTAATGACATAGTACCTATAACTTGTTTTAACTTCTCATATCTGAAAATCCTAGTGGAAGTCTTTAATTTATTTAGAAAATGTTTTTTGTGGTAGTTACACCTTGCTTAGTTGATTAGAACATGTCCCCATGTGTAGCAGTAGCTCAGCCTTGTTACAGAGGTAACTACTAATTTAGAGTAATAACATGAGTATCTTTTTCTTAGGTATATTTCCAATTTAACTTGTTACCAAAAATGTACTTTCCCATCAGGTAAAAGTAAAATTATAGGTTGTGTCAATTGGAGGTGTCTCTGAAGCAAATAATTCAACTTAAACAAATAGGTAAATTAAAAAGTAATTAATGTACTACATGAAGTGCTTTAGATATTCTTAAAATATAGTATGTTCATTTTTCTCAAGACAGTAGCACCTTTCTTGTATCTTACTATAGTTTTCCTACTCAGTTTTCTTGGATTGACAAAAGTAATAAATTCAAGTTAATGCCCAAGCAAACTGTTGGATCCTAAAGTACCTGTACGCATAGCATAGATTCATCACACAGTCAAAATCAGTGATTAAGATGCCAGATAGCTTGAATTAGTTTCATGCTAGGTTAATAGTTGACACGGTGGTGGTTTCTGTTACTAAGTATTAGATTAGATATGGAGACTCAGACTGAGGGGCGTTGCTAATAAAGTGTGTCCCTAAGAAGAACTATGAGCTGATTTGATATTGAAACAAACCTAAAACTTCCAGTCCAAACCATATTTACTCCTAAAGTCCTATTATGCCTAACTGGCACATCTCTATGCTGGATACTAGGAAGCAACTGGGAAGACTGTCTATATATAATTCATAATAGTAATTGGTTTCCCCCAATGAAAAGTAAGCTCTTTTTTTTTTTTTTTTTTTTTTTTTTTTTTTTTTTTTTTTTGAGACGGAGTGTCGCTGTGTCTCCCAGGCTGGAGTGCAGTGGCGTGATCTCGGCTCACTGCAAGCTCCGCCTCCCGGGTTCACGCCATTCTCCTGCCTCAGCCTCCCAAGTAGCTGAGACTACAGGCGCCCGCCACCACGCCCGGCTAGTTTTTTGTATTTTTAGTAGAGACGGGGTTTCACCATGTTAGCCAGGATAGTCTCGATCTCCTGACCTCGTGATCCACCCGCCTCGGCCTCCCAAAGTGCTGGGATTACAGGCTTGAGCCACCGCGCCCGGCCGAAAAGTAAGCTCTTAACGTTTTTAAGTGCAATGAACATAAAAAAATTTCAGAATTTAATTAAAGACAGTCCAGTAAAGCAGTGTGACAAATACATACAGTAACCTAGAATCAGTCTACTATATAGGGTTTTCATTTAAGTTTTTTCTCTTTTGCTACAGTACTTTTATAGTCTATTCTGCCTTATTTTCTGACATAACTCTAGCAAACTTAAAGGGGTCTAGTAAATGAGTACATTTTGTACTCGATTAAACAGGTATAGCTTTGTCCCTTTATTTTTATATCAAAGTAATTGTGCTTATATGAACACCTACTCATTAAGAAGCTTCAAATTCAATATTAGAATGAGTGGTCAGGTAACTTTAAAGAGCCTCATGTTAAATAGACACAAATTTGCATAGTTGAATTCTTTAATAGACTTAATTTAAGGGTTTTTGATTTTTTTTGAGAAATTAATGGCTTAATAAAATGGATAATTACAACATGGGCTTAAAACATAGAACTGTTTACAAATCTTATTTTCCTTAACTAAACCTTTAGGTATCTTCTTATTTTCTTGAAATTTGTACAAGCTGTCATTCCAACAATAGAATATGACTACACAAGGCATTTCACAATGTAGTGAAGAGAGCATAATATCTATCCTAATTACTGGTTCTGATTTTTAAAGAATTAACCCATAGATGTGACCATTGACCATATTCATCAATATATACAGTTTCTCTAATAAAGGGACTTATATGTTTATGCATTAAATAAAAATATGTTCCGCTACCAGCCTTATTTGTTTAATAAAAATCAGTGTAAAGAGACAGTTTTTCTTGCTTCTTATTAAAAGGTTATGATTTGATTTCCCCTAAATAACAATAAGTGAAGACATCTGTCTCATATAGAATGATGACAGATTATTTTTGGTTCACATTTATGAGGAAGGTATTAAATGTATAAGTCTCAAAACTAGGATTAGAAAACACTGTGTGCTAGACTGTCTTCTTTTCTTTGTTCCTTTTGTTTTCTCTTACCTTTTCCTGTCTGCTGATAGTTAATATTTATGATGCGCTTACTGTTTGCCATGAACTCTTAAGTACTATTACTTACATGTTTCCCAATTGTTGTATTAAGTTCATAGCACCAAAATTATTTTTTATTAAGGATTCGGGAATATTTCTTCTATTGTGATTGCCTGGTAGAATACTAGAATTTAAAGGGATAATAAGTTTATTCTGTCATATCACCTTATAGATCTAGGTATAGGAGTTTAGAAAGGCAAGTATTCTGCTCTAGGATACATACTGAAAGCCAAGGAGGAAAACCTAAGCCCTTTGTTCTCTTTATACCACTACATGCCTCATCTTTGTTCTTTCAGTAGTCTGCACAAAGTGGAATGGCTAATCTTGTCCATAGTTTTGTTTTATTTTCTCCTCATCATTTAAGAATATCCTCCTTGCTTTCTTTCTTTTCCTCCCTTTTCCAATCAATTATTGTATTACAAGAAAATCTCCATAATGAAGTTAATGACTTGGAGGTATTGTGGTGTTTGATACGGTATAATACGGAGATGATAAACATGGACGTCATCCTCATACTTCAAAATATTCTGCTTGCTCATGTAGACAGAAAACTGCTCTCCTTTCTTAAATTGATCTTTTAAACCGATTTTACTGGAATTTTTTTTTCAGTATCTTTCATTTACATGATCTCAAATATTAAATGTTATCACATTGTCAGCATTTTTCTCCCAGTTAAGTTTTATTTGTCAAAAGTATAGGCATCTTCAATCCCTCAATTCTTTTGTTGTTAAGTAGTCATATTTATCTCAGTCACCACTAGGTGGCACAAATACTTTTTTGGTCAAACCTTTTAAATTTCAGGATATTTTTTACAATTGAAATATTTGTATGGTTATCCAGTGTATAAATAAAAGCGCGTGTGTTAATGGTATAAATGTGTTTTTATGAGTTCAGATTTATAGCACTCATTGAAAACAGTGAGTTTTGATGAACAATAGATTTGTTCTGAAAAGCTTGAAATTCAGATTATGGATAATCTTACAAATTTTCACTTCGAGTTTATTTCTAATTTTAGTTTCATAGTATTTTAAAACATTAGATTTACATACATAGCAAATGGTATTAACTTTTTTAACTTTTAATTTTAAAATAATTTTATAAAGATTTATAGAACCGTTCCAAAGGTAGCACAAGAGTCCTGTGTACTCCACTCAGCTTCCTATATGTCAATATTTTACTAAGAAATTAACACTGATACTATCAACTACAGATTTTATTCACATTTCCTCAGTTGTTTGTTCATTGTTTCCTCATTATTAGCCTGAGGTTATGAATTTTGGGGAAGCATACCACAGAAGTTATGTGTCTTTCCCTTTACATTATGTATTTCTCATTGCATTTAGTACTACTAAGTCTATAGTACTTAATTAAGGTGATGTTTGCTAGGTTTCTCTACTCTATATAGTTTAATATTTATTCCTTTCCATTGTTAGAAGTGAATCACTAAGTCTATAGAAGTTTATAGCCACAAGGGAAAAGAATTAATCTTTGCTTTCTGGAGAAACCACCACAGTAGTAATCAGTAAATTTTGGGAGAGATATTTTGAGGTAATAAAAATATCCAGTTTTTAAGTTTCATCTAGTAATTTTAGCATTAATCAATGAATCTTGCCTGAAACAGTTATTACTGTAGTGTTCTACTGGTATGCCTATTTTGCTTATATCACCCCCCCACACACACACGGTTTTTTTTTTTTTTTTTTTTTTTTGGAGACAGAATCTTGCTGTCACCCAGGCTGGATTGCAGTGATGCGATCTCGGCTCACTGCAACCTCCACCTCCCTGGTTCAAGTGATTCTCATGCCTCAGCCTCACAAGTAACTGGGATTATACAGCATGTGCAACCACGTCAGGCTAATTTTTGTATTTTTAGTAGAGACAGAGTTGCACTATTTTGGCTAGGCTGGTTTCGAACGCCTGGCCTCAAGTGATCTGTCTGCCTCAGCCTCCCAAAGTGTTGGGATTATAGGCATAAGCCAACATGCTTGCCTTTCACTCCACCTTGATTACTGTGGTAAACCTTGAAATAGCATAGTGTGAACCCTCCAACAATTGTTGTGGCTATTCTAGTTTCTTTGCCATTCCATATAAATTTTAGAATCAGCTTGCTGGGATTTTAAGTGCGTTCAATCTGTAGATCAAGTAAGGGAGAATTTACATCTTAACGACATTGAGTCTTCAAATTTATAAATAGAATATATCTCTAGGTTTTTAAAATTCCTTTCATCATGTACATATTTCGTTAGATTTATACCTAAGTACTTTGAGGTTTTTTGGTGCTATTATGTGGCTATAAACTTTCTAGGAAGTCCAGTATAATGTTGAGTAGGAGTGATAACAGGTGATATCTTTGCCTAGTTTTTGATCTTGGAGCAATTGAGTTTTTCACTATTAAGTAGAATGTTAGCTGTAGCTTTTTATGGATGCCTTCTGTTAAGGAAGCTCCCCTCAAATTCTAGTTTGCTGAGAGTTTTTGTCATGAATGTTGAAGTTTTCCAAATTATTTTTCTTTATCTCTTGGGATGATCAATATAGTTTTTAAAATTTAGTTTGTTAATTTGGTGAATTACATTAACTATTGAGACAGCCTTGCATTCCTTGAATGAACTCTGTAGTTTCATGTTTATGTGTTGCTGGATTTGGTTTTGTAAAATTTGGAGTGGGGGGGTGACTTTTGCATTTGCATTCTTTAGGGATGTTGGACTGTTTTCTTCTAATGTCTTTCTCTGGTTTCAGTTTAGGAATAATGCCTCATAATATGAGTTGAGTAGTATGTGTTCTCTTATTTTCTTGAAGAGGTTGCATAGAAGCTAAATTTGCCAGTAAAACATTGGGGCCTGGATATTTTAAGTTTTAAAATGTAGCATTATTATTATTATTATTATTTTTTTTTTTTTTTTTTTTTTTTTTTTTTTTTTTGAGACGGAATCTCGCTCTGTCGCCCAGGCTGGAGTGCAGTGGCCAGATCTCAGCTCACTGCAAGCTCTGACTCCCGGGTTCACGCCATTCTCCTGCCTCAGCCTCCCGAGTAGCTGGGACTACAGGCACCCACCACCTCGCCCGGCTAGTTTTTTGTATTTTTTAGTAGAGACGGGGTTTCACCGTATTAGCCAGGATGGTCTCGATCTCCTGACCTCGTGATCCGCCCGTCTCGGCCTCCCAAAGTGCTGGGATTACAGGCTTGAGCCACTCGCCCGGCCGGACAATTTCTTGTGTGAGTTTGATAGTTTGTGTTTTTTTAAGGAATTTTGTTCTATAGTAGATATAGAAGGGAAAGATCCTGGTAGAGTTTCTGTCCCTCGTGCATAGCTAACATTCCCCTCCCCTAGGTCTCCACCACAATGCATAGGTTCTTTTTATTTCTGTGAGTGCCAGGTGGAGTTCCTGGAAGAAGAGCCTGTAAGAGGATGTGGTCTCCTCTCAGGGGTTTCAGCCTCAGGGCTTTCACCTTATTCTGCACTCGACTTTCACCAGTTTGTCAGCTATTTTAGATGAACTACCCCAAGTGGGCTTGTGTCATCTCTTTCTGTAGAGGAGATTTTGGACCAGTTGTTTTCTCTGAAACCTCAGGTCTCCTGAGAGTTTTCAGAAAGTCTTAAATTTGAAGTTAGTCCTGCCCCTTTTTTACTACAGGGTGAAATCAACACTTCCAACTTTCTACATCCTGAGGCGGAAGTCTCTATGTTGTTTAAAATGCCAATTCAGGATATACTCCTTAAGCTAAATTGTGGAAAAATGGTTCCAACCTCTGCCTATAAATGATTTTACTTGGAAGTGTAATGTGATTGTTCATGGTATACTAAGCATTTAGTATATAACATGTTTACTTTTTTTAGCAGTTTGAAAAATAGTTGGTATATGTTTAAAATGTAATTCTGTGGGGAAAAGAAAGAGATCAGACTGTTACTGTGTCTATGTAGAAAGAAGTAGACATAAGAAACTCCATTTTGTTCCGTACTAAGAAATTCTGCCTTGAGATGCTGTTAATCTATAACCCTAGCCCCAACCCTGGGCCCGCAGAGACATGTGCTATGTTGATTCAAGGTTTAATGGATTTAGGGCTATGCAGGATGTGCTTTGTTAAAAAGGTGTTTGAAGGCAATATGCTTGGTAAAAGTCATCGCCATTCTCTAACGTGGAGTACCCAGGGACACAATGCACTGTGGAAGGCCGCAGGGTCCTCTGCCTAGGAAAGCCAGGTATTGTCCAAGGTTTCTCCCCATGTAATAGCCTGAGATATGGCCTCATGGGAAGTGAAAGACCTGACCGTCCCCCAGCCCCACACCCGTAAAGGGTCTGTGCTGAGGAGGAGTAGTGAAAGAGGAAAGCCTCTTTGCAGTTGAGATAAGAGGAAGTCATCTGTCTCCTGTTTGTCCCTGGGAATGGAATGTCTCAGTGTAAAACCCGATCATACGTTCTATTTACTGAGATAGGAGAAAACCGCCTTATGGCTGGAGGTGAGACATACTGGCAGCAATACTGCTCTTTACTGCACTAAAATGTTTGTGTAAAGTCAGACATAAATCTGGCCTACGTGCACATCGAGGCACAGCACCTTTCCTTAAACTTACTTATGACACAGAGATCTTTGCTCACCTATTTTCCTGCTGACCCTCTCCTCACCATTACCCTGTAGTCCTGCCGCATCCCCCTCACCGAGATGATAGAGATAGTGATCAATAAATACTGAGGGAACTCAGAGACCAGTGCCAGCGTGGGTTCTCCATATGCTGAGTGCCAGTCCCCTGGGCCCACTGTTCTTTCTGTATACTTTGTGTCTGTGTCTTACTTCTTTTCGCAGTCTCTCATCCCACCTGATGAGAAACACTCACAGGTGTGTAGGGGCTGGCCCCTTTCATAATTCAAATAAATTAGTGATATAAGAACCCCCAAAGCACTCTGCAAAACTTACTCGTCTGAAGAATGCATAGTTCATTTTGTAGGATTTGAGCTTCTATTGCAAAAAAGGAGAGACAACCAAGCAACTTAAGCCCAACGTCTCCTAAAAAATATTAAGTAGAAAGAATAGCAGGCCTGTAGAAAAATATTAAGTAGAAAGAATAGCAGGCCTGTAGAAAAATATTAAGTAGAATAGCAGGCCTAAGCGCATGAACTGCAGTAAGTTGTTTCATAGGTAAATCTTACTACTTGTTAGGCCACAGAATGGAGGATACTTTGTGTTTACAATTTATACTCTTCCTATTTCCAGAGATTTAAGGGAACATATTCTTGCAGTGACAACTCAAATCACTGGCAAATTGGTCGAGCTATATTGACTGCTTCTCATCTTACAGACCTTTCCAGAAGGCTGCTTAGTGTCTTTAGGACATGACAGCAGGTTCCTCCCAGAGCAAGTCATCTAAGAGAGTAAGGCAGAAGCTGCAATATCTCTTATGACCTAGTCTCAAAATTCACATGATGTGATTTCCTCAGTATCCTATTGATAATAGAGGTCAGCCTATTCAGTGTGAGAGGGAACTACACAAGTGTGTGAATGTCATGAGATGATGATTGTGAACCATCTTGGAGGCTCACTAGCATAGCCAGGAATCTCAATTAAAAAAAATTTTGAGGCATCAAGATAGCTGACTGAAGGTGCCCAGCACTCACCTCCAAAGAGAAAAGCCAAACAACAAGTAGATAGCCACATGTTGAATAGAGTGTCCAAGGGAGAACACTGGGGATTCAACAGGGAAGTGACAGGGACCCTAAGGCACAGAAACTCAAGATGGCAACAGAGAGGAGAAAGCAAAGCACCCAACTTGGATTGGCTTTTAGCTGAGAAGGATTCCGCATTCTAGGGAAAAGATAAATGGGAGATCCCCAGCAGTCCTCGTTCCCACAACAGATGCTTGCAATCTTACCTACATGAGAGCCCCTTATCCCTCACAGGTCCTGACCCTAGGATAGGGAGCTGCCTGGAGTTCTTGCCAACTATACTGTTTCAGAGAGAGAATTCACACTGGGTCCCACTGACCCCCTGGTATCCAAGCTGCTATAGCACAGTGCCATTTTGAGAGTGGCACTACCACTGTACTACATTGTGCTCAGGTGCCCAGTAGACCCTGCATCTCCACATTCCCTGGGACCCTGTTGACATCCACTCCGAGGGTTGTAGCATCACAACACAAGCTGGACCCCAGCAAAGTCTTGTTCTCGGCACTTGAGCCCAGTCAGCATCCTATACCCTGGGAAAAGGAAGTCCAAAACATCCGGGAGGCTGCTCCCAGAACATAGCCAATATGTGCACTCCCCAGAGCCTGAGACCCACTTGCCCATGTGTGCCACCCATAGTCCAAGGACTGTCCTGCCCAGGGCTTGCTGCCACTGGCACCTATGCATGGTGTCCAGGAACCAAGGACTAATTTGCCTGTAACCCACCATCACCAGCAACCTTGCCCGCTACAGTGGTAAGGCTGCTGCATGCCTGCACCCATTGCCCAGGAGCCCCAAGGACTGGTTGACCTGGTATCTGCAGTCACCATCACCAGTACCCAAGCATGCCCCCTCTGAGAGCTAAGAGCTGGCTTGCCCAGCATTCTTGTCTCCAGCAAAGTCTTGCCATAGCCTCCACAAACAATTGCAGCCTAAAGTGAGTAACTTGCAGACACCACTGATTATTACAGTTTAAGAAAATATGGAGACTACACTATTGTGCCCACCCAGAATGAAAGCCAAAGCAACCTACCCAATTGACACTATAGATAAATGTAAGGAAAAACTCTGCTTATGGAAGCTGCTCCATAAAATTGGAAGAAGCAGTGGTTACAATAGATGCACAAATGTCAACACAGGGACACAAACATGAAAAAGCAAGGAAACAGGACACAATAAAGGGGCACAATAATTTTCCCCAGTAACAGATCCCAAAGAAAAGGAAAGCTAATGCCTAAAAAGAAATTCAAAATAAGGAAATTCAGTGAGGAGCAATAGAGCACAAATGGACAATACAAAGGAACCAGGAAAACAGTGTATGATCTAAGTGAGAAATTCAACATAGAATAAAAGAGAAAAAAGAGAAGTCCTGGAATTGAGGAATTCAATGAATGAAATAAAAAATGCAATTGAGAGCTTCAACAATAGACTAGATCAAGCAGAAGAAAGAATTTTGAACTTGAAGACAAGTGTTTTGAATAACACATTTGTACATGTAGAAAAATATATATAAAAGAATGAAGAATGTCTACATGATACTATCAGGTGAACAAATATTAGCATTTTAAGGATTCGGAAGTGAAAAGAAATGGGGAAAAACATAGACAACCTATTTAATGAAATAATAGCTGAGAACTTCCCAAGTCTTGAGAGAGAAATAGACAAAACTCAACAACTGTGTATAGAAGGAGCACACCTCAACATAATGAAGGCTATATATGATAAGTCCACAACTAACATATTGACTGGGGAAAAGCTGAAAGCCTTACTTATAAGAACTGGTACAAGACCAAGATGCCCACATTCACCACTGTTTTTCAACATAGTACTGGAAGTCCTAGCCAGAGCATTTAAGCAAGAGAAAGAGATAAAAGGCCTCCAAGGTGGAAAAGAGGAAGTCAAATTGTTCCTCTTTGTAGATAACATGATATTCTATAATATATAGAAAAATGTAAAGACACCACGCAAAAGCTCTTAGAACTGACAAATGAGTTTAGTAAAGTTACAGGATACAAAACCAAATGCAAAAGTCAATAAGTCAATAGCATTTGTATACACCAATAATGAACTAGCTGAAAAAGAAATCAAGAAAGCAATCCTATTTACAATAGCTACAAAAACAACAACAACAACTAAGGATGAATTTAACCAAAGAGATGAGTGACTACTGCAATGAAAACTATAAAACACTGATGAAAGAAACTGAAGAGGCCAAAAAAAAATTGAGACATCCCATGCTCATGGATTGGAAGAATTAATGTTAAAATGACTATACTACCCAAAGCAATCTACAAATTTAATGCAATCCTTATCAAAATACTAATGTCATTCTTCATAGAAATAGAGAAAACAATTCTAAAATTCATGTGGAACCATAAATAGCCAATGGAATCCTGAGCAAAAATAACAAAGTTAGAGGTCTCACACTACCTGACTTCAAAATATACAACAAAGCTACAGTAACCAAAACAGCATGGTACTGGCATGAAAACAAACACATAGAGAAATAGAACAGAGAACCTAAAAATCTGCATATTCAAAACCAACTGATTTTTGACAAAGATGCCAAGAATGCTGGGGAAAGAGCCCCCTCTTCAATAAATGATGCTGGGGAAACTGTATATCCATATGCAGAAGAATGATACTAAACCCTTATTTCTCACTGTATACCCAAACCAATCAAAGTAGCTTAAAACAAAAACAAAAATAAACAAATGGAATAATACCAAACTAAGAAGCTTGTGCACAGGAAATGAAACAACTGAGTAAAGAGACAACCTGTAGAATTCAAGAAAATATTTACAAACTATTCATGTGACAAGGGACAAATATTCCCAATATACAAAGAACTCAATTCAATAGCAAAAAAAAAAAAAAATCTGATTTTTAAATGGACAAAGAATCTGAACAGTCATTTCTTAGAAGACACACAAATGACCAAGGATATGAAAAATGCTCCACATCACTAATCATCTGAGAAATGCAAATCAGAACTACAATGAGATATCTCATCCGAGTTAGAATTGGTTATTATCAAAAGACAAAAAATAAATGCTCGAGGATGCAGAGATATGCTGTTAGTGGGAAGGCAAATTAGCCTTTATGGAAAACATTATGGAGGTTTCCCAAAAAAACTAAAAATAGAATTACCCTAACATCCAGCAATCTCACTAAGGTTATCTGGAGGAAAGGAAATCTATATATCAGAGAGATTCCTGCACCTTCATGTTTATTGAACCACTATTAACAATAGTCAAGATATGAAATGTCCATCAAAAGATGAATGGATAAGGTGGTCTATATACACACGATGGAATTCTATTTGGCCATAAAAAAGAATGAAATCTTCTAATTTGTGGCAACATGGATGAACCTGGAGGACATGTTAACTGAAATAAGATGGCACAGAAAGATAAATACCACAAAAAAAAGAGCTCATAGAGAGTATAATTGTGGTTTTTAAGAGTCTGGGAAGAGTAGTAGGGAGGGAAGAGTAGTGGGGAGGGGAGGATAGGGAGAAGTTCGTTAACAGATGAAATTATAGCTAAAGAGGAGGAATAAGTTCTAGAGTTCTGTAGCACTGTTAGGTAAATATTGTGTATTTTTTTAAAAGCTAGAAGAGAGGATTTTTATTTTGAATATTCACATCATAAATATTTGAGACAATGGATATGCTTAATTACCCTGACTTAGTCATTACAAATTGTATACATGTATTGAAAAACTACTGTATATCCCATAAATATGTAGTTATCACATGGTAAAGAAAGAAAAACAATGAAATATTAATAGGCAATTTACAGAAACCCAAAAGTCCAACAAGTGTGTAAAGATCCTCAAACTTATCAGAGAGATACGTATTATTACAGTAAGATACCTCTTTATCTGGTGAAAAATTAGGTTGGATAGTTGTTAGCATTCAAAGAAATGTGAACATAGAGGAATGCTTGTGCACGGCTGATAGGGTATAGACCGGCACAACCATTTTAGGGAGTAACCTGGCAGTATCTAATCCAATTGAGTGTACCTCACTCCTGAGTATATACCACAAAAGAATACATGCAGAGGACCTCAAGGAATGATATAGGAGGATGCTCATTGCTGTGTTGCTTGTGGTGGCAGGAGTTGGAAGTAATCTGGCCTCTTATTACTGATAGAGTTACAAGGGATTATGCAGCAATTAGAAAGAGATACACGTGAAACAACATGAATAGATCTTAAATATAGATCTGAATTTTTAAAAGTTATTTGTAGTTAACTCTACCATTTTTATTTGGTTACCTATATGGCAACATAAATATATTATCTAAACCAAAATTCTTGATTTTATATCTGCTGCCAAAAAAGTAACTACCACAACTGAACTAACAATAAAAACCCTTGCTCCTCTAATAATCTTTCTCATCTCAGTGAATGCCACTACTCTCCTCAAAATTTGTCCCGAGCCAAAAATTTTAAGAGCCATCTTTTGTTCCTCTTTCTCTATACCTCACTTGACTAACACATGTCCCAGCAATCAGGCACAAGCTCTGTCCTCTCTACCTCCAAAATACATCCTGATGCATAGGATTTTCTGTCCTGAAGTAGCACCTCATGTGATTCCAATGCAGGAGTTTCCTGAATCACACTTTGAGAAACTGAAAACATGCCTTCCTGCTCTGTTGAGGAGTAAGCTTTTCCTCTTTGGTAAATTTTGGGAAGATAATAATTTTTGGCTTTTTAGAATAAAGATTGTTGTGATTCCATTGTTAATAATCAGTGAATCAAAAGATCCCAACTAGTAATATCATTCCAGTTTTATCACCAACACAGCTGACAGACTGAAAGTTTAATGAACAGCAAGTAATTAAGACCTAGGCTTTAGAACCAATATTTAATTCCCAGATGCCTTACTTTTAGTTGTGTAACTTTGGTTTGTTTATTTACCTCTGAACCCCCAGGTTCCGCATCTACAAAATGAGGAGAGCATTATCTAGCCATAGAGTTGTTAGGAGGATTTGGATGTAAAGCACGTGGCACAGTGCTTGACCTTGACAGGGCTGCTGCTACAATGACAATGATGATAATGATGACTATTGCTGTGACTACTACAACCAGTAGACTTCTAGTTTTGAGACCACAAATACTAAGAGCATCCAGCAGAGGGCAATGGAACAGTGCAAGATTCAAGTTAGTATATGTGCCTACTGGAGATGTGTCAGATTTACCAAGCATTATTTCTACTTTTATATTTCTTGTTTTAATGGAAGAAAGAGGTGGATGTTATTGATAGACCTCCTTTATATTTGAGATTCTCACTTCTCCAATTATTGAAGAATGATGGTACATCTATATCTACACAATCCTCACTTATAACTTGCAATCTCAATCTCCTAATGCATTAGTCTGTTTTCACGCAGCTGATATAGACATACCTGAGACTGGGTAATTTATAAAGAAAAAGAGGTTTAATGGACTCAGTTCCACGTGGGTGGGGAGGCCTATCATCACAGAAGGAGAAAAGGCATGTCTCACATGGCAGCAGACAAGAAAGAAATGAGAGCCGAGCAAAAGGGGAAACTCCTTATAAAATCATTAGAACTTGTGAGACTTAGTCACTATCATAAGGACAGTATGGAAGAAACTGTCCCCATGATTCAATTACCTCCTACCTGGTCCCTCCCACAACATGTGGGAATTATGGGAGCTACGATTCAAGATGAGATTTGGGTGGGGATATAAACCATTTCACCTAACATCTTTTAAATTTTTTAAATTAAAAAAAAAATTTTATAGAGACAGGGTCTTCTATGTTGCCCAGGCTGATCTAGAACTCCTGGGCTCAAATGATCCACTCACCTCGGCCTCCCAAAATGTTGGGATTACAGGTGTGGGCCACTGTGCCTGGCCCTCCTAACAGCTTTGTCCTTTACATCTAAGGCACCTTACCCCAGCATCCCCCTTTCTAAAATGAGAGGAGTGGAATAAATATTTGGTATTTAAGTCCTGTACCCAAGAGCCTTTGGTGCTGTTGAGCTGCATCAGGGCTGTCAGAGATAAGTAGGAAGGCTCCACTTCTCTCCCCTCCACTGTCTACCAAAACAACTCAGCATTTATCTGTTTGATATATTGGAGTTTCTCATAAGATTTTATTTTGAAAAAAAAAAAAAAGTTAAAAAATAGATGCTCACAGGTGCCCCTTCTGGCTCTATCCAAAGAATCTAGTTTGCTGGGGCCTTTGTTGTTGTTTTAAGAAATAATAGTATATGTTATCTAGCATTTTTTAACATTTGGCCATTTCATCAGTTGCAAAATCAGTTACTGTATCTTTCTTAATATGAAATGATGGAATATAATAAAACAAGTAAAAATATCAACATACATTAGCAAGAAAAAATTTTGTTCTTTGTTCCAGCTATGTCTATCTGTACATGCTGGGTAGGGTGATAAAATTAATTTCATATTGTGGATTGTGACCAAAAATTTGTAAGCCACTGCTATATATATTGATACAGTTTTTGCTTTTATCACTGTATTAATCTGCTAAGGCTGCAATAAGTACCACAGATTGAATAGAATGGCTTAAACAACAGAAATTTGTTTTCTCACAGTTCTTGGGGCTAGAGTATAAGAAGATGTTAGCAGGGTTGATTTCCTCTGAGGCGTCTCTTTTTGGCTTGTAGGTGGTTGTTTTCATGTTCACGTGGTGTTCTTCCTCTATGCATATTGTTAAAGAAAAAAAATTATTTTATAATGCTTGTTGATGGGCATTTGGGTTGATTCCATGTCTTTGCTCTTTGTAAATAGTGCTGCAGTGAACACATATGTGCATGTATCTTTATAATTGAATGATTTACATTCCTTTGGGTATATACCCAGTAATGGAATTGCTGGGTCAAATGGTATTTCTGGTTCTATGTCTTTGAGAAATCACCACACTGTCTTCCATAATGGTTGTTCTAATTTACATTCCTACCAACAGTGTAAAACAGTTCCTATTTCTCCACAGCCTCACCAGCATCTGTTGTTTTCTGACTTTTTAATAATGGCCATTCTGACTGGTATGAGATGGTATCTTATTGTGGTTTTGATTTGGTTTTCTCTAATGATCAGGGATGTTGAGCTTTTTTTTCATATTTTTTTCATATGTTTGTTGGCTGTACTTTTTTTGAGAAGTATCTGTTCATGTCCTTTGCCCACTTTTTAATGGGATTGTTTGTTTATTTTTCCTGTAAATTTGTTTAAGTTCCTTGTACACTCTGGATATTAGACCTTTGTCAGATGGATAGATTGAAAATACGGTACATATACACCATGGGATACTATACAGCCATAAAAAGGAACAAGATCATGTCCTTTGCAGGACCATGGATGGAGCTAGAAGCCATTATCCACAGCAAACTAACACAGGAACAGAAAACCAAAGACCGCATGTTCTCACGTATAAGTGGGAGGTGAACAATGAGAACACATGGACACAGGGAGGGGAACAACACACACTGGGGCCTGTCGGTGAGGGGTTGAAGGAGGGAGAGCATCAAGAAAAGTAACTAATGCCTACTGGGCTTAATGCCTAGGTGATGGGTTAATAGGTGCAGCAAACCACCATGGCACATGTTTACCTATGTTTACCTGTGTAACAAACCTGCACATCCTGAAGGTTATGTATCCCAGAACATAAAATAAAATAAAAAACTAAAGTTCAGATCTTGAAATTGTAAAACACAGAACATAAAGCAAATATACTTAATACGTTACAAAAATGACAAATGCAAAAATAATAATAATAATGTTAAAGCACAGTGAAGAAGACTTTACTCAGGACCATTGCAATAAGTATAGGTAACACCACAACGAGATTTTGCAGTGTAGGAGAATGATTGGACTTGACTCCAAACACAGCATGGGCAAGTGGGAATTTATAGCCAAGCAGCAGGGTGGGGGTCAATGGATGGAAAATTACTAAAAGGAAACATCAGGAGTGAGGAGGATTTCAGCTAAACCAACTTCACAGGATTCTTGCTAAAGACAGAACAAGGTGATTTATTACCTGTGGGATAGTGGAGGATAAGGAACTTGATCAGATATCAAGGTTGATCAACTACTGAGGAAGAGGGTTTCTTGCTAAATGAGTTTTTGGATAAAGCTGGATTTTACAAGGAGGTGCACAGATGGGCCTAGGAGAAGGTTCAGGAGCCTGACTGAAGTTTGGTCAACCTAGAATCTGTGTCAATATCTGTACAAAATTCCTCTTCTTACAAGGACATAAATCATATTCAATTAGGGCCTAACCTACTGACTTCATTTTAACTTAGTTACCTCTTTAAAGACCCTATTTATAAACAGAGTCACATTCTTAGGTATTGGGTATTAGAACTTCAGCATGAAATTTGGTGTAACACACTTCAGTCTATAATGATCACATAAAAAATCTTGGAGATCAATCCATACAAACACATAAAGCCTGCTTCATTTTATTTCATTATTGGACTGTATTTCCTTCTCTTTCTGTCTTACTCCCCCCTACACAACCTCAAATAATAACTAGTGCTTTTGTAAAGGATTATGAATTCATTGTAAAAATTGCAAACAAGTACAAAGAAGAAAATAAAAAATCAGGTTCATTATTATCTCTTGGAGCTAATATTTTTGACATTTTGGTGAATATTCTTTCAATGATCCCTTTGTGTCTAAATACATATATAGATGTATATGTTCATGAATATATGTAAATGAGTATATGGATGTTTATGCATTTACCAAAACTGGGATTGTACCATTTATGTTTTTCTGTAATCCTTGTTCACGAAACAATATACGGGGACTGTCTTCTTCAAGAAATATATTAAGGCCGGGCGCCGTGGCTCAAGCCTGTAATCCCAGCACTTTGGGAGGCCGAGGCGGGTGGATCACGAGGTCAGTAGATCGAGACTATCCTGGCTAACATAGTGAAACCCCGTCTCTACTAAAAATACAAAAAACTAGCCGGGCGTGGTGGCCTGTAGTCTCAGCTACTTGGGAGGCTGAGGCGGGAGAATGGCGTGAACCCGGGAGGCGGAGCTTGCAGTGAGCCGAGATCACGCCACTGCACTCCAGCCTGGGAGACACAGCGAGACTCCGTCTCAAAAAAAAAAAAAAAAAAAAAAAAAGAAATATATTAATAGATCTATATTATGATTAACAATGGTTACCATTGTTGTATGGATGTTCAATTAATCATCTAACTGGTCATTTAATTTGCTTATATTTTTTCTGTTTTAATCAAGACTTATGTGAATATGTAGGTGTATACATCTTTGCACACTTGTATGATAATTCCCATGGAGTAAATCCTTGAAAGTAAGAATACCAAGTTGGCAGCCACTTTACATTTTGATATATACAATAATTCTAAGCTATCTTCCAAATAGTTTATACTAATTTATACACTCACAACAAAAATTTAAAAAACACATGAGTTCTTATGTATCTACACTGTCACTAATAATATTAGACTATATTATTTAGCATTTTTAAAATAAAATTACTTTAGTTTTTATTTGCACTTACAAGTGAAAGCATCTTTTCTCCCAACATTTTATTTACAACATATAACAAAGTTTGAATTCATTTTACAGTGAACACTCATGCACACCATCTTGATTCTGCCATTAACATTTTACTATAGTAACAATATATCCTTTTATCTTATCCATCCATTTAATTCATCTTTTAAAATGCATTTTAAAGGAATTTACAGGAATCCATACACTTTACCCAAAATGCAGTTGACCATTGAACAACACAGGTTTGAAATGTTTGAAATGTCCAGGTCGACTTATATGTGGATTTTTTTTCAGTAAATATATTGGAATTTTTTTGGAGATTTGTGACTATTTGAAAACACTCAGATGAACCACTTAGCCTAGAGATAACAAAAAAATTAAGAAAAAGTTATGTCGTGAATGCATAACATATAAACAAAATATAAAAAGTTATTTATCAAAACTGACACACACAAACACGCACCATACATGGTGCCATTTGCAGTTGAGAAAAATATAAACAAATGCAAAGGCAGTATTAAACTACACAAAATTAACTGTAGTATACACTTGACTCAGCTGAGTGACCAGAGGCCTTGTGGGTGTGTCTGGGTGAGGGTGGGGACAGGGGTTCAACCCTGTCCAGCAGCCCTACAGGGAAATGCCTGACAAAAATTAATTTTTAAAAAGGCTCATCCAGGAAACGCATATAAGGGCTGCTCACCTGGCGTTTTGAGCCCTCTCACAGGTCATAGACCTCTGGAGAGAGAAACTGAAACACTTAAGAGGGTGAAAATGACTCAGTGGTAACACACTATGGAGTCTTGCCCACAAGCAGCACACATCAATTCACCACACAAAAACCCTAGGCCACAGCTCAGTTCTCCTTTTAAGAAAAAAAAATAAGAAACTAATAATCTCAGAATGAGAAAACAAGGAGAATGATCTCCTTTCAAGCACTCCATAGGTTTTATGGCACCTCCACTTGCCAGAGTTTATGTGAAATGGAAGTAATATGGTATTTGTGCACATATACATTAATGAAAAAGAGTACTAAGGTCAACCTGCAAAATATAGAGTTCCTAAGTTCTCTTTTTCTCTATTTTCCTTTCTGCCAGCTTTAAATCTGCTGTTATTTTTCTATTAAGATACAAAACACTGTTTGGACTCAGCAAGTTTTTTGTTTGCAAGTGGGTGAATTTGTGTTTGTCTCATGGCTTAAGTTCTGAAGTAAAAGCTATAAGATTGTGTGTGTGTGTGTGTATGTCTGTGTGTACATATTTAAAAGGCCTTTATAATTTATGTACTTTTACGTTGAATTGGCAATTAAATCCATTTTAATTTCCCTCTTTCAGTACCTTATAATGATTTTCACCTGAGTTGTTTCCTGTAATATGCAAATTTAAGGTTAGTTAGTTGACAACTGCCTACGGTAGTAAAACAGGTTATCAATAAATTGAGGCTGGGTACAGTGGCTTACTCCCATAATCCCAGCACTTTGGGAGGCTGAGACAAGTGGATCACTTGAGGTCAGGAGTTCAAGACCAGCCTGGCCAACATAGTGAAACCTCATCTCTACTAAAAATACAAAAAAATTAGCCAAGTGTGGTGGCACATGCTTGTAATCCCAGCTAGTCAGGAGGCTGAGGTACAAGAATTGTTTGAACTTGGGAAGCAGAGGGTGCAGTGTTGCAGTGAGCTGAGAGCATGCCACTATACTCCAGCCTGGACAACAGAGTGAAACTCTGTGTCAAAAAAACAAAAAAATAATTTGAAAGTCTTAAGATAGGGAAAAAAGATCTTTAAGAATCTATAAGGTGTACTTCTGTTGGCTTACCTAATACGTC